>NC_142103.1:64823769-65156269 GCF_054644295.1 Miniopterus natalensis
CCTATGGGGAAAGAGGTGCCCTCAGGGTCCTTCTCCCTCTCAACAGCCCATCTGCTACCTTGTGAATCAACCTGTCCCACCCTCCAAACCCCCTTCCCCATACCCATGATGGGGCTTGTCCTCCACAGGCAGCTCTGAAACTCTCCCTGGTTGACCCAGCCATGGGGAGCTCACTGCCTCCTCATTTGGAAGAGCTGGAGTTCAAACTCTGGACTTGTCCACATCACCTCTCACAGAGAAGGACCTTACATTCCAGAATAGTCATTAACTTATTCAGTTCTCACAATAATACTATAAGGTAAGGACCATTACACCCTCCTTTTCAAACTATAGAAATAATCCCTAAAAGTATAGTCTACACCCCCATTTTCAGATGAGAAATCTGAGACCTTAGAAAGGTTATGTGGCTTTCTTAAAGAAACACAGCTTTCATGAGGTAGCTGAGAGCCAAGTACCTATCTGTGTGACTCTAGAGCCTATGTTCTTTCTCCTACATCCACCACCCAAAACTGCTATTCTTTGTAGACACAGCTTAAAAATAAGGTACAGACTCATAGAGAGGCTGCTCCAGAAATGTGCTCTGTCAACAGGGGCTCGGGCTCAGACACAAGGGTTGTCATTACCTGTGTGCGGCTGAAAGATGTGACTGTTGGGAGCTTGAGGCTCTTGAAACAGAAATCACTTTAGAGGTAGATTCTGCTATAAGGAGTGACAAATTACCACTGCTCATTTGACCAACTTAGGGAAGAGTCTAAATAGAATGGAGTGTCTGAGAAAGAGAAAACAACTTTCTTCCAATAACAGTGTTGTCACTGAGCTTGGATTTCAATGGAGGCGGTGAGGGCTTTGTGGAGAGTGGGACATGCTCTCTGGGGAAGAAAAGTCTGAATTCAGCTGTAGCGAGGATAGCAGCCATGCTGTAAGGAAATTTAAGAGAGACTCAGCAATGCCTCACCACCAAGTCTCCAGGCTTCTCTGCAAGAAAAAGTACAGATGCTTTGCCAAGGAGGGGACAAGAGTGCACATGAAGCTGGTCTGAGGGCTGCACAGAGAGAGGAGGGCAGCTACCCAACTGGCATCTGAGCTCCATCTTTGCAGGGCTGGTGAGTGGAGCTGAAGAGACTGTTGATTGTACTTCCAAAGGCATTTCAGCTTTGAATCAGAACCAACAAGCAGAATAAATGAAAAACATTAGATGGAGGGGAATATGACCTTGGCTCTGCAAGAGAACATACTCCAGGGAGAGAAATGCAGCATCCTGATTGCAGGGAAATGCAGACAGACAGGATGAGGGGCACAAGGCATATTGGTGGGTCCCATTTGTTCTCCATTTTTCTATCTATTCATCCTTTGGTCCACCCATTCATCCTCTGTTCACCTTCCATTACATGCCTCCCTCCAATCTTGTTTGAACCTATCTGTATGTCAGGCCCTGGGCAGAGCTCTTTGGTGGGAGGCACAGGGAAGAATCTGGCATGGACCCTCATTCCAGAGCAGGGCAACCTCTCTCTGCACCCCTGTCCTGACCTGGACCCTTCCACCCCAGCAATCCAGCAATACCCAAGTGCTCCCAGTTCCATCATGCCTCTGCCTGGAAGCCATTCCCCACCTCATCACTCTGAAGTACTTGCAATAATAGTCCCTCTGTAGCAGGTGAAAAAAATGTTTCCCAAAGGTATCAGGCCCAATTTCTTAGAATCTGTGAATATGCATTTATTTAGCCCCAGAGTGCAATTAATTTTAGGATCTTGAGATGGAGAAATGATCCTGAATTATCCAGATAGGCCATAAATGTAGTCAAGTGTTTTTATAAGAGAGAGATTTGACACACAGAGAAGACAAGATGTATCCATTGAAGAAGATAAGGGGCTGATGTGGTCACAAGTCAGGGAATGCCTGGAGCTACCAAAAGCTGGAAAGGGCAAGGAAAAAATTTCTCCTCTGGAACTTTTGATTTTGGACTTCTGGCCTCAGGACTGTGAGAGAACAAATTTCTGTTGTTTTAAGTCACCAAGTTTGTGGTAATGTTATAGGAAAATAACACACTCTGGCACATTGGTTGTAAAGGTTCAAGAAGAGCCTGTATTTACATGCAGGCTCTAGCAAGTAGTATGTGCTCAGTGAATAGTGACTTAACCAAGTATTAATAGAACATGGCGAGCCAAGGGGTTACATATTCAAGGTCAAATCAAGAATTTCAAACTCTCTAGCCTCCACAGGCCTGGGTAAATGGAAATCATCATTGTTCTCTGAGGAGAATTAAGAAACATAAAGTTGACTTGATTCATAAGTAGAAGACTTTCTTCTTTCTAAGTATACCTTGCTACCAAACCTAAAAATGTCTCAAGGTTTAGAAAATAAAGGCTCCTTACTTGAACAATAGAATTTACTCAATCTGAACAACAGAGAAAACTGACTGGAAAAAAAAAAAAAATGAACACAGTCTCCAGGACCTGGGGGACTATAAAGAAATATCATTATAATGAAAGATCATTAAAGATTTATGTCATTAAAGTCCCAGGAGGAGAGTAAATCTGAAAAAGTATTCAAAAAATAATGACTGAAAAATTTTCCAAATTTGTCAAAGGACATAAACTTACAGATTCAAGAAGCTGAGTGAACCCCAAACTGGATAAATTTAAAGAAATACATACCAAGACACATCACAGTCCTGGAAAATAAAGACGAAGAAAAAATCTTGAATGGAGTGAGGGAAAATGATACCTTCCTTACAGGAATAAATCAATTTGAATGATAGCTAGTTTCTTATCAGAAGCCATGGAGACCAGAAAGAAGTGATACAATATTTTTCAAGAACAGTCAATACAGAAATTTAAATCCTGAATAAATATCTTTCTGAGCGAGAGCTAAGAAACTTTGTCACCAGTAGACCTACCTTAAAAGAATGGCTAAAAAAGCTTCTCTAAACATAAAGAAAATAATAAGAAGAATCTTGGAAGGAAAAAAAAGACAAGAGAAAGAGTAAAAATATGGGTAAAGACACCAGACTTGCCTTCTCTTAAATTTTCAGAATTATGTTGATGGCTTCAGCAAAAATTACAACACTCTCTGATGTTCTCAATGTATATAGAGAAAATAGTTAAGACAATCGTTAAAAATGGAGGAGGGTAAAGGAGGAAACATATTATCAATACCAACAAGCTATTAATTAATTATGGGTAGATAATATTTACTTTTTTAGTTAAAAAGAAAAAGTATATGAAGAGTCTTTCATGTGGCAATTGCCCAATGAACATCAGTGGCAGTCAGCGGTAATATTGCTAATGTTCATAAAGATATACAACACCAGCTTGTTGCTGGAGCTTGAAGAAACTGGGTTAAATCACACTATGTCTTGCCCTCATATAGATTCCAATCCAGTGGGAAAAACAGATACAGAAACAACTGGCTCTAGTTCAAGTCTGATGGTGAGATAATCTAATATACACCAATATGTGCTCAGTGGCCTAATGAGCTGATTGTGTCCTCCCTCCAAATTCCTGTGTTGAAGTCCTAACACCCAGTACTTCAGAATGTGAGTGTATTTGGAGATAAGGTTTTTACAGAGAGAGAAGAGGGACAGAAACCAGGGACATGCACGCACAAAAAAAAGATCATGTGAAGACGGAGAAGTTGGCCATCTGCAAGCAAGGAGAGAGGCATCAGGAAAAACCAAACCTGCCAACACTTTGATCTTGAACTTTTGACCTCCAGAAATGTGAGACAATACATTTCTGGTGTTTAATCCAGAGTCTATGGTATTTTGTTACCACAGCCCTAGCAGACTAATACAAGGAGTGTTCATTAAAGCATTCCTTAGAAGGCAAGAATATTAAGAAACAATCTAACTGGCATATCCATACAATGGAGCATCGTGCATCCATGAAAAGTAATGATTTAAAATAATTTTTTATGATGTCAGGCAATACATGTCATACAATAGTAGACACATCTGGTGCCTCACATCACGTCCCTTCTTGTTTCAGCACAATGCAATGGACACTCCATGGGATGACTGACAGTATATCCCCCTGGAGAATGGGCTTCATGTCATTCCACTTTTAACTCCAGAGCCTTTCTCAAAGCAGTAGGCATCCTCCCAGCCAGCCTGCAAGCAAAATCCAGAAGTAGGGTTGATAATGACTCCGGGAGCATCCCTTAGCTGATGAGTCCAGGATCCAATAGAAAAATACTCCACCTCCCACTCTTCAGGTGGGAAGACAACTGCGGGAAGCTTTCTAGGCACTTCCCAAAAAGCTTTGGTAGAACTAAGGTGTCTTTGCCCACAGCAAGCCCCTCATAATACTTGATATTGACCTTCCCTCCTTTCCTGTCTCATGTTCCCTGCCCACTCACACTTGCTTTCTGGGATTGCCTCCTGTATTAGTTAGAGTTCTCCAGAGAAACAGAACCAATAGGGATTGTACATGTAAATATAGAGAGATTTATTTTAAGGAATTGTCTCATGCAATTTTGGAGGCTGCAAGTGCAAAATCTTCAGGGTGGGCTGTCAGCATAGAGACTTCAAGAAGAGCTGATGTTGCAGTTCAAGTTGAAAGGCTGTTTGCTGGCAGAATGCATTCTTGCTCAGGGGAGGTCACTCTTTCTTTTATTCAGGCCTTCAATGGATTGGATGAGATCCACCTACAGTATGGAGATATTCTCTTTTACTTAAAGGCCACTGATTTAAACATTTTTCATACAAAAAACATTCTCACAGAAACATCCAGAATAATGTTTGACCAAATATCTGGGCATTATGACCCAGTCAAGTTGATACATAATATTAGACATCACATTTCTAAAATAAACTACCTTCACCCAAATGCTATCTTAGGCTCTGCTTTAGGGTAATCAAACAAATGGTAAATGAAAACAAGCAGGATACAAATACATCAAGGAAACTATGTATGGACACACAAATGGAAAGAAATATGGCAAAATCTTAATAGCAGTTGTTCCTAGGGGAGGGAATTATGGGAGGTTTTCCTCCTTGGTTTCTTTGTTGATGATTTTCTGTTTTTGCCTGAATTGTCTCCATAAGCATGCTTCTATAATCAGAAAAAGTGAATGCACACAGGAAATCAATGAAGAGTTAAGTTAGATAAAAGCAAATTGCACCTGGAAAATAGAAAGATGACTGATTCATTGCCCTTGGGAGAATTTAGGAGAACTTCTTGGAAGAGATGGCACTCAATTTGCCACATGGAAGGATGGATGGGATGGAGAGGGCTGAGGAGGGCATTCCAAGTTGGAGAAGTAATGTGAGGAAAATCACAAAGATGAGAAAGTAGAGTTGCCCAGTGTGGCTAGCCTGTGGGGCTTATAAAGGACTTAGGTGAGTCATTATACTGGAAGGGCTCCAAAAGGGTGTTCTGGACTTGGCAGGTCCTAGAGTAAAAGATAAAGCATATATGAGGTTTTTAGGCTGAGGCCTTACTCCCTCTTGTAAGTATGGGCACCAGCTATCGGGCCCAGTGTCTTGCAGTGGACATATACTAATCACAAATGCACTTACCTAGCCTAACCGATCTTCTGTCACAAAGGAAACATGAGGCTTAGTCCTAGCCTGAGCTAGGTCCCTCCTTTATCTTCCTGCATTTCCTTCTTCCTCCTTTCCTCTTCTCCTGAGAGTGTAGCTTCCTTCTGGAGGAGTATGAACAACAACTCAATTGTTGTCCCCATGTGCTCTCCCCACCACAACCAAACACACATTTTTCTTTTCTCTCCCTCACTTTTCTCTGACAACATTCTTTTTTACACTAAGACATGCTCTTACCAGCTCACATGAGACTCAACTCTCACATAGGCACACTCTCTCATAACTCTCTCTCTCTCTCTCTCCTCTCTGGAGATGGTCCAAAAGAGGGAGTCTAAAGATGTGAAAAGGAATCAGATTAGAGAGAAAGCATTGGAGGTGCCTATGTTCTCAGTAACAAAGCAGAAAGAGCTGAGACTTGGGGACTGATATCAAAGTGAAGATAATGATCTATCCTTGCCCTTGTAAGAAAGTGGGAGGTTTCTTTGCTAGAGGATTATGTTTAAAGAGGTTCTCTAAAAGAGCATTAAAATAAGACATTTCTGTGGAGCTGGGCTAGTTTGTACCTTGCAAAAGGCTGCTCTGTTCAGTGTGCTGATACAGAAAGCACACCCTGAGACAAGTCACTCCCCTGAGCTGGTTTTGCAAGGAATCAAGCACAGTCTCTGCTGTGGACTGTTCCCAGCAATGACTGAGCTGGCATCCTTAGGCCCGTTTCTGGGAGACACAGACCTCATCTGGTGCTCGACTCCTGCTTGAAGACTCCCTAATGGCCTTGCCAAGAATTCCTGAGACTGCATGTTGGTCTGTTTCCACAGAACCCTCCTTCTCTCTCTCCTTCACACAGGGCCAGACTTATACTGGTGTCTGACAGCTTTTCAGACTTCTTTAGCCCCCTTCCCATTTTCTCTCACAGGTGTTTCCATTAATAAAATCCCAGCATAATAATCCTATCTTGCATCTGTTTCTTGAAGGATCCCAGGTAGCACAGCATGAGAACTTCCCTGCTGACACCCCCATTAGCTGGGCTCAGAGAGGTGTCTGGGTTTAATCCTCTACTGCCCTAGCTTGCTCTGTCCATCTGGGATAAACTTTTAGGAGAAACAGGACAGTGACAGATGAGAACCATGGTGGACCCTGAACCCTCAGGTTAACATGTGTTCCCCAGCCCAGGGTGATCACAGTGCCAAATGCCACCCCTAAGATATATATGATGTGGCTCAAAATGCATTTTCCCCTCTGCTCTCCTTTCCTCTCACAAACCTTTCTCTTCCTTTTGCTTTCTCCCCAAACAACTTCAGCCCTCTGACCAGGGTTCCAAGGTACAAAGATGACTCAGACAGTGAGCAAGAGTTTTTTATTAATCACCATCACAAACTCTACTACCTCCTCTTGCATCACCATCTCTACTTTCACTTCCACCATTACCACCATCATCTTTATCACCTCCACCACCACCTCCACTTCCATCTCCATCTCTACTTCTATCTTTACCACTACTACCACCTCCACTATCACCACCACTACCTGTATCACCTGCACTATTACCACCACTATCACCACCACCACCGTCACCTCAATCACCTCTACCACCTCTATCACCTCTACTTTCACCACCACCTTCATCACCTCTATCACGTCCACTGCCACCACCATCACCTCTATCATCTCCATTACCTCCACCACTGCTGCCACTTTCATCTCCCATCAGTACTTGCACCTCTACCATCTCTATGTCTACCTTGTCCACCTCCACCTCCACCATCACAATCACCACCTTTACCATACCCTATAATTTCCTTTACCACTTTCTTTAAAGCTCTAGAAAATGTCCTGAGCACATTATTGTGCCACAACTGGCAATGTGATGGTATAGTGGGGCCATGCTTCTAGTGTAAGGTCGATCTGGGTTCAATTACTGGATCTACCTCTTACAGGCTATGTGACTTAGACCAGATTTACCTGACTTAACTAAACATCATTTCCCAATGTGTAAAGTGAGGGTAATAACAGGACTGTTGCAAGGACTACATGAGATAATCCACACAAAAGTCTCCATATGAGCTGTCATTATTACTTGTAGAACCATCAACAATATCATTCTCATTTAGCACACAAAGAAAGTGCAATTCAATGAAGTTGATTTGCTGAGGATAGCAGAGCCTTTCATTCATTCATTCACTCATTCATTCATTCAGCATTCACCAAGCACCAACTCTGTGCCAGACCCTGACTTGATGCTGGGCATTCAACAGCACAGAAGGAAGAGTCTCTGCTTATATACTTTTAATTCTAAAGAGGAAAGTGGTCACACAATAGAGGCAAGCACTCTGTTAGAGAAGTAGAAGGGGCCAACTCCTCAAGGATCCAACTTTTACACTGAAACCTGAAAGAGAAGATTTCACTAGGCAAAGAAAGGGTAAGATATGGGGTTGTATGTGTAGGTGGGGGGAGGAGGAGGATTCAGAGACTGTATCTGTGAATCCCTGTGTTTCACACATTATTCCATGCAGCACTCTCCTGTCTACTCTTATGCTTTTCAAAGCATTTTCACAAACATTAGCTAATTTGACCTTTACAATAGTCCTATGGGAATGTTTATGGTCCTCATTTTTTAATTAAGGCCACTGAGGCTCAGACAGAGCTAGTGACTAGCCTGAAGTCTCAGAGCTAACAAGTGGCAGAGGAGGGACAGTCTTCCAGGCTGTTGATGCCAGTCTGGTGTCCTCTCCTGGTTACTAGACTGACCTCTGTGTGGTCAGGGCTGGCTTCATCAATACTCGCTTAATAGCTTTTCTCCTCACCTCCCTGTCCTGATAATTTTGTTTTTTTCTCAGCAGAATAACTTTCTGTCTCTTCCTCTGTCTCTCTCTGACTCTGTCTCTTTCTTTCTCTTAATTTTTAGATCAACAACTAAATCATGTCCCAGGCTTTACAGAATAATGAATGTCATTTTTCTCCAGGCACTGAGGCTTCAAGTGTTGTCACCTGACTAATTCTTTTCCACAAGCAGAATCCTGACCCAGAAGCAGGTTGAGGTTATCAGTAGTGGTGACATTGGGAGAGCCCCTCAGAACCCATCCTCCTCCAGCCTCCAGAGCAAAGAAGGCTTTTCATGAGATTTGCTCCTAAGCAATCCCTCTGGAAGCCCAACTCCCTCTTAGGGCAACCTTGGAACTGGCTCCTCCAATGGGTTTCAGGAAAACTGCTCCCCTGGCCACCAGTCTTCCTAAATTTGCACCTGAAGTGATCATCTTGAGGATCTAGTCAGGGTTTCTTGTTTCCAGCCCTTGTCAGGTTGGGTGAAATGGGAAGCTGGCTGCTTTTGTCTCCCAACTTCCTGCTCTTCAGCCCTGAGGGTGCCCAATTCCTGAGGAGCTAAGAGGTGGAACTCTCACCCAAGCAAATCCCCACACCCTACTGCACCCTATTATCAACCTGGCAATTTGTATACTCAACAGTATGACTAAGTGACAGTGACATAACTCTCCCACCTAAAGAGGAAATAGAAAATATTGTGGCTGAGGTATTTTCATTTCTTACTTCTCAAGCTTGCCAGGATATCCACATGTAAGAGCTCTCATTCTATTTGGGGTTGGTGCCTCTTGAATAAAACAGGATATTCTGCCAAATTCAGAAAACACCTTTTGTCATGCACTGGGAGGTCAGGTGGACCTGCCCATTGTCTCCTGACCACCAAATAAATCAGCAATACCCAGCTTGACCCAGCAGAGAACAGGAAGTTCAAGTGCTAACCAACTTGCTTCAGGTTCTTAAATTCCCCTGAAGCAAGGACAGAGAACACACTTCCTTCCATGATAAGTGACCTGAATGCTGATAGCAGGGGCTTCCTGCCCCTTTGGCATAGAGAGTGACAGCAGTGCCTAGGCTGTTGGGTGGGGCCCACAGCCCTTGCTGGCTCTCTTCCCCTCTCCCACCAGCTAAGGGTGCTAAATCAGAGACTCCTCTGTTTCTAACAAGCAATGTGTCTAAAAGCTTGGTGTGGCTCTACAATGAATTAGCTGTGTGGCTTTGGACCAAATTCTTCACCTCTTTTGCCTCCGTCTGCTCTCTATAAAAGGGCATAAATGCTTGACCTTGAAGGCTTCTGTAGAAAAACAATGAGACACATGGGCACACTGACCCTAGTCCATGTCTGGTGGCTCCAAGCTGGAATGTTTCAGAGTGTTCAATCTGCTGTGAACCCAGAGCTGAGGCATGAGCTTTCTTATATGCTAAGCTCAGCCCCTTGTCTGGATTCCTAACTTGTGTTTTTCTGCCTTGGGACTTTAGGGTTCATTGCCCATATCAATCTGTGTTTGTCAAGTTTTGGGCTCCAGCAAAAGTCCTTTGCCAAATACATTCTCCTTCAGCTTGGGAAATAAGTAATGTCAGAAGGGACATTTCATCTCTACACATTTCTCTTATTTACACTGACACCCTTGAAGTTGGACCTCATGGTGAAGCCCTGTCATGGATTTCAGGAGAGAACCATCTCCTTTTCTGACAATCAGCTCCTCTTTGTAAAGAGTGCAGCACCAAAGATTGACCATCCCACTATTCATTTCAACCCTGCCATATGGAACAAGCTGTAGGTGTGCAGGCAAGGTGAGACCTGGCTCCTCCCCAAGGAGCTGATGTAAGGGTCACCACAGCCCTCTCATGGGACAGGGCATTTCTGGTTCCAGTCAATATGCCCCTGTCCTGCTGGGCATGGCTCAGTGGTTGAGCATTGACCTAGGATCCAGAAGATCACAATTCAATACCAGGTCAGGGCATATGCCTTTGTTGTGGGCTTGATCCTTAGTGTGGGGCATGCAGGAGGTAACCTATCAATGACTCACTCATCATTGATGTTTCTATCTCTCTCTCTCTCCATTCCTCTTTGTAATCAATAAAAATATTTTTTTAAAAAAACACAAAACTTGCTCCTGACTTTAAATAAATGATCCCCTTCCTTTGCTTGTGGAACATCTCAGGTTCCCTCTGGAAACACTGAGCTCTGTCATGAGGATGGACATTAGCACAAGGAGTGGGACAATTTTTCTTGATTGCAGAGTGAAGGATGGAAGGTGCTGTTAATTGCTAGGATAGGTATGGGTGAAAGCAGAAAAGAAGACCAGATGTTTCTGTAGAGAGGGAAATGTGTCTATAAACCTTAGCACAGAAGAAATTAGAGCTTTATTAAGAGGTGTTAAGTTGAAGTTTAAAGAATTCTATGGAGGCCGGAGATGACTTCAGTTTCTGAGTCCACAGAGGCAAACCTTCCCATTTCCCAGTTCCCAGTTCCCTTCCCAGTTCATCCCACACGTTATTTTAGCAGAATCTTCCTGAGGCCCACACTGTTCTGCTTGCTGCCCTGCAGAGAAACCTTGAAGTTCTCACAACCTTCAGAGGCTCATTCCAAGGGTCTGAAGAAAATTCAACATGGGTTTATAGATAAAGAACATCTGAAGTCAAAACAGCTGGAAAACTCTGCATATGCTGTTCCATCTTGGGAAATCCCAATGCACATAGCACAGAAAAGGCCCTGAGAAGTCCTTAGAATTTCTCAAACATATTTCAGGCAAGAAATTTTGGTGTGACACCTTTATTAACACGGTGTCCATGGAATGTGACATGGGAAACAAGGGTGGACACCACCTGTGGGGTCCAGGGGTGCAGAAAGACCATTGAGCTAGGAGTCAAAAGACCTTGATTCCAGTCCTGGCCCCATCACTGATTTGCTGGTTGGTCCTGAGTGAGTTTTTCTTCTGTCTGGTTTCTGTTGAACCTCATAGCTCTGAGAGTCTCTGCTAAAGAGGAAAATGAAGGAGATAGTCATGAAACAGGTATGGGAGTCCAGATTACCTGATTTCATGACTAACTGCCACTTCTTTGTTTTGTGACCTTGGGCAGCCCTTTGCCCTCTATGGGTCTCAGTTTCCTCTCTGAAAGTTGAGCTGAATGGGCTTAAATATGTGGTTCCTCTGGTCTTTCTGGGGGTCACACATTGAAGGAGACTTATGCTGACCTTACTATCCTGGCTTAGGGCACTGTGGTTTGAGACAAGCTCCACTCTACATTCACTTCCAGACAAAACCATAACTCTTTCTACCTATACCTTCTCAAGTGCTTCTGGGACTGTGGTTTGAAGGAGGACCCTTTCCTGTTTCTTGTTGATTCCTTGAAGGCACACAGCCTCAGAAAGGGCTTCCTATGTGGGCTATCATCCTATTGTTAGGGATTGAATTTTATCCCCTCAAAATACACATTAAATTTCTAATCCCCAGTACCTGGGAATGTGACCTTATTTAGAAATAGGGTTATTGCAGATGTAATTACTTAAGATGAGGTCATGCTAGAGTGGGGTGGTCCCCTAAATCCAATATGACTAGTATCCTTATGTGAAGTCGACATTTGGAGACAGACATGCATACAGGAGAATGCAGTATGACCATGAGGGCAGAGATTGGGGAGATGCTTCTACCAGTCAAGGCCAGCTTCATGGGCATGCAGTTGCACAGGGCCCCATGTTCAAAAGGATCCCACACTTAGTTTAATGTTCTGTTGTTAGTGTCCTGAAATTCTTTAAAAATTTTTCATTTAGCATCGAATCCCACAAATTATGCAGCCAGCCTTGGCTCGACCCTACTCCCAGAATCTCTGCTTCAATGGGTCTGAGGGGAGATGGGAAACCCAAGATTTTGTATTTCTAAGAAGCTCTAGGTGATACTAATACTGCTGGGGTTTGAACCACACTTTGAGAACCACTGTATTAGAATAATAATAAAAGATTGCACTGACTAAAGAGCTCCCAGGTGCATTTAAGACTGTTTACAGGCCATTAATACATGTAAATCAATCAGAAATGAAGATACAGTGGCTCCCCAATGATCGTGCAAGTCAATGAAAAATCCCAACATGTAGTTCAAAGTCAGTGGGACCCTGAAAACTCATGACCTGTCCAACATGTGGTTTAGCACTGGTCTTGATACACTTCCTTTGGGTTCCCATTTCTTGTCAGCTCATTTGCAAATGGCAACAGTGGGCAAGCAGCTTAACCTGTTTTGGTCTAACTTCATTTGTGAAATGGGATAACGAGATCTGCCTCCCAGAGTTTTGGGTAATGGTAGAAGACCTTAGCTCTCTTGTTTACTAGGCAGTGAGTTTACTCTGGAAGCAGGACTGCCCAATCTGACCTTCTGGGGTCCTCTGGTCTGGTGTTGCTCAGAAGCTTCTGAGGATAGAGCTAGGACCCTGGAGGGAAGATGGGGACAAAACTACTTTCTCCAATGCCAGGGCTCTTGTGCAATTAGAATCTGCTCTAAAGACTATGGGGTCCCCAATGAGCAAGAACCCAGAAAAGGGGCTCCCATCTTCTTGCATTGCTGTCCCAAATGGTGCTATAAGTCTATTTTCTCTCACATTGCCCAAAAAAGAGTATCCTAACAGCAAGAGAAAAGACCAGAACACAGATGTGGGAAGATCTGTTACTCCCCCCACCCCAGACTCAAGTCTGGTGAGATGAAAACATGTACATCTCTCCTCTTCTCTGGCTGTTTTTTCCATGAGTTAGCAGACACTGGTGAAAATGACATGGGAAACCATGTGAGCTGGACTGCCTCCCTGCCACTGCTCTTGTCACAGATTGGACAATCATTAGTGTTAATACAAGCAGCTGGGAAGTGAGGTCTCCTGAATCAATGTTAACACCTTTTTTGTGTGTTATTCAAACAAGATTTGCAAGGGCCGGTGAAGAAATTCACTTTGACATGCCAGCTACCATGCCAGCAGGCTAATTGGGCATTGCCTGCACTTGCTATTGAATCAGGCCTCTTTGGCCCATAAATCAGGGCCCTTGGTCTTAGCCACCGGAAAAAGTGAACTGCTAACAATCAGGAGACTCAAGCTCTACCACGATCTGACACTGACCCAATTGTGTGACCCTGTTCCACTCTGAAGTCAGTGTCCAGTCTGCCAGGGCCTCAGAGCATAGATGTTAGATGTTCAAGATTCCCTTAGTTTCAAGGGATATGATGGGGCAGAAAGGGACTGCTCAGCCATAGCAGTGGCTACCTCACAGTCTCTTAGCTCTCTGTTCTGGGAGGCATTTTGGCAAAAGCTTGGAGTTAATGCTTAGGCCTAAGTGTTGGAAAGCGCATCACTGCTGGAGCTGAACTTACTGGAGGACCCTGGTGCCAAGCTCCAGAACTCTGGGAGAGTCAGTGATAGAAAGCAAGTGCCATCTGATCCAGAACAACCCCTTCCTTCCCCAGCACTGGAATAACTGCTTGTTAATCTAGCTTCCAGTCTTGGTGCTTCCTTCCCCAGTCCCAGAGGCAGTTGGAGAGCAGAAGACCCAGAGTCCAGCAGGCCTGTGACCAGTTTTTGTGCTACTACATCTCCACTGGGTGCACATGGGTAAGCTATTCCCCCATGAGACCCATCTGCAAAATGAGCATAGGTAGCAAACGAGACAGTCTGCAAGAATCCTGAAGCACAGTGCCTAGCTAGCATATGGTGAAGGCATATCTGTTTGCTTTGGCTGCTGTAATTACCATCAACTTGGTGACTTAAAACAACATGCATTTATGCTCTTACTCTTCTGGAGGTCAGAAGTCTGAATTGGGTGTCACAGGGCTAAAGCCAGGGCAACAGCAGGCAGGTGAGTAGCTCTGCTCCTTCTCTTTTGTTACTCTTCCAGGAATAGAGTATTAGGGGTGCTAAGAAGTGGAAGAGGCTTTCTGGTAGCCTGACTTGGGCCCTTTTACAAGGGGCAAGGCCTTCTCAAAGGCAGTCCCCAAGTCCCCTTGAGCAATCATCAGACCTGCTTCTCAGAGATGGTAGAGGGTATCTTTGCTGACCCTGCCCCAACCTCCAACCTCTCTAATGGGTTCTGTAACCCCAGGACATCTTCATTACTCCCCTGGGCTGCTCACAACCATCCTGTCATGCCTACATTAGTGTAGACACAGGTGGCAGGTGGCAGTGGCTCAGCATTTCCAAGGGGGTAAAGCAAGGGTTGCTACCTACAGTTCACACACATACTCACAATGCATACATGTACACACATAATCATATATATGCACACACACTCACACACATATACACTCGTATATCCTCTCACACACACATACACACAGAGGCCTCATTCCTCTCCTACGGGCCAAACTCCAGTCTGCCTTTCCACTCCTCACCTCAGAATTGCAGTTGCTGCCTCCTCTCTCTCCCCACCATGTGCCCCTTCTCCAGGACTCCAAGGCTGGTGGCATTGGGTGAGGGTGGAGAAGTGCAAGCTCAGATAAAAAAGTGGATTTCCATCCATCCCCATTGGACCACTGAGAGTCTCAGCCTGTGGAATGAATGGGACACTGTGGGTCTATTCCAGACTTGGTTTCCCTTTACAGAGTGGAGTCATTTTACTATATGCCCCAAAGCAGAGAGTTCTGGGGTACTGTGGAAAAGGGAGTCAATGTGCATATGTTGCATGCACATATCTGTGGGTACATGCATTTTTGTGTGGGCATGTCCTTTAGCACACTTCGGGATTTGGGTCATGTGTTTATGGGTGGAGACATGAATTCTTCTCTGGATGTACAGGTTCATGTGTGTGCATGCCTGTCTGTAGATTGTATTCAAGTGTGTGCCCATGTGTGTACAGGTGATCATGTGCATGCATGTGAGCACATTTATATGTGTCTGAATGTGTGCCTGTGTTAGTCAGCTGGGGATGCTATAACAAAATACCACAGACTGGGGGATTAAACAACAGACATTTATTTGTCACAGTTCTGGAGGTCAGAAGTCCAAGATCAAGGTGCCAGCAGATTTGATTGCTGGACCTCACCTCTCTTTCTGGCTTACAGATGCCTTCTCACAGTGTCCTTATATAGTGGATAGAGAGCACTCTGGTCCCTCTTTCTTTGCTTATAAGAGTACTAATCCCATCATGAGGACCCTACTATCACAACTTCATCTAAACTTAATCACTTCCCAAAAGCCCCACTCCTAATGCTATCACATTGGGGTTAAAGGCTTCAACATACCAATTTGGGGAGGGGACACAAAAATTCGATGCTTAACACTGCCTGCGTGTGCATGGGTGCCTGTGTGTGCCTGCACGTGTGACCATGTATCTGTATGTCTGCATGTGTGTGCATGCGTACACACATGTGCGTGTGTGTGTGTGTGCGCGCGCGCCAGAGGGTTGGCTGCAGCTCTGCCACCACTGGCCCCTCCAGATTCCCTGAGTGAGATTGCCTCCTGCCTTCTCCAGATAGGTATCTGGAGCTCTGCACTTGTCCAGTTCCAATCACAACCCTACAGTCACCCTCCTTGTGTGATGTGGAGATGGTAAACACGAACAAGACCAAAGGCATCCCAGAGCCCACTGAGAGTTTTTATGTTCTATCAGTTTCTATGCTCATCATTCTGTCTGCTTCTACTTCTGCTAAATGCCTATTTTTCCTTTAAAGCTCAGTTTCATGCCCCCTTCCCGTGAAGCCTTGCTTGTCTGGCAGCTTATACTCCAGAAGGCTGAGTCACTCCCTTGTCTGAGTTCCCACAGTGCTTTGCATGCATCATTCTTATAGCACTTGCCAAATTTAGACATTTAGTGATTTAGACATTTCTGTCTCCACAGCTACCAAGGCAGGATCTGGAGTTGGTTCAGTTTGTCATGCTCAGGGACAAAGAGTGACTGAGAGAGTGCCTACTATTGTCCCATGAAGACCCAGAGCCCATGCCCAGGGGGACACAGTTCTCTGCCCAGACCCTCCCACTGGTTACAAACCCCTAATGAGACTGAGCTAAAAGAGGCAAGGCTGGTGAGGAAACATTGTGCCATGGTTTCTCTCTCCATCAATGCTAGTCTACCCCACTGGCAGCACAGGGCATGGAGGCAATCTGTGCTACAGTTGAGGGTGGGCACTCTCTGTGCCCTCCCACCTTGACCAGGAGGCATGCAGCTCCATAAACATTGGAGTGATCACAGGCCCAAAGATGAATGCCCTTCCCTGGATTGATGGGGACACCAAGTCCCAGAGGGACAGAATCTGACCAGAGTCTCTCAGCAAGGCAGTGACAGAGCTGGGCCTCAAATCCAGGGTTAACCCCTGTCCCATGTGACACAAAAAAGGCCATGCCACAAGCTCTGTCTTGCTGTCAGGGAGACAAGGCTCCAGATACTTCCTTTTCTACCAGGAACATGGACATCAAGTAGTCAGGGCAGCCAGGTCTGAAGTTCTGGAAGTGCTGCGGCAGCTTCAGGGCACAGCAGCCACCAAGGAGATAAGGCAAAGGAGTTTTGCTGGCCACAACCCTTGATTCCTTTGAATGGGATCATGAAGAATGAGCAAGGTACCATACTGCTTGTGCTGGGAAGTTATATCCCTACCCATTACCAGCTGAATCCTTGAGAACTCAGTGAGCTTTCAAACTGCCAATTTCTACTGTTTCAGTAGACACAGGGACTTTCAAATCCCCACTGCAGGACAGAGGAAGAACTCCAAATGGTTCCATCTGAACTGGCAGCACAGGGAGCTCAGCAGAGCTTTGTTAGACCAGAAATAGAAAAGCGGGGGTTGGGTGTAGGGAAGGAGTCTTTGGAACTTTGGCTACTTTGTGCTTTGTGATATTTGGCTCTGAGCCCGCACATTTCTTGAATACAGAATAGAGAGCTGGGCAAGACAGTAGAAATAAATTTTATTAACACAAAATCACTGCAGTCACAGACTTGGCCTTCTTTCACCAGGTAGGGTCAATTAGCAGAAGAATGCAGGGCAGATTTTCATTTTAAATGGTTTAATAAAAGTTTTGGTAAAATTAACATGCAAACTACCAATCTGTCTTTCAAAGCGTGTATTATCTGGAAATTGATTGTAACTTATGCTCATTTTTAGAAGTGTAATTCCTTGAAAGATATTGAAGTCGCCCCTCCTCATTCTCCTCACCCACCTAGTCCTACCCCTCCCATCACAATTTAGTTAGCAGTGTCCAGGGGTCACATGGGTTCAGTGGTTCTGGAGTTTCTTTGGGATCTGATATGCGCTTGAGCTTCTTCCTTCACTCAGAGAGCTGGAGGCCACCGAGCCAGCTTTCCTCACTCTTCAACAACACAGGGTACCAAGTGCTCCTCAAACCAGCCCCTGCTGCCTGGGGCACGAATCTTTGGGTTGTGTGCTAAGATGACAAGGGACAGCCCACCAACTGAAATTGGTGTCCCTCACCTCAGGCCCTAAGGAGACAAGCCAGGCCTGACCTAGCTAGGTGCCTCCATTAGTCAGACCATCATTCAAGATATGACAACTGGATGTCTGCTTTGTGCCTGACACAGTGCCAGGCATTGATTGGTGTGGGGGTCCAGACAAGATATCAGCTCTCAGGGGTCTTAGAGCACAGCCAGGAGGCAAAGCTCGGGGGTCAGTCAAGCCTGGGTTGGAATACTGGCTCCTGGTGCCACAACTGATGGGTCCTGTGTGGCCTTGGGTCCTTGTTTCCTCATCTGAATAATAAGGTCAGCAAGAAACTGCCTCTCAGGGTTGCTGTACTGATTCTAGGGTGCATGGCCCAGGTGAACCTCAGCTTAAGCTGGAATGAGATCAATAAGCTTCAGTCTGTGTTGCTCCATTTGCATCTGTGGTTTCTGTTCATCGTCCTCATCAGAACTCCAGTTGTCCTATGAGGACCACCAGGTCCAGCACTGTTCATAATGGGGAGAGCGGCTCTGCAGAGTAAAGGGAACATACAGTCCCTGGAGCTGAGATGGGTATGAAGGGGTGGGAGCAGGGGCCCAAGGCTGGCATGGCCTCCTGTTCTGATGCACCTGAAACCCTGAGCTGATTGGTCTCGGGGAGCCTATGGGAGAACAAGCAGGGCCCTTCAGGTTAGCCAGGCCCCAGGCCCAAGTTGCTGACAGATGTGGAGACCAGGTCCACAGGAGGCAGAGCTATATTCAAGGTCACATGCAATTCAAGGTGGCCCTAGGTCCCTCTATCCTAGGCCAGGACTCTTGTCAGGGCCTTCCCAGATGCCCATGGACTCTGGAGGTCAAGGCAGCCCCATCCAAGATCACCGGGAGTGATAGGTATAATTATGGGGCTGCCATGAGATTTTCTCCTTGGGGACTCTGGTCATCTGCTGAAGGTGACAGACACTGAGCACTTGGTCTCCAAGAACACAGGGCACATCTCAGAAGCAAATACCCTGGCCCCGAGTTGGCCCTGGTGCTGGCTGACAGGGTATTTACAATGGTGTCCAAGGAAGCCATGGGCAATCTCTCCCTTCCTCCCTCCATTCATCTCTTTCTCCTTCCTTCCCAGGCTGTCAGAGGGTTTGCTCTCCTTAAGTGGGAAGGCACTGCCATTTGCAGGCCAGTAGCTTTCCCAGCCTTCCCTGGTGCTGGGCATCTCTGCAAAGGAGAGCAAGCTACACTGGTCATTGGCCCACAAGCAGGTTCCCACCTGAAGGCACACACAAAGCGTAACCAGCAGCAGCTCTAGTAGCAGAATCTCACCCTGCCACAGCCCAAAGTGGGCTCATCTTATGTCTCCAACATAGCAAAAATGCACTGCAGAGATGCAGGCCTCTCCTTCTTACTGAGCTCTCACTTGGCTATCCCTGGAGGGCAAGTGGGAAGCAGGAGCCACAGGGCAGAGGACAGGACTTGGAGAGTAAGACCTCCATTAGATGAGCCTAAGGATGAAGTCACTAAGACTGAAAGAAGCCAGCCTGACAGGGGGCCCTGGACCCCACCAGATACAGGCAGCTGGGGCCCCCAGAGGACCCTGCTCCCCAGAGCAAGGGAGGGATCTGAAGCCTTAGGCACAGGGCTCCAGTGACCCAGAGGGGTTTGATTGAACAAGAAACCTGGTGGCCACAATGACAAAGGAGAGTTTGAAGGTGGGTGATGGGGTCATCACTCCTTGGGCTCCCAATACAGGCTTACCAGCTTTCCTTCTCCTCTCAACACTAGAGTTGGGGCTGCGGATACAGCTTTATAGATTTTACCCCTTCTTCCCCAGACCCAAAATGCAAAGGGGGAAGCCGAGAGCCTTAAGAATTCCTCATATTTCTCCCCTGCCTAATTTAGCCCTGGAATGGGCTGAGCTTCTCATGAAGGAGCTGCTGAGGTTTTTCTGGGTAATGATCGTGGGCTGTCATTTCTGGTATAGCTGACCTCCTTGTCTGAAAGCATCAGGTTTATCACAGCAAAGGCAGGCCTGAGTGCCAGGGGCCTAGGAACTGCCTGTTAGTCCTTTCTGAGGAGGGAAAGAGGATGATGGGTCTAGTCACAAGGCTAGGAGCAGGGCGTCCTGCTCCTTTTACCCAGGGAACAGCAGGGTAAGCTGCCAGGAGAATGGGATGCATGTAGCCACAAAGGGAACCGGTGTTTTAGTGTGAGGGGGCTGTCACAAAGTTCCAGATTTTTCTGTGAAATTCCAGATTCTCAGCTGGTGTGAGCCAAGCCCCCACTCTGCAGGAAGGAATGGACACAGACATCTCAATGTGGGGCAGAGAGACACAAGAGAGTGGTTGGGGTGCCAGGTGGCCTCAGACATGTCTCTTCCACTCTGTGCCTCTGGATTTTCTGTTTTCAGGTGGGGCTATGAATTAGACTTCCCACACAGGGCAGTCATAGAAATGGCCTTGGTTAGTTAGACAAGTGCTGAGCATAGAGCTGGGCCGGGGAAGTGAGGCTGGCTATTGAGGAGATTTGAATGCCATTCTAAAATATCTAAGGTGAATGTCAACAAGGGCAAAGCAAGAGAAGGAGGCACCCACCCTAAAGGACCCTATAGGCAGTCGCTCTGTATGAAACAACTTAAGCTAGGGCTGGAAGATCACCCTGCCATCCAGCCAACCTTGCCCTTATGCTCTTTTCTGACACTCTTTGATGCCCTCTAGACTCCTTTATGCTGAGGACAGTCAACACCAGGTCCTCTTCCTTTCAAAACTCTCTGAAGCAATATGGCATGGAGCAATTAAAATAGATCCTAGAGTCCAATGAAGTGGGGTCTGCTCCCAGCTCTATCACTTACTGTCCAAGTGACATTGGGCAAATCACATTCCTACTCATTCTAAGCCTTAGTTTTCTGACCTTTAAAATGCAGGCTTATTGCACACAGGAGGGGCCCAAAGCTGCTTGGTTCCATCTACATTCTAAACACAGCCACATCCCCACCAAGGCAGACCACTGTACCCTCTCCCAGCCCTAGCCCAACAAGCCCCCTTTCAGGTCCCTCTAACCCTGTCCCACTCCCAGGTGTCAGGAGCCCAAGGTTGAGCCTGGCCATGCCATTGAGGATGCCAAGGAAGGTCAATAAGCTGTCTTGGTTGCCATGGCCTGGCCTTCTCTCCATCTTGCTAAGAGTCTAAGTTATGTCACCTGGTTTGTCAAAAGAAAGCCAGTGTGAGACCTTGTGATTGGCTAAGATCATTAGACGAATGACAATCCAATTGGCAGCAGCTGGGGTGGGTAGAAGAAATAAGGGGAAGCCAGTGAATAGAGATAGAGAAAGCCCTGAGCTGAGAGGTAGGACACCTAGGGTCAAATGCCTTCACCCTCACCCTGCCTTGTTCTAACAACAGTCTTAAGCATGGCGCTCCCTGCCCCCTTCAGGAGCTGCAGTAGATTCTCATAGACTTAGAAACAGTCCCCTCTTGGAATGTTTTTTTCTTGTCTATCTTCCTTGTAAGATGGCAAGCACAGGAGAGGAGTAATGAGGTGGATCTTGTTCACCACTTTACCTCCAATGCTGGCAAGCAATCAGCGCTTGGTAAATATGTAGTGACTATAAGAATATCTAGATGAATGG
Source organism: Miniopterus natalensis (assembly GCF_054644295.1). Lineage (NCBI taxonomy): Eukaryota > Metazoa > Chordata > Mammalia > Chiroptera > Miniopteridae > Miniopterus > Miniopterus natalensis. Next base: position 64,845,106 of record NC_142103.1, read on the forward strand.
AGTGAACAGGAATATCTTTGGTAATCTATTAGAAACTATGCACATCCCAAGTAGTCCTCTTATGGAAACCCAGTGGGTCAAAGGCAGGAACACAAATTCAGGCTTCTAGACTCTTCTTCCTGATACAGCCCAGCCAAGGGTGTCTTCCTAGAATGCTTTTGGCTGGGCCAGCTGTTCCTTCTAACCTTGGTGTTGGTCAGAGTTGCCTCCCAGGGTGTCACCTGCATTCCCTACTATCAGAGTTGAGGTCCAAGGATCAGCCACCTTGGGACCCAGAAGGAAAGTGATAACTGAAGCATGCAGCACACCCAATATAGTAGTCTACTTTAAAGTCAAACTGCTACTATGGATCTGGGACCTCAAGGTCAGCACACATTTGTACTTTGCCTTGGAATACTGGCATTTTTCTTTCAGAATAATGGGGGAGTGTGTGTGTTAAATGTAAGGGGAGGTAGGAGAAGAATGCTGCTGTTCAACCCTCTCCCAAAATGAGCCAAGAGAGCATGTCTACTGTCCTTTTTCAGCTGTTCAAGCTAGCCTGTGCCTAGGGTCAGATGGCAGACAGCAAAGAAAGGAGGGAAGAAAAGAGAGAAGGAGAGAACAAAATAAAGAAGGAAGGAAGGAAGGAAGGAAGGAAGGAAGGAAGGAAGGAAGGAAGGAAGGAAGGAAGGAAGGAAGGAAGGAAGGAAGGAAGGAAGGAAGGAAGGAAGGAAAGAAAGAAAGAAAGAAAGAAAGAAAGAAAGAAAGAAAGAAAGAAAGAAAGAAAGAAAGAAAGAAAGAAAGAAAGAAAGAAAGAAAGAAAGAAAGAAAGAAAGAAAGAAAGAAAGAAAGAAAGAAAGAAAGAAAGAAAGAAAGAAAAGAGAGGAGGGAGGGAGAAAAGGATGAAGGGAGGAATCTTAGAGGCTGCATCTCTTAAAGTTCTTGATTCCTCCCAAGACTTATTTTCTCAACACTGCCATCCCTTGCCCCTAGAATGGCTTGCCCTATTAGAGGTTTTTGGTTTGGGGTTGTTTTATGTGAGAGTGCATACAAGCAATGCCTAGCCATTAACTGTCCATAGCCAGCTCCTGAGATCCACCTTCAGAAAGAGTCCTCAATAGAGCATTCTGGAATGCCTCTATCAGTACCTGGGAAAGGGAAATGGCTTCCAACTTTGCTGTTGAAGACCAGTTTTAAGATAGAAAACACACTAAGGATCATTCCAGTCTTCCCCTCTCATCATACAGATGGGATCACTGAAGCCAGGGAGAAAGCAAGCCTCTTTTGAGTTTACCATGTCAGGCCCAACCCAAGGAACAGACCATCATCAGCCCCAAGCTCCAGCCTCATTTGAGCTCAGATCTTCATCAGGGTACTAGGCCTACAGTGGAATGACCAGTATGATTACTCAATGGTCAATAGCCCAATGGCCAGCATGGAAAACACTTCTGGACATTTCATTGAAGCATGCCCATTTGAGAAATTTATAGCCCATGGTAAAGGAAATTTATAGCCTGAGGTCCTAGCAGGGCATGCATTGGGACAAGAGCCTAAAGTTTCAGACTTTGGCATAGCTCCTGAGTAGTGCTGGAAGCCCAGGGACATTGAAGCTCCATAGCCAACCAGGCAGCAAGTCTGCATCCCCCCACCACCTGGGCCTGAGCACACATGCCCAGGAAACACGACCTAGAGACACTCTCCAACAAACAAAACAGTAAATAAAGCCCTGTACACCTGGCACAGACAGGTGCCAAACTTATGCTGCCTTTGTAGGAGCATCTCCTCTCAGTGAAAAATCTAGGGAGTTCGGGTGTGTTACAGCCTCCTCAGTCTGAAACTGTGGCTGGCCTTGGGCCTTGACCCCCAAAGCCTGACGTGAGAACCAGGGGGCTGCTTGCCCTGAGACCTGTGACTTTTGGTCAGCAGGCTTCTCTGAAAGGTGGCCTGCCATAATAGTATGAGCACCATCTGAATTTAGGCTACCTGTGCTAAGATTCTGCCCTTGTTACTGGCTAGCCACCTGCCCTAATTAGCTGAAAGGTCTCAAAAGCAAAACTGTGGTTTCCGTGAAGAAGAAGAAATTCTGCTTCGAGACTGCAGCATCAACTCCTGGCCGAGTTTACAGCCTCCTGGTCTGTCCTGGAAATTTTAGAATTGTTAGTTCCCACAGTCACATGAGTCAGTTCCTCAACATAGTCCTTATATATTTATGTTTTACTGTCTCAGTTTCTCTGGAGAACCCTGCCTGATACAATGAGTAACTGTAAAGTGCTTGGGGTGACATCTGGGACACAAGTAAACACTACACGTGGGATCCTAGAATAAACATCTTGCAGCTTGGGCTATGGGTGGAGTTTGGGAGTGGCAGTGCATGGAGTGCCCAAGCACTCACGTTTGCCCTCACCCTCCATTCATCACCAAGGAAGCTCCTGTGCTCATCAGAGTTCTCTAATTAAGAAGGGGGTGAATGAAACTTCCCAAATCGTAGGAAGTGGCTTCCGATGCAAACCTGGTAAACAGAAAACTGTTCTGCCAGATAATCTGCAAAGAAATTTCATAGTACTTTAAATATAGTTGGGAAACGCTCTATCTCCCTCCTGAAAAATTCAAAGCCTTCATGATCTAATGAAGACTCTGATTAGTCCTCCTGGAAAGAGAATTATTTTATGTTGTTTCACCCAGAATTTCCTAAACATTTTTGACCTCAGAATTATTTTTTCTTAGTACAGTTATTCTATTCACATTGGTAAAACTCATGCTCCATAGAACACATTTCTGGAAATACTGGACTCGGTGGCCTTTAAGTGGCCTTCTAGCTCCACAGGTTAGGGTTTTTGTTTTGTTTTTTTAAAAATTTACTCAAGACTTATAAACCTGGTTGGCTCCCTATTAATTGTCATTCACTCTTTGGGATGTTATGACTCACAGAAGGGTTTCTGCCTGAGTGCAAATAAATATCTGTGGTCACAATACCCTTGGCAGTGGCACAGGGACTTGAAAGCAGTAACCCTTTGACTATCTGGATTTGACACTCTGACCACAGATGAGTTGTGCAGTGGAATGCAGACCCCCTGCAGATTGTATCTACCAAGAAAGTTTGAAGCAATGGTTTTGGGCTGTTAGGGAGTTAGAGATTTTATTTTATTATTTTATTTTATTTTATTATTTTATTATTTTATATTTTATTATATCTTTATTGATTTCAGAGAGAGGAAAGGAGAGAGAGAGAGAGAGAGAGAGAAACATCAATGATGAGAGAGTCACCCATCATCTGCCTCCTGCACGCCCCTGACTGGGGATCCAGCCTACAATCTGGGTGTATGCCCTGACTGGGAATCGCCTGGATCCTAGGTCGATGCTCAACCACTGAGCCATGCCCGGCTGGGTTAGAGATCTTTTTGAAGACCTGAGAAAAGCTATGGAACTCTCCCCAGAAAAACACACAGAAGCCCACACACATGCACACATATGTGCATACAATATCTGCATCCAAGTCCAAGGGTCTTATGAATGAGCTGAAGCTCTCCCTAGATTTGCTAGGGGTGTGTGGAGTTGGCTTAAGAATCCTTAGGATGGCCTTGAACTCCTGGATGGGGCTCACTTCTGACAATATTTGACAACCTCCCCCCGCAAGGAAGTCTGGACACTTCTTATTTGCCTACGTGCAAGGTACAGGGGCCAGGAGACTCAGCCCCTGCTTTCAGAGCTGGCCTTCTAACAAGGGCCTTGAAAAAGGCATTTGTAGTCTCCTGGCCATGGTTAAATTCGGAAAATAAGAGGAATTATAGGAGTGCACTGGACAAGAGGGCCCATCTGCGGTTTCTGCTGAGAGGATTGAGAATGGTTGGTATTAATCACAAAGATAGCTTCTTAGGGGTGGGGCTCTGAGCTGCGATTTAAAGAATGTGGGTTGTGGCTTAGGGGGATCTAAGGCCAGTTGTTGCTTGCACAGGGACAACACATGCAAAGGCTCTGTGGTGGGAAAGGGGGGGTGTATTTGAGACAATGGGAGTGTCAGTAAGAAAGAGAACCAAGCATGGGTCAAGTGGAAGGTAAGCATGAACTCACAGCAACTCAGGCTGCAAATGGTAATCCCACCCTACATTCCGCAAACATCCCAGGGCCCTCCTTTATGCAAAATCCCCTCCAGCCTGGCAGGCAGGTAGGGCATGCATGCTCCCTCCTCGATTCAATCCCTCTGGAATTCCCCAAAGCAGCTGTCCAAAGCCATCACCACCAGCCTCTTCCAGCCCCCGCCCCACCTGCCTCTGCCAGTAGCATGCTCAGCTCAGGCTTTTCAGAAACAACCAAGGTCTTCTAGCGTGATGCCTCCATCATCCTTGCCACTTCAAAATCACTGCAAGCCTCCCTTGCCTTTTTTCCTTCTTTCTATTCAATCTCAGAGGAAAAAATGAATGGCTGCTCCTTCCCTTGTGCATGGTGACCCATCCCCTGGGTCTTGGACCCCATCTTGTCCCATCTCCTCTGGGACCTCACTTCTTCTAGAAAGAGTGTTCTGCTGTGATTGCCTCCACATCCCCCACATCTCCACAACCACCTCTGCTTCTAAGGCTGAAACATCCAGCAATCTTTGATGTATCCCCTACTCCCCATCACCTTGCAAAAACACTTCCCCCACAAAAACACTGGCCCACACCCCTTTCCCTTGATGAACCTTCTGTTCACCCTTCATATATCAGCTGAACCTTCACAATTTAGGGAAGCTCTCCTAAGCCCCTCTCCGCAGTTGACAAAAGACTCCGACCATCTCTTATACACCTGTTGCACTGTTTGCAGCCTCTGTATGGGGCACATTGCACCGGGTATATAAATGTCCTATGTTTGTCTCCCCAACCTGCCTGGAAACTCAGTGAGGGCAGGTGTGTACCTACTGTCACAGCCTGCACTCCCCAAAAAGTTGAATCAGAGGCATATGCGTATGTGTGAGTATTTGGGGGGAGAGAATGACCACAGGCAGAAGGAGTGAGGGGCAGGGGGAGCAATGCAAGGAAAGAAGGAAAGTCAATACAAGAATATGTTTATCAAGTTGACTGCTGTGAAAAGCAACTGGCTGCTTGAATTTATGGGACCATCTAAGAAGTCATATGAAATGTATCTCAAGATCATCCATGGTGGAAGAAAAAAGAGAAGCAGTTATCTCATGAGGTGTTAACCCCCCAGGCACCAGGTGCACATATGTGGGTGCTGAGTGAGAACTGTTTTATGAAAGGAGGACGAACCTCTGGCACAGAAGGCATAATCTTGCTCCCAAATCTTAAGAGTCTGCACTCTGACTTTGATATTAGAGCTTGCCAAAGATTCCACACAGCAGGTTTGTCTACCACACATATGTGGTATACTGCTAGCACCATTAGACCTGATAAGTCATTAGGCTCAAGCTGTAGAGTAGCTTTCATTTCAGCTTGGGACCACAGCATAGGCTTTTCTTGTTCTAAACACCACTCAAAACTGACAACCTCTCAACAACTCAATAAATATCTTGGAGCAAAACTCCCAACTGCATTCTATGTTGCCTCCAAAATCCAAAAGACCCACTAAATGCTGTGTCTCTTTGCTCGTGGTAGGTGATTCAAGGTAAAATAATTTGTCTTTTTTTTTCTTTTTTTAAATTTTGTTCCTCAGTCTCTCTTGTTTATTAGATTCCACATATGAATGAGATCATGTAAAACAAAATCAGGAAGAATCAGAAAACGTGAATAGGCTTTGATGAAATCAAAGCAGCAATAAAAAATTTCCCAGCAAACAAAAGCTCTGGTCTAGACAGCTTCACAAGGGAACTTTCTAATTCTTTAAGTTGTAGGGTTAGATAGTTTACTAAATTTTTTCTTGATTTTTGAGGTAGGCCTGTAGGCTATGAACTTCCTGCTTAGGACTGCTTTCACTGTGTCCCACAGATTTTGGGTTGTTGTGTGTTCATTTTAATTTGTTTCCAGGGAGCTTTGATTTCTTTCTTGATCTTATTGGTAACCCATTCATTGTTTAATAACATGCTATTTAGCCTCCATGTGTTTGAATGTTTTGGGGTGTTTTTACTGTAGTTAATTTCTAATTTCATGCCATTATGATGCTTGATATGATTTCAATCTTCTTGAACTTGTAGAGACTTGTTTTGTGTCCTAACACGTGGTCTATCTTTGAGAAAGACCCATGTGCAGTTGAGAGGAATGTATATTCTGCAGCTTTGGGTTAAAATGTTCTGTAAATATTAATTAAATCCATCTGATCTAGTGTGACAGAATTACTGTTTCCTTATTGGCCTTTTGTCTAGAAGGTTTATCCAGTGAAGTCAGTGGGGTATTAAAGTTCCCTAGTATGATTATATTGCTCTTGATCTCTCCCTTAAAGTCCTTAAGGTTGTTATTGATAGGTCCTTATTTACTGCCATTTTAATTCTTTTTGTTTTGTTTTGTTTTTAAATTTATCTTTATTGTTGAATGTATTACAGGTGTCCCATTTTCCCCCCCATTGACACCCTCCACTTCACTCAAACCCCCTCCCCAGGCCTTCACCCCATTATTGTCTGTGTCCATGGGTTATGCAGAAATGTATGTAACTTCTTTGGTTAATTTCTTCCCAAACCCCACCCCCTTCTCTCTTCCCTCTGAAATATGACTCTCTGTTGCATGTGTCAATGTCTCTGGATCTAATTTGTTTGTCAGATTATTTTGTTCTTTAGCTTCTTCTTAAAGAAAACCCTTCAACATTTCCTGTAATGCTGGTTTGGTGGTGATAAGGTCCTTTAGCTTTTTCTCATTTGTGAAGCTCTTTATCTCACCTTCATTTCTAAATGATAGCTTTGCTGGGTAGAGCAATCTTGGTTGTAGGTTCTTGCTTTTCATCACTTTGAATATTTCTTGCCACTCCCTTCTGGCCTGCAAAGTTTCTGTTGAGAAATCAGCTGACAGTCGTATGGGTGCTCCCTTGTAGGTAACCAATTGCTTTTCTCTTGCTGCTTTTAAGATTCTTTCTTTGTCTTTAACATTTGGCATTTTAATTACAATGTGTCTTGGTATGGGCCTCTTTGGGTTCCTCTTGTTTGGGACTCTCTGTGCTTCCTGGACTTGTAAGTCTATTTCTTCCCCCAGGTAGGGGAAGTTTTCTGTAATTATTTTTTTCAAATAGGTTTTAAATTTCTTGTTCTCTTTCTTCCCCTTCTGGCATCCCCACAATATGAATGTTGGGCTGCTTAAAGTTGTCCCAGAAACTCCTTACACTATCTTCATATTTCTAGATTCTTTCTTCTTTTTGTTCTTCTGGTTGAGTCTTTTTTGTTTTCTCATATTCCAAATTGCTGATTTGATTCTCAGTGTCCTCTACTCTACTGTTGATTCCTTGTAAATTATTCTTCACTTTAATTCATGTAGCCTTCATTTCTGATTGGTACTTCATTATGTCATTGATGATCTCACTAGTTTCCTGAAGAGTCTTACTAAGATCCTTGAGCATCCTTATAACCATTATTTTGAAATCTGTATCTAGTAGCTTGCTTGGTTCCATTTCATTTAGTTCTTTTTCTGGAGATTTCTCCTGTTTTTTCTTTTGTGACATGTTTCTTTGCCTCCTCATTTTGACTGCTTCCTGGTGTTTGTTTCTATGTATTAGGAAGAGCTCCTATGTCTCTTGGAATTGGTAGAGTGGCTTTGTGTAGTAGGTGTCCTACAGGGCCGAGTGGCTCAGCCTCCCCAGTCACCTGAGCTGGGCTTTCTAGGTGCTTCCATGTTTGGGCTCTGGGCACTGTCTTGTAGTTGAGCCTTGGTTGCTTTTGGCATCACTGGAAGGAATTGATCCCCAGGCTAATCAGCTGTGAGGACCAGCTGCAGCTACAGCCAAAGAGCTGCTGTGCTGGAGACACCCCAGTGGAGCAGGATTTACTTCAATGGGGCTTTGGTGTTCACTGAGTGCTCCCTTTGAGTGTGTCTCTCATAGATGTGATAAGGTTGTAATCCAGTGTGGTTGATTCTGACTACCAGGTGCACTGCCTCTGAGCCTCCAGGGAGGTGCAAAGTCAGCCTCTGCCTGTGCCTTGCCCAGGGCCACCCAGCATGAGCTACACAGCAAACTGTAGATTGCAGCTACTTTTTCTAGGCTTGGAGGTGTCCAGGAGAGGGCAAGCTATGAACCAATGCAGGCTGCCACTAGTGCCAGGCCTGAGACCACTTATCCAGAGGTATGGGGCAAGCTGAGGCAGGCTGCTGCTTGTTTGAGAGATTTTAGGAAAGTCCTAAGCATGAGACTAGAGAGGCCACTTGCATAGAAAAGTCACTGGAAATGGCTTGGATGAACTTTCAAGTAGGGAGGGGCAGGGTCTCCAGGAATCACCAGGGCTGGGTGAAAGGTGTGAGTCAGGTTGATGGACATTCAGAGAAGGTGCCTGCCTGCTGGATCTGTGGGTGGAGGGCTCATCAAAGGAACAATGGCCTCTACCAACTCTCCTGTCTGGGAGAAAGCTGTGTCTCCAGCTCTCTCCTTTATTCCAGGCAAGTTAGTTCCTCCTCAAATGTCCCAGGTTCCTTTCAAGCTGCTGCCCAGCACTGGGGCTCAGAGGAAGTGCATCTAAGTCAGTATTCTAGCCCTTTAAGAGGCGTTCCCTGGGACTTCAACAGCCTCCACTCTCTCAGCCACAATCCCTGCTGATTTTTATAGCTCAAAGTTGTGGGGACTACTTCCTGGCACTGGAACTCTCAGTTGGGGGGCCTATTGTGTGGCTGGGACCCCTTGCTCCTCCAGGACACCTTCACCACCAAGATATACCTCCCAGTTTTAAACCATGGCACCTGGGTGGGGGATTGTGGCCCCGTCCCTGTGATTTAGCCCCAATCCGGCCCAAATTTCCACCCCTCCAACCCATCTTGATGTGCTTCTTCAATTCCCTAGTTGTAGAACTTCTGTTCAGCTAGATTTCGGGAGGTTCTGAATGATGGTTATTCTGTATTTTATTTGTAAATTTGATGTGGTTGTGGGAGGCGGCAGGTACCATTGTTACCTACACCATCATCTTCTATTTTAATTCTTTATGCCTATGTTTCTCTCTCTATTTATTATTCTTATTACAGCAGTCCCTGTAACATTTCTTGCAATGCTTCTATTTTTACTTCTATTTAGAGCAGTCCCTTTAACATTTCCTACAATGTTGGTTTGGTGGTGATAAACTTATTTAGCCTTTTCTTGTCTGGGAACCTCTTTATTTCACCATATATCTTGAATGATAGCTTTGCTGGATAGAGTAATCTTGGTTTCAGATCCTCGTTTTTCATTACCTTGAATACTTCATGCCATTCCCTTCTGGCCTGTACAGTTTCTGATGAGAAGTCAGCTGAAATCCTTATGGGAGCTCCTTTGTAGATAACAGATTGCTTTTCTGTTTCTGCCTATAAGATTCTCTCTTTGTCTTGAATTTTTGGCATTTTAATTATGAGGTGTCTGGGCGTGGGCCTTTTTGGGTTCTTCTTGCTTGGGACTTTTTGTGCCTCCTGAACTTGTGTGACTTTTCCCTTCACCAGGTTAGGGAAGTTTTCTGCCATTATTTTTTCAAACAGGGTTTCCTCTACCCGTTGCTTACTTTTGACCCTTCTGGAACACCTATGATGTGAATATTGTTACATTTCATGTTGTTCCACAGCTCCCTTATACGCTCTTCCTGTTTTTTTAATTGTTTTTCTTTTTGGATCTCTGATTGAGAGATTTTTTTCTACCCTGTATTCTAATTCACTGATCCGATCCTCAGCTTCCTCTAATCTGCTGTTTATTCCTTCCAATGTATTCTTTATTTCTGTTATGTCATTCTTCATTTCCTTCATAGTTTCCATATCTTTTTTCATGCTGTTGAGCATCCTTACAATCAGTATTCTGAACCCTATATCTGATCAATTGTTTATCTCCATTTAATTCAACTCTTTTTCTGAAGATTTCTCTTGTTCTCTCATTTGGGGCTTGTTTTTTGGTCTCCCCATTTTGGCTGCTTATTTGGGTTTGTTTCTATGTATTAGGTAAGCCTACTAAGACTTTCAGTATTTTTGGAGGGTATCTGGTGCAGGCCAATGTCAGATGCTGTTTGTGACTGTCCTTGAGTACCCTGTTTGGAACTATCAACAACCTAGAGCTTGAGGTCCCCTCTGTTGGGACTGGGTGCATTCGAACAGGAACAAGATGCACACCAAAGTCTACTTTTCTAAGGCTTGGATCCAGAAGCCGATCAGGCAAAGACTCAAAGCACTCTGAGGTCTGCCTCTACCTGCAGGCTGCTTAATCTGACTCTCTCAATGAGCCTCAAGCTGTAGAAACTCCCCTGGGTGGGGTGGTTGATTGTTATCAGTCTCTTAATAAGCCTCAGGCTGTAGAAACTCCACTGGGTAAGGCAAGAGGTTTTCCAGCAAGGTGGGGCAATTGCTTCCCCCTCAGGCAAAAGCTGCTTGGATGGTAAATGTCTGCCTATGAAAGGTGTCCTCTGTAGTGCGGGGGAATGAGTTGGCACAGGAATCCAGAGGGGTGCCCTCTGAGCTCTATCTCCAGAGCTCATGACCCCAGATTCTCCTCACACAGCTCCAGCCCACTCTGCCCTCCCTCTGCTGGAGTTCAAGGTGAGTGACTGCACACAAAACTTTGTGCATTGGCTCTTTAAGAAGTTGCCTGCATTTTCAGCCATTTACCCCTGGCAGAGAGAAGCCCTGCTGCTTTTCAGAGCCACATGATATGTGGGCACCTTTTTCAGTTCTGGTGTTCTTACCTGGGAAGCTCGGCCCCAGAGTCCTCAGTGGGAACCCTCCACATCTGAGATATCACTCCAGGCCTTCAGCTGCTGTTTGTGGGAGCTTAGCCAGCCCTCTCATGCCTCCGCACTTCTTACCAGTCTCTATGTGGTCTCTACTTTTCTTCCTTGGTTGTGAGGGTGCTCTCCAGCTAGTCTTCAGTTTCAGTTGATTATTCAGGATGGTTTGTCTATATTTTTGTTGTAATTCCAGTTTGATACTGGGAAAGTGTAAGTGTAGCTTCCATTCAGTCCACTGCCATCTTTAATCCCTCTGTTTTTTTTCTTAAAGTAGATGTCACAGCATGTTTTAGATCATTAGATTCCCCAAAAATTCACTGACATGGCAGACCCTTGTATCTTCTTGGAGTCTACCTGCCACATTCTTATTTGCATGTGTTTTACAAGAACATCTGAGGTACTTGTCACTTGATGTTCACCAGGTCCAATTAACACAAAGTGAGCAATTTCATCAATATGATGGACCAGTGTGATGGTCTGTGAAATATCAAGAAAGTTAAGACCCTTACAGACTACATTGTGACAAAGCAAGGAACAGAGAATTCACCTAGCCTTAGAGTAAAATAATGAATATGTACTGCTGGCCTTCTCATGCAAAGACAAACTCATTTAAATCCCACATATAGATGGGAATTAAAATAGTACATCACCATGGATGATCTTGATACACTCTCCAGATCAATTGCCACACACCACCAAATTCCAAAGTATGTTCTGATCTGCTTTAATAAAGATAGCACATCCAGCAGTGCAGCAACAGTGGGAGCAACCACCTGGTTAAGTTTGTAGTAAGCATTTCAACATCATTTGCCACAATCCATCTGGTCTTTGCTGGAACCATTTAGATACATTGAACAAGGATATGATGAGGACCAATACCCTTGCATCCTTTAGGTCTTTGATAATGGAACTAATTTTTGTAATTTCTCCTAGTCTTGCTTCTGATTTACTATCTTGGCTGAGGCAACAAAGAGTTTCAGTGCTTTCCACTTGATTCTTCCTATCAAAATGTTTTTACTCCACAAATCAGGGTACCAATATGAGGGTTCTTCTACTTGCTAAAAATATCTACCTTAATCATATACTTGGGAACCAGGGAAATGACTACAGGTTGGATCCATAGACACATTAGACCATGGGGACTCCATTTATCACTTTACTTTAAAAAATCCCCACCCTAACAAGAAAACCATGATGGCATTTTGGGTTTCCTGATAATCTCAGGCCCTGTATCTAACAGTTCTTGAAAATTATAAGTAGTTTCCTCACAAATGTCCTCAAGTCCCTTTGTAGTAAGACTGGGAGAATATTTGTCACATTTATTGTGGAGACATGGTAACATTTTTCCACAAGGAGACTAGTCTCCCTTTCAATCTGGGTTCTGGGTTTGGGAAATAATGTAGATCTGGAAACTGGGTAATGGATTGAGTTTTTCATTTTGATGGCTGACATCTGCCTTCTGCTCATAAGATTTCATTTTTTAAAAATTATGTCACTTAATTAGTACAAATTTTTTAAAAATATACTAATTAAGTGACACCCTAGTTATCTCTCCATTTATCTGTCCTAGGAACACAATGGTCTGTTGGTCATTACACAGATCCCTTTAAGTATGGCACCTCAGTTGCTACTCTGACTTTGCTTCCCCTTATGATAATGGCTAAGTGTTGCTACCTTACACCTCCCATTCTAGAGTCACATCATCTTCGCTGATTTCAGGGAACCCAGTTTCATAGTGGTATCTCATACTATAAAACTCACCTGGAGAGGACAGCTACCTACCAGGCTTCTCAAGTATGCCCCTCTTACTTACTGCCTTGGTGAAGGGAGTGTTCTTTGGCCCACCCAAGGAACATCTGAATGATAGGTTCTTCGGTATCACATAATAAATCTATTCTAACACCTTTCTGAACATTATAATTCCTTCCTCGATATTATATCAAGAAAGTTACAGCAGCTCCATCTCAGTTATTATAGGCTTTTGTCATGTCCAAGTTTCAAGGAGCTATCTCAGCAGAGTATTAGGACCCATTCTTAATGTCTTTGAACATGAATCCCTGGGCACAAGTGAGTGCCATTATATCAATAAATTCTCCCTTGTCTACTCCTTAGGTCCAACACCTTCAACATTCAACACCCATAAGTGTTCTCACAATTCTTGCTTGGGCATATTAGCCCATTTCTGCAATTCCTATGGCATGCCAGGTTTTCTTTAAGAATAGGTGCTATACTTTCAAACTTGAGCTATACTGAAACGTGACCCTGATTATCAGCCTGGAGGCAATGGGAGGTGGGTTTTGAGGAGGAAGAGCATCATTTTGTAATTTGCCTGTCTCAGGTGAGATTATTGCAGGGTTTCCACACAGGGCCAAACTGCTCTCCTCTGGCAAAAGGAAAGGGGCTGTCAGCATGGAGGATGCTGGAGAATAAGGGTTCAAGATTCCCAGGCTTATCCACCTAAATATTCCCAACCCAGGTCTCAAGTTCTCACTGTTTTCCCATCAAGACCTTGATATAGGAAACTACTGAATCTGTGTTCAATGTTCTCTGCAACACTTTATTCTTACAATTTGATGTTGGGTCTGATATTCATCAAAGTCTGTCCTACTGCTGAAGAAGACAAAGATCCTTTTAGAAGCTTCCACAGAGACCCTCTAGCTTTCACAGGGTGTTTTAAATTGATGGTCCGTTGACCCAAGCTTGTCATTGTCTTTACTGCAAGTTTTTCAAAGTAACAAAAGCCAGACAACCTCCAAATCTTTATGATTACCATTGTCCCCATGCTATTTGAGTGTTACAACTACCACATAACCACGTGTTTCACAAGTGACAGTCTAGATAACTGTGATGCCACTGCATGTCAGGGCTTATCACCAGCCCTGTTCCCACCAGAAACGGGATCTGTATTACCATGTAACTGGTAGGAGACACAGCTCCAAAATCTCATCCTTGGGATTTCTAAGGCTCTTTGTAGTACCAAGTATCTGGTTTCCCAGGAAGCAGAGCACAAAACAGAGGCTTATATGTAATATCTCTTTTTAATATTTTAAATATATCTTTATTGATTTCAGAGAGAGGAAGGGATAAGGAGAGAGAGAGATAGAAACACTAAAAATGAGAGAGTCATCGATCGGCTGCCTCCTGTATGCCCTTCCCCCGGAGGGTAGAGCCCACAACCCAGGCATGTGCCCTGACTGGGAATCAACCCGTGATATCCTGGATCATAAGTTGATGCTCAACTGCTGAGCCACGCAGGCTGGGTAATATCTTCTTTTAAAATCCTCACCTGAGGATATATTTTTATTGATTTCAGAAAAAGAGGGGGAGAGAGAAAGAGAGAACACATCAATGTGAGAGAGAAACATCTATCAGTTGCCTCCCATACATGCCTCGACCAGAGATCGAACCCACATCCTAGCTATGTATCCTGACCTGGAATCAAACCCACAGCCTTTTTGGTGTATGGTACAATGCTCTAACCAACTGAGCCACACTTCCAGGGCTATATGTAATATCTTTATTGGGAATGTTATCTTAGAGAGCAGGAGTTAGAAATGAGGTTGGGCAAAATAGGAAAGAAAGAAGAGCCAAAGCAAGGCTATGATATCTAATTATGCAGAACTGGGGGGAGAAAGGAGAAACAATCCCTTGTCTCCTTTCCCCATCTGCAAAAGTTTCCTTCCATGGGAACTTAGCTCCCCTGAATGTATGCATACCAGAAAATCTCCCCTGGCATTCGATGACATAGTGTCAAAAGCAAAGACCTCCCCTCCCCACCCCCCAGGGATAGAAGCAGGAGATGCAAACCTGAGGTGAGCTGCTATTAAGCTATAGCTCCATCAAGTTTGTTGGACCCCACACAGAAAAAAATGGTTGTTTCCAAGGTGGCTGGAATGAGACAGGTGAGGTTAAGTGGATTGGATATGGTATATAAGAGGTGCTGGTAGCCCTATCTTCTTTTACAGACCTTTCCTCCATGACTATTGCAGTGCTGGAACAAAGGTGCTCAGAAGATGCTTGGGAGAGAATGTGAGAGTGCCTTCTCAGGCAAGAGGCTGGAGCTGGGGGTCACAGAGAGGTCTGGGGAAGGAGTTGGACCACCTGGTTTAAGATCCCAGGCTTAAGGAATCTAGTGGTGGGAAGGACCAAGGCCACAGGCAATGCAGACTACTGGCCCAGAGACTTCTGCTTCCTTCCTGCTAGGGAATGGAGACCACCAATTTTCAAGCTGAGGACAATGGATCATTCAGAAGAAGCAGGAATCCTTTAACAGTGAATAATGGAGTGAGGCCTCTGGGGGACAAGAGGGCAGCAGTGGGTCTTGGGAAGTTGGAACAGGATCCAGTAACTGCCAAGAAAAAACATCATGAGATCATCCACTTAAATCTACAGATGTCTGTCCCCATCTGTAGCTGGGGATTTAGAGAAAGTGGGATGGAAGGTTCTTTAGGAGAACAGTGAGTGGAAACTGAACTGCCAGAAGCAGCAAGAGCTACTTCTCAATGCTTTTGGGAATGGGTGAGCTGCTTGCATCTGAGCCCATGGCTTCAAGCAAATGGATGGAGATCCATGGGCAGGATGGCTTCTATTTGCTGCATCCCACAGTCCCAGGAAACCACAATTGAAAATCAATAATCACTAATAAATTGCTAAGTAATGTTACACTGGCAAAATGGCCATTTCATTAGCAGGAACAAGCCCTGAGCAGAGAGCAAAAGGAGTTGGCATGGAGTTTGTCAGCGGACAGCTAGTTCTGGCCTATATCTGGGGTAGGAAATGTTCTGCTTGCTCTTCATTCTTGTATAGAGAAATGTGGTTTCTCATGGCTGTAGCTTCTTCAGGCTACAGAAGCTCCTTGAGGCTTCTGCTCTGATTGTCCCAGCCTCACTGAGCCTATGGAATGGCATGGTGGGGAGGTGCTTGTGAGATGGCACACTGCCATGTTTGCTCTTCAGGAATAAGGCAGTGTGTGGTTGTGGTTTTACAGACAGGGGCAGGATGCTGGAATGAACAATGACACATCCTAGGGAGGACTTCAGTGGGACAGGGCTAAGATCAGGGACAGAACAGGGAGGAGGCTGAGTCCCACATGGTCACCTGTGGGAAGCTTCTAGATACCTGCTGCAAGGGTCAGTGTGGCACCATGTCTAGCTTGTTTAGAACACCATAGCTCTAAAGCAGGGCACCATGGCCCTCTTAGCTAGCCAGGCATTTGTTGCTAGGTCCAGGGGATTTGATTGCTAAAGCTGTTTGTTTTGCCACTGATGCAATGTGACACCAGCCTGGATGATCTGGCTCTGGGCATCTTCTTGCCCCAACACAGCAGTGAGATGGAAATTTGGCTGCTGCAAAAGGCACCGATTTTGTCTTCTTCTCTGAATCTCCTTTCTCTGAACAGCAGGGACATTTCAGTCCAATGTAAAGTACACACTCTCTTCCTCCTGGCAAATGCCCAATACCGTAATTCCCCTTATATTGCTACCTTGGGCAGCATCTCACAGGCAAGGAGGTTGCTCTACACCTTAGGTCGTGAGGTACTTGAGAGAGTGATGAGGTGCCCAGGGAAAATGCACTTGGATAGTAAAGCATTTTCTGGCCACACTCATCTCTGCGCTAAGGAGAAAGAGCTGAGGAGACAAAAGTCCCAGCTCACAGGGAAGATCAGGAAGCCACTTCCTTGCCCTTTCACTTGGTTACTCAAATTGCACCAGGTGGCATCTATAATCATTCCTCAAGGCAGCAGGGCTTCCTTGCTAGCAGACATGCTTTGCCGAAGTCAGGATGGGAGAGGCATAGCTACAGCTACAGCACAACGGACAGCCACCTACAGCCCAGGACTGGTCTCTCAGTCACCAGGGCAGGATGGAGGACTTTTTGAAAAATGCTGCAGGTGGGAGGTTCAAACCTGAGAGAGGGCTGGAAACTGAAGCCCAGAAAGGGACAGGAGCTGGCCCCAGTTTCCATGTTGGACAAGCTGCAGGACTGAGCCAGCAATCCATGATCTTGCCTCCTAGGCCAATCCTCTAACTGCCACCACCAAACACTCCACGTCACTGGTCCCTGCCCCTTCCCCACATACACACACGTATCTGTCCATGTTGCCTGTTGGTGCACTAAAGCTATTTTATGTACAGAAAAGATGTACAGCACTTCAGAGCTAGAGAGGCCCTGTTATTAGGAGATGAGCAAGCTTTGTCCTCAGCAAGCATATACAGCAGCAGCGGCTACACGTGAATGACAGCTAACATTTGACAGATATTAATTCACTGAATCTTCATTCAAACTCTGTAAGGTAGGTACCCTGCTAAGCCCCATTTTACAGAGGCACAAAGAGGGTAAGCATGCTGCCTGATGCCACATAGCTGGTAAGTGGAAAAACCTGGATTGAAATCAAGTTGGCTCCTGGCTACTTGCGTTTCCACTATGCTGTGTAATTTCTCACTGGGCAGTATGAGAGTCTGATGAGTTACTATGTGTCAGAGGTGAGCACCTGCTCCTAAGGCCCGCTCTCAAGTGTGGTATCTGTTGTCTCTAATGAGTATGAGATGGTTTGTTCTTGCCTCCCCCCAACAGTGTACAGCCCAAGTCCAGTGTTCTGCATACATGAAGTGTTCAGAAAAGGCTTCTTTGTGCAGCCAATCTCTCAGACACACAGGCATTTATATACCACACAGCAGTTCTGGGTCTGAGCCTGTGCTGGAAAGGCAGAATAAAGGAAAGTTCATGCCTGGAATCAAGCAGCACTTAATCTAGTAGGAGACAGTGGATCTGCAGTTATAGGCCAGAGTGGCGAAGATGCACTAGAGTCAGCTCATATGTCAGAGGCATTTTTTGTAAAGGGGCAGCTCCTTCTCCTGGCCTTGGGCAGGAAGGGAATCATCAAGAGCCACACAACTAGGAAGTTATGCTTCTTCTGAGGCCTGCAGGCTGCATAGAAGTGCCCCAAGTAATCTAGGAAAGCCAGGCCCTCTGCTGCCTGGAGGGAACACAGTGTGCACAGCATGGAAGTGTGAAAGAACAATGGTTAAGAATAACTAGTTGTTTGTTGTGTCCAACACAGGAGTTATCTTTGTGAAGGTTTGGGGGCAAACCTGGAGGACAGACCATTGAGCCAGAGAATCATTCTCAAGTCTTAAAATCAAATGAATATTCCCCTGCTAAGTTTCAGACTTCCTCAGGACCTATGATCCGTTTTGTTTTTTTTTTCTTTCTGATTTTTCACTTTGGGAATGGGAATGTCTATCCTATGCCTATCCCACTGTATTAGTCAGGATTCTGCAGAAAAACAAGACCAATAAGATACAGATGATTGATTGATATATAGATGATAGATGATAGATAGATGATAGATAGATGATAGATGATAGATGATAGATAGATAGATAGATGATAGATAGATAGATAGATAGATAGATAGATAGATAGATAGATAGATATAGATAGATATATGATATAGATATAGATGATAGATAGATGATAGATAGATAGATAGATAGATGATAGATAGATAGATAGATAGATGATAGATAGATAGATAGATAGATAGATAGATAGATAGATAGATAGATAGATAGATAGATAGATAGATGATGATAGATAGATGATAGATGATAGATATAGATATAGATGATGACGATAGATAGATGATAGATAGATAGATATAGATATAGATAGATGATAGATGATAAATAGATAAGGAGATTATTGGTAGGTTTGGCTCACATGATTATGGAGGCCAAGATGTCCCACAATCTGTCATCTGTAAGCTGGGAAACCAGGAAAGTCAGTGGTCTCAATCTGAGTCCAAAGGCCTGAGAACTAAGGGGCTGTGGGTGTAAGTCCCAGACTCTGAAGGTCTTAGAACCAGGAGATCCAAAGTCCAAGGACATCCTAGCTGAGGAGGAGAGAGAGAGAATCTGCCCTTCTTTTGCTTTTCTGTTACATTTAGGACTACAATAAATTGGTTGAGAGTGGATCTCTTTTCTCAGTTTACTGATTCAAATGCTAATCTGATCCTTAAACACCCTTACAGACACACCCATAAATAAGGATTTACCAGCTCTTTTGGCATCCCTTAGCCCACTGGAGTTGACACATAAAAATAATTACCATACCTATCATTACATTTTGGAAGCAGATAACTTGTTGCTTAGTTTCACAGCTCACAAGTAGAGAGGAATTTGGGTCGAGGGTGAATTTTACCCCAAGTCTCGCCCACACCTGATATAGATGACATTTGGATGAGATTTTGGACTGAGAGTTGTTGCTGGAATGGGTAAAGACTTTGGGGATGTTGGAATGGGATTTTGAGTGTATTTTGCATGTGACAAAGACACATGAACTTTGGGGGGCCAGAGGGCAGACTGTGATGGGTTGAACTGTGTCCCACAAAAATTTGTATGTTGAAGTTCTAATCACCAGTACCTCAGAATGTGGCTTTATTTAGAAATAGGGTAATTGCAAATGTAATTAATTAAGGTGAAGTGGTACTGGTTCTGGGTGGACCCTAATCTAATATCACTGATGTCCTTATAAAAAGGAGGAAATTTGGACACAGAGGTGTGCATTGAAGGAGAGAGACCTGGAACAGATCCTTCCCTCACTGCTCTCAGAAGGAACCAACTTACTGTCCTGTTAATCTCAGACTTTCAGCTTCTAGAGCTAGGGGATAATATATTTTTGTTGTTTAAGCCCTCCAGTCTGTAGTACTTTGTTACGACAGCCAAAGCAGACTAAGAGATTTTGGAATTTTGGATAAGGGACGTTTTCTTGAGGATAATAGGGAGCTATGGAAATATTTTAAGCAAGGGAGAAATGAAGTAAGATCTACATTCAAAAAATTTACCCTGGCAGCTGTGAGGAAGATGCACTGAAAGGGGTAAAACTGGAGGCAAGGAAAGTAGTTAGGACATGTTTTTGTACTGTAGATGAAAACAGATCACTGCCTAATATAATAATAATAGCAATAGTAATGCTAATTAGTAGTAGTTGCAGTATACTTACTTTTACAATATTAGCTGATCACTTATATTGTACTAGCTGATTTACAGGAATTATTATATTTAATACTCACAATAACTTAATGAGACAGACACTATTGTCATCTCCATTTTTCAGACTAGGAAGCTTTCCTTAAACCACACAGTAAGTGGTGGGGTCAGGATTTGAACCAGGCAGTGCAACACCTCATGTAATGGTATATTGGTACATGTTTAACAACATTTGATTTGCAGCATTTGCTTTTCTGTGGTGCAGATACTCCCACCAGGGTCAATGCCAAGCTACCAACAAGTGATCAACAGGTTCACAAAATGGCTGAAAATGTAGCTTTCCTTTCTTATGAGCTGGTGAAACCCAAGCCAGCAGACTAGCAAAGCTCCAGGCACAGGGGTAACAGCATGTGAAGTGCCCATTACTTCCCTCCTCCCTGGTGAGTTTGTTTTAATGAGATTCTGTCGAGGCTGCTGAGCCCCAGACCACCTAGGGCATTCAAATTTTGGTTCCACCAGTGAGTAATTGTGTGATCTCAGACAAGTCGCTGAACCTCTCTGAGCCTCAGTTTGCTCAGCTAAGAAAGTTTTTACGTGGCTTCATTGAGTTCATGGATGTGAAGCATAGGGCCTGGCACATAGTAGGTGTGCTCCAAACTTTAGTTGCTTTTATTGTTACTATGATTGTGTTTTCCAAACCCAGAACAGCTGGAGCACACTGTTTTTTCTCCAGACATCTACCTGGGTGTTGTGCCTACCTGATGCTGGGCCTCTGGTGTTAGGTTATATTAATCTTCTGAATGTTTGTGGTGATGGTACAGCAGTAGCCTAACTGGTTGCTAGGACAGTCATGGGCAGAGTTTTGTTGTGTGTGTATGTTTTCTTTTTTAAAAATCACAAAATTACAAATGGTCTGAAGAGTCCTAGAACAGTGGATGGAGCCTCTTCCCCTGTGATGCTTAAGTCGTTCCTGTGCTGTTGGGGAAAAAGATGTCACTGCATGAAGAGTAATAATTAGCAAGCCATCTGCATACTTATTTATATAAAAGTTTTGACAGTGTCTTTCAGTTGTATATATGTGCAAAAGCAAAACTGATAGACATCTGGATTTACATTAATTCCCTAAATTATTTCTCCATGTCTGTTTAGATAACCATTTCCCACCCTTATCTATGCTTTGAGGGTATTGCTCATGCATTTTGGAAGTGGCATTCATGGTAAGAAAGGAACTTTGGGGAAAAAATTGACTTGTCACAGTTTTCTGGTTTCATGGTGAAATCAATGCAGCCATTCTGCAGCCCCTTAATTAACTGCTCACTTGTTAATGAGGGCTTTTTTCTTAAAGGTTCCTATTTTTAAATCAGTGAAGTCACCAGGAAATTTCAATCAACATTTTAACAATTTCCCATTTGTTTCCATCATGATTACCACCCTCAATATCACCAAGAAAATGAAAAATATTTAAGAATACAATGAAGAGATAATTTGACTCATTTCCCAGTGGCACTCCTCCATCCCACCAGGGCAAAACGCCATGTGTTCCCCACAAGTACCCCAATCTGGGACAGACTCACCTGGCACAGATTCGCCTTTTGCCAGACATATCAAAACCCTCACAGTTTGCCCAATATTATAATGTGTTTAGGCTTGTGAGGGTGCGGAGACTAAGCTTTCATTCTAATATGTTTCATCTTGTTAGATTACACACCTGCCTCCTGTCTTTGAGAGTGTTTATCATAATAACCCTAACAGTAGCCTCTTCTCTGAGGACTAATGATGAGTCAGGTGCCCTGCCAAGGGTGGTCCCATTAATAGGGGGCTGCAACCCCAATTACTCCCCAGTAAGGCAGGACTACTATGACTCCCATTTGACAAGTGAGATACCTGAGGCTCAGGAGGTTATATAGCCAGGAGAAAGCAGACCTGGCCTTTAATCTCCTCGATCAAGTTGTGTTTTATCTGTATGGGGCAGTGATCACCTTTGGCCTCTCCACTGGCATTTGTCTGCCCTGGTTCTTATTGGTTGTGGCTTCTAGTCTGCTGTGGTCAGAGAACACAGGTTACCACTAGGGTCAGGACTGTATGCAGAGCAGGAACCAACAAGCCCTAAGTGAATGCTCCAGGAATCTAGAGCTCAGAGCCTGGGCTGGGGGTGGGGACTCTGCATGATTGGCGTATGACTACTGGGGGCTGGGAACTTGGGGAGAGTCAGGGAGAACAGGTAGAAGGGATTACCTTCAGTTGGGCACAGCCAACAGAATCTGCAAATGTGCAAAGTTGGGGGAGGGGATGCCAGGCCCAGTGCTGAGCCTGCCATATTCATCACCCCATTTCCTCCCTCTGGATCCAGATTCTGCTATCCAAAGGGCACCCTGAACTCCCTCTTCCCCAGTCACAGGTCAGTCATGAGTTCATCAGGGAGGTTTCAGGGGAACCCCAAACGTTTTCTGGTAAAACAGTGGAACAGGAACAGCTGAGGGTAAAGGCCTGCATAGTCAGAGATACAGATAGGGCCATGGACAGTCAAGAACAGAGGGCATGCATGCTACAATGGGACTCAGGCCAGGCTTCATGGAGCAGGAGGTTTTTGAGATTTGTCCCTTAGCTGACATTCAAGGCAGCAAAAATACATGAGCAAAGGTAGGGAGGTGGGAAGAACCAAGAATTGTTTGATATCCAATCAACAGTCCAGCGAAGCAGGAAGCCAGGAGTCATGTGTGAAAGCACCAGGAGTTAAAGCTGATGGAGACTGGGGCCTGCCGATGAAGGGTCCTAAATGCCATGCTGAGGAGTTGGGATTGAGCTCTGTCAGCAATAGGAAGCCACAGGAAGTTCTGGAGCAAGGGAATAACCATGAACAGAACAACTGAACATATACTTCTTATCTGCAGTCAGCATGACTGTTCTCCATGGGCCCTGATCTGTGCAGGCCACACACAGAATTCCAGACACTACAGATAAGTCCCCAGCACTCATTACATGAATTTGGGAAAACTTAGTATGTTCACAGGAATGTGACTATTAATGACAGATGACTACTGATTGTTTTCAAGCTCCAGGCTGGGCTCAGATCAAAGGCAGGCCCACACTGGCCTTGCATGGTGCCTCTGCACTCCTGTAGTTCAAGTTCAACCCTTTGCTTGGCAGCCTCTCAGCAACAGGGCCAGGAGATTCCCCCAGGAAAAGGGCATCCCCCTGAGACATCTGCAGGATTCCTTTCCTTGCCAGGACTGCAAATGTTAAACATGAATGGACACATGGAAGACATAAGAAGCCCAAGCTTTGAGGCCCAGTTGCTTACAGCTCTGCAACTTTCAATGTTTGTGACACGGGGCATGTTCTTTCACCTCTCTGAGCTTCCCATTTCCTTATTTAGAACATGGAGATGTCAGTGGCTTACACCTCATCAGGTACATGGGCTCATGCAGATAAAGCACTTGGAGGCTTCAAAAAATGGAGAAAGATATGCTGTTAGCTCAAGACTTGGTCCACTTATTAAGTAATGAAAGAGTCTCATAGACAGTCCACTCAGTGTGGAGAAAGCCCTCATCCCACCTCTGTCTCTGGCCTCCTCTCCCATTTCTCCAACAATCTTGTGAGTACGCAAGGTGACAACCACAAAGGAGCTTTTGTTTCCAACAGTAACTGAAGGAATCACAATACACCTGGGCCACAATTCCCCTTAGTGACATGATTCTAAGCTGGTTTCAGGGTACAAACAGAAAGCTCCTCTCCTGACCTCCATCCTACTTAACCTTTGTTCCATCATAAACCTCCTTAAAATGCAATGAAATGAATGAAAGCTATGGCCCCGTTTCCCAGTGTGTGTGTACAATCCTGTGGTCCCCAGAGTTTCCAGAAAATTCCAGGAAAACAGAATCCTACTGGCATTCACTGAGCAGACACTCCCTGCCAGGCACTGTGCAAGAGCTGGGAATACAGCTGTGGGCACAGATTGCGAGCCTCCTGGGACCTAACATATAGTGGAGGGCAGCTAGTGGTAAGTACAGAAGAGAAAACAAATCTGGAAAGGGGAGAGGAAGTACCAGGGATGGGTGTGGGGCTTTGAAATGTTACATAGGATGGCCAAGTGACATGTGTGTCAAAATTAAAGGAAATGGGGAGGCCAGCTCTACGGATATCTGGAGAAGTGCATTTCAGCAGAAGGAAGAGCAGTGTAGAGGCCCTAAAGAAGGATGTCTGGTGTGTTGAGGAAGAGTCAGGAGTCCTGGAGCAGAGGGAGGAAATGCAAGAAGTGCAGGGTCTGTTAGGCTACCAGAATCACTACAGTTTTACTCTGTGTGAAATGGGGAGCCATTGCAGGTGAACAGAGATTGGGACTAGACTAAGGTGGGGGAGAGGGGTTTGAGAGAAAGTAAGAAACAGAGGAACAGGTTAGGTAGCTACTGGAGTAATCTAGGTGGGAGACACTGGTGACTGGGTCCAGTGTGTAGCATTGGAGGAGGAGAGAAAGCTGAGAGGGTGGATATATTTTGAAGATGGAAACAACAGAATTGTCTGCATCTCTGGAAAGGGAAGAACCAAGGAAGAGTCCAGGGCATTTGGCCTGGGCAATGTGAAAGATGGAGCTGCCATAATCTAAGGTGGCAGACTATGGGAGAAGTGGGTTAAGGGGTGACCAAGAGCTCTTTTCAGCCCATGTGGAGTTTGAGATGTCTAGTGTCCATCTAAGTGGTTATGCCATACAGGCAGTTGGCCATATGGCTTAGGTGTAGCTGTGATGTCACAGGCTCCCAGGACATTGGGGGGAATGGGCATCATCCACCCCACTGGGGAAGTAGAGGGGAAGTGACTTGAGGGTGGAGTGGAGATATGTGCGAACAGAACCCCATCTTCCACCTCCTTGACCAAAGTGCTGAGAGGAAGGATCAAATTTTTAAAACACTCTGTAATGCTCTGATAGACATAGTTATTCCATTGTAACTGCTTTGTTTAATCGGATACCCATCAAGACACTACAGAGTTCTCTCTAGTTCTAGGGGTGCATGGTGGCTCTAGGATGAATCCCCCTCCCTGCAAGACCTCACAGGCCAGAGGCCAGGGCTCCACCCAGGATTCCAACCAGAGGCCTTGTCTGGAGTGAAGGTAAGGACTTGGATCAGAGAGCAATAACCTCCCCTGGCCGCTGGCCACAAGAGGGGGGGGGGGGAAGAGCAGCCTGAGTTGAGACCCACCAAGGTGAATTCCTTCCTAGCTGAGCTGTGCAGCCCACTGCCCCCCCCCCCAGGGGTCCTGCTCTCCCTGGTACTGGGTGCCAGGTGTCCGGTGGCTGGGCCTGAACGCTGCCCCTCAACAGGGGAACTTCGGGAAACTTTACAGCAAGGTGGCACCTACTCAGCCCACTACTGGACTGCGGTAGGTTTTTGGAGGGCCACGAGCCCTCTGCCGCCTGAGGCAAGGGCCTGGAGGGGAGGGGGGGCCGAGAGGTCAGGGGATCCACCCCTTTATTCCCCACCTGAGGCTCCACCAGTGCGACCAGATGTGAGGGTGACAGGTGCCTCCTCAGAGGTGCTGGAAGGAGCCATGAGCAGGCTCTGGGGCTTTGCCTGCCAAGCGCTGCTGCTGTCGGACCTGATACAGCGTAGGCCTTGGGGGCAGAGCTCAGTGAAGTCCAGATTAGGAAACATAGCCTGGGCGGGGACCCTGGAGAAGAGGCACTGGCTAGCCCCAGGATGGGGGAGGGGATCTGCGGGCCCTGGAGCGGCCTGACAAAGGGTGGAGGGCTCCGGGCTGAGGGGAAGTTCACTGGGACACCTCATTCCCTCAGATGCCACAGGTGTCCGCCCCCGGATAATCCTTTGCTGAGAGAGGGCCGGTGCAGCTCAGCTAGAGCAAGGGCTTTGCCTCCCCAAGCCAGGAGGGCCGAGGCTGGCTGGGGGACTTGGGCTCCAGTGTGAGCACTTCCTGGGGGAGTGGGTACCACGGACTGGGTCCCAGTTGAGGTGGATAGGGCCTGGGAGCAGTGAGGCGTGGGCGTGGCTGGAGTAGGAGGAGGGAAGGGGAAAGGACAGCAAAGGGGAGGAGAAGCTAGGTGAGCAGGGGCTGGGTGCAGTTCAGTAGCTGCTACTTGAGAGCCCTGGTTCCCACTGCTGTCACAGCAGGTCTACTGGGCTGTCCAGTGGAAGCCAGCCAGCGAAAACGTCGGCGGTGGGACAGGCACTACCCATCCAGTGCCCCGCAACTGAAGGTGAGCCCCTTCCCGGTAGATAGCTCTTTAGGCCGGTCTCTGCTGAGAATGGGACGAGGTGAGGGAATTCAATAAGCTACTTTACAACCAGACTCCTGTCCCTGTGATGCTCCGGAATCCTCCAGGGATCTGCCATCTCTCTCACTCTTCCTTGGTGTTTCTCTTCCACTCTATCTCCATAATTTTCCCTAGGTATCTGTTGGTGCCTCTGTTGGTCTCTGTCTGTCTCGGTCTCCGTCACTCGCGCGCACTCTCACCGTGTTGCGGGTGAGTGCTGGATCTCCCCAGCTCCTTGCTCACCCTCGGTCAGTCAGAGGCCCGCACGGCTTGCCAGCTAGCTCTGCCCACTCTCCGGAAGGCTACCTGCCGCCTGCGGGTTTCCCAAGCTCGCGGGGCTCTACCTGTGGCCCTCTGGCCATCCCCATCTGCTCGTGCCAGGGGTCGTTAGGTCACCCCGATGCCTTCTCTCTCTATCAACGCACAGTCTAGGCAGTCCACCTGCTGTCGAGGGCACAGACGGCCTCCAGAAACGTTTGGAGCCTCCAGGGTAAGTGCCCCGGTGCCCCTTCTTCCCCTCCCGTCTCTCCCCAGCTGCCATGGCTCCAGTGGACTGGAGAAATGAGGTGACTGCAGTGAAGCCAGACTGCGGCAGCTTTCCCTTTTAAAAAGTAACAGAAGGGCCCGGGGTGCCCTTTAGGAGCCCGCCGCGCTTCCCCTGTCCCTGCCTAAAAACTCGGCGTTTCGGGGCTCAGAGCCAGAGGGGTCGCTGGCGGGGCAGCGCGGCTTCCCCTTTAAGGCCAGAGCCGCTTATCGCTGAGAGTGTGAGAGGGTATGAGTGTGCGGCGTGCGTGTCTCCTCCTCCCCGAGTGACACAGCAGTGAGAAATGCCTATCAGTAACTTAAACCCCCGAAACTCCACCTTCCGGGCGCGCGGTGCGGAGCCAGGCGGTGGGAATAGAGAGAAGATTGAGGCCGCCACTGCAGCGCCGCCGGCATGAACTTGGCCACGAGCTGAAGCCGCCCGCGGCGGGCGGGGGCTGGGGCACCGGCCACTAGCCAGGTGGTGATCCCCTGGAGGCTAGCTGCTGGAGCCAGCCATAGCTTGCCCCCGGAGCACTGCCCCCACCACAGCCGCGGGAGCTCTGCAGCACGGTAAGGCTGAGGCGGGCCCGGGAAGTCTGACTGCTGGGGGGACTCCGTGGTGCATTGGTAGCTCCACTTGTGATCCCCATCTTGGAGGAGCCTGGGCCCAGGGGTGCTGAGACCCAGGGAACCCCAAAGTTTGCTCCAAGCGCAGGGCCCACCTGGCGCAGCGCGCTGCAGCCCTCCTCTCAGATAAGCTGGGCCAGACTGAGCTCAGATCGCATCTCCCGGGGCTGAGGCCTCTTCCTGCTCCCCCGTGCCCACTGGGCGTCCATACTATTCAGGCGGAGGCAGCCAAGTACCCGGGAGGGAAGGCAGAGGGGCACGAGCCACGCGGGCTCCCCTGGCAGACCTGGGCGACCCTGAGGTTCTCACTCTATCTCAGCGCCGCCTGGGCCGCTTGCAGCCCAGCTTCCCTGGCGACGCTGCCTTTGCCTGCCAGCTCCCTGAGCCTGGGCCAGTCCCTAGTGAGTTAGGGGTGCAGAATTCCTTCACCCCACCCCAACCCAATTTGCTGCCGCCTAAAGGGAGTGTGGAGTGTGAGAGCGCCGAACCCGTTGCCTTGCTCTGGCTCTTCTGCCAAATCCTGCCCTGGAAGGGAGCCAGGAGCACAGCTAGAGGCTTGAGGCAACCCTGACTGGGCTCCTGCCGGAGCTAACTGCACTCTCGCTTTCCGAGCTCCCAGGCCTCAGAGCCGCGGCATAGCCCGGGACCCGGCTGCTACGGTGGGCGGGAAGCCTCCCGGAGCGCGGCCAAATACTTTTCTCCGCCAGTTGGCTCCGCCAGGCTCCGTCCCAATGCAGCGAGTCAGAAGTCACTTGGAAAGCTGGCTGTACGGTCTGATTTTTATCCGCGATTAAATTCGGACTGAGCAGACACTAATAAGATTAGCTTGCCAGAAAACTGCCCTGTAGTCTTCAGAACCTGAACATACAAACGCACCTCAAGCTGGGGATTCGCCACCCCCCTCCCTGCACTCCTGCAGCTGGGCACAGCCAAATGGGGCACCCAGATTGTGGGTGTGTGTGCGTGGGCAGGAACACAAGGATGGCTGTGGGACGTTGAAAGAAGGTACTCCACTTGATAGGGTGGCTTAATGTTGTTGCTTGGCAGCAGAAGGAATTTAGAAAGTGTTGGATGGGAAGAAATCTCCCGGGGGAGATCCCCGCGGGAATCGCACCGCCCCCACCGGTTCCGGCGCAGAGGTCCGGTCGATTGTATTCCTGGGCTGCGGTGAGCCATCGGGCAGCAACACAGCGGTGCATCCCAGTCCTTTGCTGGAGCGGGCAGCAGACAGGGAGCCCACCGGTCGGGCGTGGTCGGCCGCTCACCCACGGAGGCTTCCCAGCCCTGGCGGCTGCTGCTCTGGGCTTGGGGAAGCGGTGCACTCCCCCACCCACATCTTCTTGTCTTTTCGATTCTCCTCCCTCCCACCCCTGCTGCCTCTTTGGCTTACCCAACTGCTTTCTAAAAAGGCCCTTTGTTTCCCTGGAGGCTGAATGGAGAAAAGGGGAAGGGAGAGGGACGCAGAGGCAGAGGGCGGGGGCGGCTGCCTCTCAGTGGCTTAGAGTGGCTGGGGACTGGATGGCGTTTGTAGGTGGTGGGGGAGGGGCTGTGCTTCGAAGACCCTTGGCAGGAACCCTGGAAGCCGTAAGGAGACCCTGGCTCTTGGTGTCCAACGCAAGCCCAACCTGCTGGCGGTGGACAACCTGGGTCCTGGAGGTCCAGATTGTCCCGAAGGTGGACGGCTGGCAAGCAGGCGCAGAGGCCAGGGACAGCGCGCGCTCCGCGGGCTGGGTGGACACGGTTCGTCACTGAGTTCGCTGGGAGCAGGCAGAGGGGGAGCCCTTTTCTGGATTTCGCTTTTCAGGCCTCGTCCCTCGCCCCTCGCCTCTCGCCCCTCGCCGCCAGGGTTCAGGGCGGCTGTCCTGTCTGGCGTTGTGAGTCGACGGCTGAAAAGACGGTAGCTACCCTGAAGCTCTCGCCACCCCGGGGCTACAGGCATCATTCCTTCCCTCCACTTTCTGCTGCAATCTTCCCCACCCCATCCCCTACCCCCACCACAAAAACACTAGTTCCAGTGGGACCCCTTTGTAGGCAGGGAGGGGATCGGAATGCCACCTCCGATTTCTTACAGCCTGGGCTGGCAGTGGGGACGAAGATGCACCTTCGGAACCTGTGTCGGCCTGCCACCTCTTCACGGACTCAGCGCTGGGCACTTGGGAGTGTCTAGGATTTAGCCGGCGCATATCCCTTATACTTGCTTTACCTCACTAACTTGCGGGACCCCCGACTATCACTGAGGAATGTTAAACATAATGCGAGAAGTAACCTTTTGCCAGCCTCTTGGCCTGCCTCCTCCGCATTGCCCAAAGCGGCTTCTCTCCTCATAAAGTTTGTTCGGAAAGGGGGATACTGACTATAAGAAAAACCGACAAATAAGGAGAAGGGGGAGGAGCCCAAACTCGACTGGTGGGAGCCAAGTGAGATTCAGATTCCTACAGGTGTCCTATCGCCTCTGCCTCCGCCCCCTCTTCCCATTTAATCTCTTGACGTATTACTAGTGCCTTTTACCAAATCTTTCCTCTACACCACTTCCCTCCCCTCCCTGGAGATTATCCATAAGTGTTAGTTGAACATTTGTTCTCTGCTCTTTGGAATAGAGGCAAAGCGTTAACTCCACCCCTCCCTCCAGTCCCCCACTCCAACATACACACCCCAACTGCATCTAAAACCACAAGAAAGTGCTCAAAGGGTAAACCATGAGCTCTACCTTCTCCTCCCCCCTTTCTGCTTTCCTTCTGGAACAAGATCATTGGAAAATAAAGCTGCTGATGTGCGAGATGGAACATATGGTACCTCCATAAGAGAGAAGCTGAAATGGCCTTGAACCGGCAGGACAGACCAGCTGTTTGCTGCCAGCCAGAGCAGCTAATCAGCTTCTTCCCCTTAAAGTGACAGTCCTCTTTTCTCTTGATGACCAGTTTGCATATTAAATTGAATATTCTTCAGAGGAGAAATGCAATGGCCTCCTATATTGCTCTGTGCTTTGGTGGCTCTCCAGTACTTGTCCCCTGCTCTAAGGGCTATCTTGTCCTTTGCCCATGTGTGCCTCCAATATGTGAGTGTTTCCTTCAACACTGATGTAAGAATGTTGCTCAAAGTGGAACTTGGGAAGAGGGAGGCAGGAAAAAGGAAAGAAAGAGAGGGGCTGACAGATTCCCAGATGCCAGGGAAGAAACCTCTCTGTTCTGTTCCTAGTAGTTGTAGAAAAACTAGCAGCCCCCCACTTAAATATATCACAAAGAGCTGCAGCTCTTCCTTGTAAGAGCTCCTTAAAAATCATCCTCTTCTGGCCATGACCATTTTCAGTTTTCCCTCAGTACAATGTGTTTGGGAGGAGGAGGGGGGACCAGTTTGGCATTGGAAGAAGAAAGGCTTGAGGAGATAGAAGGAAATTCCATGTTAGGAAATCATTAGCAAAGGGTGACTTCGCTTGTTTTCCTGCCACTGACGCTCACAGTGACATAGATGTGTGGGGTGAAACAGAAACGTTATTGAATGTTTAAACTCAACTAGGAAATAACTCATTGCTGGGGTGGGAGTGGGGACTATACATTCACTGCATCTTAAGGTAAGGAATTTACTGTTGTCAGTCCTATTCATTAAGGAAAGGGAATTTTTCAAGCTTGACTAGCACATTTAATATTATTTTTTAAAATCTTTTAAGCTGATCACCTAAAGGCTTAAATGCACCTGTTTAGTAGATCACCCTTAGGAAACTCAAGCACTGCTTAGGCTTATGAAATGGGCAAAAAATGATCTTAAACAAAGGGTTCTTTCAGACAGTAGTTTGACTAATCTCCTTTAAAGGGTCTTCCTATATGTGGCAAAACTTTTTTTTAAGATTCTGATTTTTTTTCTGTAGTGGTGCATTGGAGAGATAATTAGTAGAGGAGCTGAGAAACCTGTGTTCTAGAATACTCTCCCCACTAATTAACAGAGTGATCTTGAACAAGTCCATCCTCCTCCCTTGTTTCTCCCTTCCCTTCATAACCTCAAAGTCTGAGTCCCTTCCAGCTCTAACACACTGTGATGTGTGAATGAAACAGTCATTTTTTTCTGGGAAAGTGAAATACTGTTGGGGAAAACAGCTAGATATAAAAAAATGAAGCTGAGATTTTGAGGGGCATCAGGAAGAGGGAGGTATAAAAATTGGCAGAAGGCCAAGCAAAATAATATACAAGTGTCTTCAGTATGAAATTCTAACCCAGAATCATGGATGGGGGAGTCTGAGAGGCAATCTGAAAGGGCTTCTTCTTCTTTTTATTTTTTTATCCCCACTGGAGGGTTTTTTTTCCATTACTTTTCAGAGAGAGTGGAAGGGGGAGAGAGATAGAGAGAGAAACATCGATGTGAGAGAGACACATCGATTGGGTGCCTCCTGCACGCACCCAGGCCAGGGCTGGGGATCAAGCCTGCAACCGAGGTTCATGCCCTTCAGACCATGGGCTGATGTTCTAACCACTGAGCTACACCGGCTAGGCCCAAAGGGCTTCTTGTCCAGTACCCCGAATCCAGTGGTAAGGCCTGTTGATGGCAGGCCTCCTTATCATTGGGTTGGTTTACAGATAATGCAATATAAACTCTTGGAAATTAGATTGGCATGATTGCAAAGGACTCATCTAATATAGAACATATTTGCTGTTTTGTAGTTATTTAGCAAAGGTTTCAAGGACAAAAAGCCTTCCCCTCTACACACATTTATCCCACTGGAGTATAAACTCTGAATTCAATGCTGAACCTTTTCTTTTCTCCTTAGTCCAGCTGGGTGCTTTTTTAAAAATCACATTTTCAACTTTGAGGAAGCAGCAGCCATGAAAGAATCTGCCACTGTCCTGCTTGATGTTAATATTGATTTTTTAAAGTGGGTTGGGGGAGGGGTAGACATTATGAAGAAAGACCTTTTATCCTCTGAGCTCTTTGGCAATTATCTTGCTGCCATAAATGTTGATACACATATAATGGATGTAACTAAAAATCTCCTTATCCAAGCAGAAAAAGCTGAGTGTTGGAGCAGATAGAATGCTGAGAGTGTGAATAGACCAACCCAGATGTGGCTGAGGTGGGAGATAAATGATGGAGGAACAATAATTAGTTACTATGGATCAGCACAATAAACCAATTCCTATCATACACCTCTCACAACACCACTGAGGGGTAACCTAGGCAGCACCAGTCAACTGTATGGCAGGATTGGAGCCTCATGAAGCTGAGCTGGAAGCAGTCTGATTTTTCAGACATTGAGTCCTTAAACATCTTCCAAACTTTGAAGAGGAAAACTTTATAAATCTGCATGAACCTGATGGATTTAATTGAAGTGCATACTACTGGTTTTGTCATTACTGCTGTTGTCATCTAGAAAAGAAGAGTGAGCCCACAGAGCCAGAGCCAGCTGATAGTTAGGGGTCTCATGGAGAGGCAGGCAGAACAGCAGAGTCCCAAGGGGTCCTGCTCCTAAATGACCAACCAGGGGCTTCTGAAGCCCCAGTAGCATTTGCTGCAAGGGAGGGAACAGAAGCAAATGAATTGGGTTTCCTCCCTCCCAAACCTCATTGCTTTATTTTTTCTTCCTGTTCACAGAGCCTCCTCAATTTCTTTTGTGCCTCAAGCCACCTCCTAAGATCTGACCTCTTCATAATTTCCAAAGCAATCACATATGTCACAGCCTAAAATGATACCTCCCCCAGTAAAGCATAGCAAAGGTCCTCAGCCTCACTGGCTGTGGGCACCAAGCTCCAGAAATAAAGCTTTCCAGAGACAGGTCCAAGAGCAGCGTAAAGAAAAAGCCTTTTGCAAAGTCTGTGAGAATTGTCCTTGCTCACAGGTTTTTCCCCAGGCCTCCCTGGAACCCCAGCTTCAGACTTCTACCTCCTCCCTGGCCTAAATGATGGTGGGCTCTTCTGGACCCTGGAGGAGGAGGAGGCTACTAAGCTGTCAGAACACATTCTGCTGATTCTGGAAGAGTCCACTGGAGACCGCAGGGTCTGAACTAGTGAATGGCATCGGATCTGAGGGGCCTGGTGGCCCCAGTTTGTGCCCTCTATCTTTAGGAGGGCGGGGGGGGGGGAGGCCATGGGCCTTAGAGCACTAAAGGCAGGACAAAATCCAAGTCACCCTAAATGCTTTGGGCAATCTCAAGTCCTCTGTCCAATTGTTTGGAGCTCCACCCTTGCCCCATGCATAATATGTTTATATTTCCCTCAGTGTTTGAATCTGAAACCCTCACCCCCAGCTTCTTTAAGGGCTTTGTGACACAAAAAGAGAAGGGAAGAAAGAGGACAGGATACATCTCTGCCTTCCTTTGGGGGGGTTCCGTTAGCCAGCTGACCACAGTCCCACACATAGTTGCCCCAGCTTACATACAAAACTCAGATGTGGAAAGATGGAGAATTTTCAAGCTGGAAGAGTAAAGTCCTGCGATTTTACAGAAGAGGAATGTGAGCCCCAGAGAGGGGATCCAACTTCCCTGAGGGAACACAGTGGAGTGATCCCAAAATAGACAGAACCCTGGTTTCCAGTTCTCAGTCAAGTACTTGGGTCTGGAATGTCCACTTTGTACTCATGTTGAGGAAGAGGAAATGTGGTGAGAGGAGTATGGTACACAAAGAAGGACCAACATTATTAACTGGTGGAATATAAGCCACTCTGTGTCAGTGTGTGCTCTGCTTAACATTTTGGGACAGTAGTGAGGCACATTGGAACCAGAACTCCAAGTCTAGAACTAGCTGAAGATCATTAAAGGTTATAAGTTAAGGTTCCGTTGGGCTCAGGCATGGGTGCCACAGAAGAGAGTGTCTTGTGTTGTTTTGTTTTCAAGTTGTTGATTACAAGTTGGACAGTCAGGCCCTTGGAGGGTTGGGCTGGGTGGGCTCTCTTGGCAGTTTTGGATTGTTTGGATTTTGTTCTTAGTGAGATCTATGTTAATATCTGCCTCAGGTAGTTCCAGTGCTGACCTGGGAATTTTAAGTGGGACAGTAGTTTTGATGCAGTTGCCAACGTCACATGCTTTGCGTGTCTAATTCTGAAAGACTGGCATGCATTATTCTAGGTTTGGGGAGGAGGACACAGTGTCTTTAAGTTGCTTGCCTGTCAAGGATTAATTTAACCTCTAATTACTACATTTTCTTCACAGTTTGCTGCACAAACATGTTGTAACAAAAGCTAAAAGAACTATGCCATTTCATTTTGCTGCTCTAAAATTAATTTTGCTGGTATGGAGTCAAATCTTACACACTTGATGTTAAAATAACTGTGCTGATATTAGAATTAAAATGAACAATCTGGTTCTTTCTAGTGATACCCCAGCGATGGGGTAAGGAGCATTATTGTGTTAGTCACAACCTTGCCCTCAAAATGAGCCCTGACAATGTAAAGGAGTATCATTGCACTAATCTCACCGGGCAGCCAGTGCTTCCAACACATGGCTCCCTGTCCCGTGTGTTGCCTTCAGAGCTTGACTAATGACCTTAGTAGTGAAGCAGCCTGGGAGCCCTTCCTATTTGCTAACAGGGTGGGTAATGAGGTCTCCTACCACAGAAAAGGTGAGGTCATTATCAAATTGAAGCCTCCCGAGGGCCTGCTCCCGAGACAGAACCTGTTCAGAGCGTGGCGACAATGAAATTGCAAGATTAAACTGCCTGGGATTCTCCAAGCAGATTTCTCTCCTTGCTCCTCCCTGTGCTGACCCCCAAGGGAAGGTCCTTTGGCAGGCCTACAGATATTTTGATCCTCACCTCCCCAAACAACAGCAGTGGATGCGGAAGCCACAGGCCCATTCTGGGGTGGCTGGGAAGTCTGGTTACTCAGATTCTGCACAGGAGTCCTTCGCAGTATGGCTTGGTTCCTATTTTAAAGTCCATAGAGGTAGACTTGTGGGATAAGGGTGAAGACCAGCTTAGCTAGTCATGGGGCTTCATATCTTTGCCTGGGTAGTTGTGGAGAGCTGGACTTTTACACTCACACACACATCCCTACCACAATGTCAGAGAAGCATAATTGCTCTTCATTTCCTCCCAGGAAGGAAAGTCACTTCCTCTTTTAGAGCACATTTTGCCTCAGGATTTGAGAACTAGAAGCCACTGTTATCTCTCTTATCCTCAGCACATCTTTTCTGAAAGGTGGTATCCAGATAGGAAGGACTAGGTCCTAAACCCTTGTTCCCCCCATGGTGGGGACAGGCTGTCTGGCCTTTGCAGTCATGCCTTTGGGTTGGCCCTTTACAAAATCCTGAACAAACTAAGTTCAGGTTCAGTCTCCCTACCTTGCCCTTTCTGGATCCTAGATCTGCCCTATCCCCTTCCCTGAAAGGCACCATCCTCTGTGCCATAGTGTGACTCGTTACATCAGGAGAATCTGGAACCTCTAACTTGAATGATGGGATGCAAGGGTTACCATGCCTTAGAGAGCATCCACTTTTTAGGGAACAAGTAGGAGGTGTTCAAGGGTTAAGGAGGCCCTTTTGGACCCCACCAAGTGGTGCCATGCCTGGTATAAAGCTGGTTCTGTTCATGAGATTAGAGAATGGCCATAGCACCTGGCTGTCAAGGCTCTCCTGAGCTCACCCTAGCTGATCTCCTGAGCCCCGAATCATAAAAAAAAGGATACCTCTCTCTCTGAAACAAGGCAAACTCTTTAACTTTTGTGGGTCATGGACTTATTTGAAAATCCGATGAAAGCTATGGGTCATGTTCTTTTTTTCTTTCTTTCTTTCTTTCTTTCTTTCTTTCTTTCTTTCTTTCTTTCTTTCTTTCTTTCTTTCTTTCTTTCTTTCTTTCTTTCTTTCTTTTTAGGAGATCTAAACTTTAATTTTTTATTTTTTTAAATTTATTTTTTTTAATTTTATTTTTGTTTAAAATATTACAGATGTCCCTTTTTCTCCCTAATGACCCATTCCACCCTGTCCCTTCCCCCTCCCCAGTCCCTCTCCCCACCATTGTCTGTGTCCTTGGGTTGTGCATATATGCATATAAATTCTTTGGTTACTCTCTCCCCCTCCACCCACCCACCCTCCCCCATCCCTCTGACATTCATCAGTCTCATCTATGCTTCCATGTCATTGAATCTATTCTGTTCGTCAGTTTATTAAGTTGTTTAGATTCCACGTATAAGCGAGATCATGTGATGTTTGTCTTTCGCTGCCTGGCTTATTTCACTTAGCATAATATTCTCCAGGACCATCCATACTGTCCCAAAGGGTATGAGATTCTTCTTCTTTACAGCTGTGTAGTATTCCATGGTGTAAATGCCCCACAGCTTTTTTATCCACTCATCTACTGATGGGAACTTGGGCTGTTTCCAGATCTTGGCTATTGTAAACTGTGCTGCTATGAACATCGGGGTCATGTTCTTATACCACCATGCAAGTATATGCAATGTTGAGTCTAATGTTAGGGGCTCATAGACCTTTCTGGAAGCCCATTCATGGTTCCCTAGGGGATCCTTTGAGACAGGTTAAGAATGCCTCAATATGGTGTCTTAGTCTGTGCCAGATTGTGTGGCCATCCCTGGTCACTACATGGGCATACAAACATCATGATGTGGTGAAAGAACATGAGCTTTGCCTTCAGCACAGGAGGTTTACCAGCTGTGGGATTTTAGGCAAGTCCGTGAACCTACCTGAGCTGCAGTATCCTCAGTTGTCAGATGAGGATATCAGAATGCTAGCCCTACTCAGCTTAACGGCATGGGAGGAGATTCAAATGAATCAGTGTTGATGTGACAGTCTTGCACACATTAGACTCTGGTACCCTCTAGGGTTTCTCTCTGGTGTCACTGGTCAATCTTCACTTTGCTTTCCTAGTGGCCTGAAAAATTTAACCAAAAGAAAGCAGGTCTCTTTTGACATGAAAAGTCTTTTTGTCCCTTCCTCTGACATTGTGTAAGTTATACCTAGGCAAGCTATCATAAAACAGTCTCTAGCTTGGGAGGGACTTCCTCAGGCATGCAGAGTGTCTGGGATCCAGGCAGTTCTGAAGGTCAAGACTGGTTAGGGGTCCTGCTTGCCCAAACTCTGCTGCTCCCGAGTGGGGCCAGGGTATGTGTTTCTGGCCCAGTACCCTGGAAGAGGTTCCATGTCAGCCTGCCACAGAAATTAGCAAATGGGACCTGAGAAGGCAAATGGATTGGTTTTCCACATTCCAGTACTATCACACCTGGCTTGAGAAGTAAAAGTGGATCCTTGAATCTCCCCCAAATAAGTGAAAAGGTCTGGCTAGCTCCTTATGAAAACTGGGTGGTGGACCTGCCCTGGGATCTGGCCAGAGTCCTGCCCTGAGGGGGGTGGGGAGCAGTTCTCTTTGGAGAAAAGCCTCAGGAGCAGCTTGCAGGCACTTTGGTATTGTGTTAGCCTGAGAGGGAAGAGGCCCGCTGGACTCAATTCAAATAGCCCTTCTCCACTGCCCACATCTAAACCTGGTAATGTGGGAAGACTTTTCAGGAGGGCTGGCAAATCATAGATGAGAAAACTGAGGCTTTGATAGGAGGCTATGCTTGTTCAAGGTCACATGACAAGTTAGGGCCATTTCCCTGCAAGAACACAAATGAGCATGAAGATAGGTCCTTGGCCCTTGTTGGGCCTCTGCTCACTCCAGGCTCTCTGGCTCCTGACAATAATGTCTTTTCACCTCTTAAAAACACAAACTGTCTTCAGATTAACCTGGCCCTAATGAATGCTCAAGTTTTCAAAGTCAACTTGAGAGAATAGCAGGTTTGGAAAGCTCTTTGAACCCTCAGAGGATGATTCTGGCCATGCAGAGCCTGTTGCTGTGCAGTTACAGAATCAAGAAAGCCACACATTTGTAGAGCATACCCCCTCCCCCACCCCAAGTTAGGAACCTTTTGGAAAAGAGTGTGTTGCTAGGAGCCCGGGCTTCAGAGAGGAGTGCTGTTTTTCTTCCAACTGATTTGTAAACGGATTGAAGGGGTCCCCCCTTTCTTCAGTTAAACCAGACAGATTTGCCAGGCCTGGTTAGTGGAGATCACGTTGAAAATGAGCATTCAGTATTGGGTCATTATGCAGAATGGAGCCAATTCCCATCCTTTGCTGGAGTGTCTGGGCTTTAAGCTTCATTATTATTCTGGAGGGGGAGAAATCCTGCAAGTCACTTGAAAGTAGATGCCACCCAGCACTTTTAGGCATCTTCACCTCACGTAATCATCCAAAACTATAGTCTGTAAATTGGAAAGTGTGGCAGTTGGCACTTGTCCTTTGGGAGAGTCACTGTTTGGGACCACCTTTCTGAGTCTATAAGGGATCCCAGTTGCAATAGTGGGAATAATGTCTACCTGGAGGTAAGCTGATTCCGGGTCCATCTGTGAACCTCAGTTTCCCCATCTGTACAGTAAAGGAGTTGACTAGGAGAATCTGAAGGTGCCTCCAGCTTTGACATGTCATGCTTCTCGGAGTTGCAAATTAAACTCTTAAGTTACTTAAAATATTTGAAGAAGAGAAATCATAATTTGTTCTTTTTGAAATTATTAGAGACATAAAACAATGAGGGTTTCATTTTAGTTTGGTAGGTGGGGGCTGTGGCTGTTATATAGTAGAGGACAGTTCTAGAACTTTGGGTAAAGACAAAAAGATTTGATATGTATTTTTGTGGGACCAAAAAAATGGGAAAGGGGATGTTCCCTTAGAGATCCAGCTTTTACACATGAGAATACTGGGACTGGATTCCCTTGCAAGCTGCTAGAAGCTGAGCTAATCCAGGACTCAGGCATTCCCACTCTCAGCCAGCTCATTGTGGGCTGTTTTGCCACCCATAGTCCACATACCCTCACAGAGGAAGCATCTAGACTTCCAGTTTTTGGGCCTGTAGTTAGCAGAGTATTGGGCTGAGAGATTTTGATGTCTAGCTACCAAATAGTAGCTTATCAAAAAGGAATTTTTCCCTATTCCTGTCCCCAACAACCAAGAGTTGTTTTCAGCTAAAATAAATATTTAATTTTGTTGGTCTTATACCAATGCCTAGTTTAAAATAAAGAAGATTTTTTAAATAATGGAGGGTAGTCCTTGGGGGCTTTTTATTTGGAATTATTTTAATTTAGCCATATTGGCTGTTTTAGGTTTGGCTTCATATACTCTTATTTTTATTATGCAAAAAACAAAACAAAACAAAACAAAAACACAAAGCCACCCCACCCTTAGTTTTGCAATGAGTTAACAGTTTATCTTGTCTAAAAGAAGCTTTTAATTTCTCAACTGTTTTACCCACAGTGCTTGGCATGTTTGCTTATTTGTTTGTTTGTTTTTAAATCACAGACATGTGTTGTCCACCTATACCTCAAGGGATGCTTACAAAATCTGGAACAATTCTTCAGTCTGTCTTTGTGTTTTGTAGCATTTATATCTGTGAAGACTACAGGCCAGTTATTTTTCAGAATGTCCCTCATTTTGGCTTTGTCTGATGTTTCTACACGATTAGATTCAGGTTCTGCACTTCTGGCAGGAATACCGCAGAAGTGATGCTGTGTCCTTCTCAGCACATCAATCAGGAGTTTCATGGTGGTGTTATGTCTTCTTTCTGGTGATGTTAACCTTGATCACTTGGTTAATGTAGTGTCTGCCAGGTTTCTACATTATCAACTTACTATTTTCTCCTTTGTAATGATCTAATGGGAATATATTTTGAAGATATGTTAATGTCCTGTTACTCCACAAACTTTCACTCACTAGTTTAGCTATCCATTGATGATCCTTGCCTGAGGCAAGTTTATTATGCTGGCTGCCGAATAATGAATTTCTAATTCTATCATCCTTTCTATATTTATTATTTCACTTTCTACCATAAAATAGTTTTCCTTCCTTATGTATTTATTTATATGAAGTGAAGTCATGGATTATTATTTTATTCAATGAGTTATAATTCTTTACTATCATTATTTATTTTGATAATCAAATTGTCTGAGCTTTGGTCAGAGGGAGCCTTTTATATCTTTTTGACATATTCCTAATCATTCTCTGAGCATGGTCTTAATTTCTGGCATAACAAGATGCTCCAGGCTCATCTTGTACAGTTTCTACCTCATCCCTAAAAATCAGCCATTTTCCCAACGCACCCTAGTTTCTTTTAGTGGAGAATGGTATTTAGAAACCAAGATCTGGTTTCTAAATGAGCATAGTAGATGTATGCTCATTTCTACAGGAGCATTATTGCTAATAGGCCCTCTCAGTCCACAAAGCTAGGAAATTACTTAATTAACTCTATATTTCATTATTTTATTAATTTTTATCATTGTGGTCACCTCTGTGTCCATTATGAGTTCACACTGATACCTCTAAATTCCAATCCATACTTGTTAATTTTATCTATATCTATCATCTATCTATCTAATTTATCATCTATTTATATCTGAATCTATCTATCTATCTATCATCTATCTATCTATCTATCATCTATCTATCTATCTATCTATCTATCTATCTATCTATCTATCTATCATCTATCTATCATCTATCATCTATCTATCTATCATCTATCATCTCTCTATATCTGTCTATCATCTATATCTATCTGTATTAAATTTATTAAGGTAACATTAGTTAATATCATTATATAAATTTTAGGTGTACAACATTACAATTCATTATTTATATACTCTAATGCATGCTCACCACCCAAAATCTAGTTTCCTTCTGTTACCATATATTGACCCTTTTTATCCAACTCAACCTCTCCTCACTCCCATCACCTCTGGTAACCACCATTCTGTTGTCTGTATTTATGATTTTGTTTTTGTTTTGTTAGTTTAATTCTTTTTTGCACCTGTGAAATAATAACATAATTCCAAAAGTTAGAACTGCGCAAAAGTTTCACCTCCCATTACTTCTATCCTTTCTATCTCATTCCATTCATCTCCTCTTAATAACCAACCTCATCTGCTCTCCTGTGTTTGTTTTTGCACAAATAAGCAGATATCTGCGCATTTTCCTATAGCCCCTTTTCACGTGAAGAATAGCATACTATAGACACTCTTTTGGGCTTTGCTTTTTTACATGACAGGACATCTTAGCAATCATTTCATATCAGTTCATAGAGACCTTTCTCATTCTTTTATTACAGCTGCATAATGTGGTGTGTGAGAACGTAAACATATACACAGTTTTGTTAAGTTGCCATATTCCCCTCCTGAAAGGTTGTACCAATTTGTATTCTGGTCAGCAATGTCTTTTCCCCTAAAGCCTCACCATCAGTGTTTGCTATACTTTCTAATTTTTGTAAATCTGATAGGTGAGAAATGGTATCTCAGTCATTTTAATTAGCATTTTTCTATCATGAGTGACTTGGAGCATCTTTTCATATGCTTTAGAACCTTTTTGATCTCTGTGTGTGCGCGTGTGTGTGTGTGTGTGTGTGAACATCTATTCATGACTGTCTCCACTTTTTTATTGGGTTTTGGTATTTTATCCTCAATTTTAGGAGTTTTTATATTAAGAAAATTAGTTTTTTTAAATTTCGTTTTGTTTTAGAATCCTAGTGAACTATTTATTATTGTTATTTTTAATTGTGGTAAAATATATATAACAAAAATTTATCATTTTTAAGTGTAAAATTCACTGACACTAAGTACAGTCACATTGGTGGACAATCATCATCATCATCCATCTCCAGAACTTTTTTCATCCTGCAAAAGTGAAGCTCTGTACCCACTGAATAGCTTACTCAGTAGCCCCTGGCACCCAGCATTCTACTTTCTGTCTCTGTGAATTTGACTCCTCTAAGAACCTCCTGTGAATGGAATCCTACAATACTTGCCCTTTTGTAACTGCATTATTTCACTTAACATAATGTCTTCAAGGTTCAGCTATGTTGTAGCAGTTGTCAGAATTTCCTTCCTTTTAAGGTTGAATAATATTGCATTGTCTGGATGAACCACATTGTGTGAATGGCGTTTATCCATCATTCATCAGTGGACACTTGGGTTGCTTCTACCTTTTGGCCATTCTGGATAATGCTGGTGTGGACATGGGAGTGCAATATCTGTTCAAGTCTCTGAGCATCTACCAGAAGTGGAACTGCAGAATGATATAGTATTTCTACCTATAATTTTTTCAGGAACCTCCATACTGTTTTCCACAGCAGCTGCACAATTTTACATGCCCACCAGCCATGCAAACGGGTTCTAATTTATACACATTGTCACCAACACTTGTTTCCTTCTTTTTAAATAATAGCCAACTCTAATGATATAAAACTGTTATCTCATTGTAATTTTGATTTGTATTTTTTAATGATTAGTGATGTTGAGTATCTTTTCATGTGGCTTATTGGCCATTTGTATCTTCTTTGGAGAAGTACCTATTTAAATATTTGCCTATTTCTTAACCAAGTTGTTTTTTGTTGTTGAGTTGTAGGAATTCTCTATATAGTTTGTATATTAATCTTGTATTAGATATATGAACATTTTTTCTCATTCCATGGGTTGCCTTTTCACTCTATGGATAGTGTCTTCTTTTTTTATTGAATTTATC
The DNA here is from genome assembly GCF_054644295.1 of Miniopterus natalensis. Lineage (NCBI taxonomy): Eukaryota > Metazoa > Chordata > Mammalia > Chiroptera > Miniopteridae > Miniopterus > Miniopterus natalensis. Next base: position 64,887,744 of record NC_142103.1, read on the forward strand.
TTTATTGTTGAAAGTATTACAGGTGTCACATTTTTCCCCCCAAATGACCCCCTCCACCTCGCTTCCACCCCCTCCCCAGGCCTTCACATCGTTATTGACTGTGTCCATGGGTTATGCATATATGCATCTAACTTCTTTGGTTAAGATCTTCCCACCCTCCACCCCCCTTCCCTCTTTCCTCTGAAATATGATTGTCTGTTACATGTGTCAGTGTCTCTGGATCTATTTAGTTTGTCAGATTCTTTTGTTCATTAGCTTCTTCTTAAAGAAGACCCTTCAACAGTTCCTGTACTGCTGGTTTGGTGGTGATGAAGTCCTTTAGCTTTTTCTTATCTGTGAAGCTCTTTATCTGACCTTCAGTTCTAAATGATAGCTTTGCTGGGTAGAGCAATCTTGGTTGTAGTTCCTTGTTTTTCATCACTTTGAATATTTCTTGCCACTCCCTTCTGGCCTGCAAAGTTTCTGTTGAGAAATCAGCTGACAGTCGTATGGGTGCTCCCTTGTAGGTAACCAATTGCTTTTCTCTTGCTGCTTTTAAGACTCTTTCTTCGTCTTTAAACTTTGGCATTTTAATTATGATGTGTCTTGCTGCGGGCCTCTTTGGGTTCCTCTTGTTTGGGACCCTCTGTGCTTCCTGGCCTTGTAAGTCTATTTCTTTCCCCAGGTAGGGGAAGTTTTCTGTAATTATTTTTTCAAATAGGTTTTCAATTTCTTGCTATCTTCTCCTTCTGGCACCCCAATAATATGAACATGAATGTGGGGCTGCTTGAAGTTGTCCCAGAGGCTCCTTAGACTGTCTTCATATTTCTGGATTCTTTCTTCTTTTTGCTCTTCTGGTTGGGTGTTTTTTTTCTCCTCATGTTCCAAATTGCTGATTTTATTCTCAGTGTCCTCTACTCTACTGTTTATTCCCTGTAAATTATTTTTCATTTCAGTTCGTGTAGCTTTCATTTCAAATTGGTACTTTATTATGTCATCGATGGTCTCAGTTGTTTTCATAATACTCTTACTAATATGGTTAAGCATCCTTACAAACAAAATTCTGAACTCTGTATCTGTTAGCTTGCTTGGATCTATTTCATTTAGTTCCTCTTCTAGAGATTTCTTCTGTTCTTTCCTTTGTGACATGTTTCTTTGCCTCCACATTTTGTCTGCTTCCTGGTGTTTGTTTCTATGTATTAGGTAGACCTGCTATGTCTCCTTGAATTTGTAGAGTGGCTTTGTGTAGTAGGTGTCCTATAGGGTCCAGTAGCTCAGCCTCCCCAGTCACCTGAGCTGGGCCTTCTAGGTGCTCCCCTGTGTGGCCTGTGTGCTCTGACCAGTTTTAGTTGAACCTTGGTTGCAGTAGGCGTCACTGGGAGGAATTGACCCCCAGACCAATCAGCTGTGAGGACCAGCTGCAACTAAAGCCAAAGAGCTGCTGTCCTGGAGACATCCTTATGGAGCAGGATTTACTTCAGTGGAGCTTTGGTGTTCACCAAGTGCACCCCTTGAGTGTGTCACTTGTGGATGTGGTAGGGTTGTAATCCAGTGTGGTCCAGTCTGATCAGCAGGTGCACTGTCTCTGGGGCCTCCCAAGAGGTTCAAAGTCAACCTCTGCCTGTGCCTTGCCCAGGGCCACCCAACATGAGCTACACAGCAAACCATAATTGGTTGCTACTTGTGCTAGGCTTGCTGTTGCTCAGGAGAGGCCAAGCTATGAACCAATGTAGGCTGCCACTAGTGCCAGCCCAAGAGGCCACTTGCATAGAAAAGCCACTGGAAATGGCTTAGATGAGCTTGCAAGTAGGAAGGGGCGGGGCCTCTGGGAATCACCAGAGCTGGGGGCCAAAGCTGTGAGTCAGGTGCTGGAGATTCAAATATGGCGCCTGCCTGCTGGCTGTGTGTGGGGAGGACTCTCCAAAGGAAAATGGCCTCTTCCAGCTCTTCTGTCTGGGAGAAAGCTGCCCCTCCACCTCTTTCCTCAAGTTCAGGCAGGTTAATTCCTCCCCAAATGTCACATGTTCCTTTCAAGCTGCAGCCCGGCGCTGGGGCTCAGAGGGAGCGCATCTAAGTGAGTCCATGCATGGGCCTTTTAAGAGGAAAGTCTGGGACTCCCACACTCTCCGCTACCCTCAGCCACAGTCCCCACTGGGTTTCACAGGCTGAAGTTGTGAGGATTTCTCTTCCCAGCCCTGGAGCCTGCTGTGGGCCTGGGATCCCTCACTCCTCTGGGAAACCTCCATCCCAAGATGTCCCTCCCAGGTTTAAACCACGGCACCATGTATGGGCCTACGACTATTGTCTCCGAGATTCAGCTCCCATCTGCCCGTGTCTCTGCCCCTCCTACCCGTCTCAACGCTTTTTCTGTTCCCTGGATGTAGGGCTTCTGTTCAGCCAGATGTCAGGAGGTTCTGAGTGATGGTGGTTTTGTATTTTAGTTGTAATTTTGATGTGGTTGTGGGAGGCAGCGGGTACAGCTGTTACCTATGCCCCCATCTTGTTTCCTCTCCGAAAATTAGTTTTTAAAAAAATCTGTGATATATGTTGCAAGTAATTTCTCCCAATGTGTTTGTTCTTTTTTGATGTTGTTTGTTTTTCTTTGCTATGCAAAATAATTTTTATGTAGTCAAATATCAATATTTTATTTTATAGCATCTGGATTTTAAGTCATATTTAGAAAGCCTTTCCTCACACTCACATTAAAGAGGAATTCATCCATTTCTTTTCCAGTATTTGTACAGTTTCAGGTTTCTAACCCATTTGGAATTTATTCTTGTAGATGGTTATATGGTATGGATCTTTGCCTATTTTTCAAATGGCCACTCAGTTATCATAACCCCATTTTCGAAAACATCTGTCTTTGCCCCCAGTGATTTTAAATATCACCTTTATCATATATTCAATTTCCACATATACTTGAGTGTATTTCTAGATGTATGTTCTATTCCACTGATCAATTTGTCTGTTCTCTCTCTAACATCTCACTGTTTTAGTTATAGAAGACTTACAGAATGATTTTTAAAACCTTTTCATTTTGAGTTCATTGTAAATTCACATGCAGTTGTAAGGAATGATACAGAATGTTCCTGTGTATGCTCATCTATGTTCCCCCCTTGGTAACATCTTGCATAATTACAGTGCAATATAACAACCAGGACATGGACAGACATTGATACAGTCCATTCAAAACAAAATCCCATATTGAGTTTTGGGAGTTCTTTATATATTTTACATATGTGTCCATTGTATTACATGTAATTTGAAAATACTTTCTCCCAGTCCATAGTTTGTCTTTTCATCCTCTTAACAGGTTCTTTTACAGAAAGATTATTTCACAGACTATGCTTTTGTTGTCTAGTCTAAGACATATTTACTATGTTGAGTCTTCTAATCAATGAATGAAGTATGTCTCTTTATCTAGATCTTTATTTCTTTCATAAGCATTTTGTAATTTTCTGGATACAGATCCTATGCACATTTTCTTAGATATAATAGGTAAGTAGTCTATTTTGTTTGGAGCAATTGTAAATGGCATTGTGTTTTTAAAACATAGATTTGTTGATGATTCACATACCATAAAATTCATTTAAAGTGATAAAATTTAGTGTTCAATTCAGTGATTTTTAATATACTCAAAGAATTGTGTCACCATCACCAATATCTAATTTAAGAACATATTAGTTACCCCAAAAAGAAACCACATTCTTATTAGTAACCATTCCCTGTTCCTCTTTATCCTCAGTCCTTAGCAACCATAAATCTGTTTTGGCCTCTGTGGATTTGCCCGTTTTGGAAATTCTTATAAATAGAGATAGATAGATATTTTTTTATGACTGACGTCTTTCTCTTAGGATAATTATTTTCAAGTTTTATCCATGTTTTATCACATATTAGTACTTCATTCCTTTTTTGCCAAATAATATTCCATTGTATGATATACCGCATTCTGTTTATTCATTCACCAACTGATAGAAATTTGGGCTGCTACTACTTTTCAACTTATGAATAATGCTGCTGTGAACATTCATATACAAGATTTTGTGAAAACATAGCTTTTATTTCTCTCAGGTATATACCTCAGAGAGGAATTTCTGGGTCATATAGTAACTCTATGTTTAACATTTTGAGGAACTGCCAAAATGTTTTGCAAAGTAATTGCACCATTTTAGATTTCAACAACATACTGTATAAGGGTTCTAATTTCTCCACATCCAACCAACACTTATAATTTTCTGTCTTTTTTATTATAGCCACTGAAGTTGAGCATCTTTTCATATGTTTATTGGCTACTTATATATCTTCTTTGGTGAAATGTTTACTCATATCCTTTGCCCATTTTTAAGTTCGGTTATTTGTCCTACTGTTGAGTTGTGAAGGTTCTTTTTATATTCTGGTTACTAAACCCTTATCAGATATGAATTGGAAATATTTTATCTCATTCTCTGGGTCACTTTTCTTCTTTCTTGATGGTATTTTTTGTGGCACACAAGTTTTAATTTTGGTGAAGTCTATTTTATCTAGTTTTTCTTTTATCAGTTATATTTTTGATATCACAACCAAGAAACTATAGCTTAATTCAAAGTCACAAACCTTTACTGTTATGTTGCTTCCAAGAGTTTGATAATTTTAATTCTTACATTTAGGTTTATCTTCCATTTTGAGTTAATTTTTGTGTATAGTGAAAAAGGGGTCAAACATCATTTTTTTGCATGTGAATATCCAGTTGCCACAGCACCATTTGTTGAAAAGTATTATTTTGTTTTAGCAACCTTTGTAGTTTGCTAAAGTTTGTTGAGGATTTTTCCATCTTTCTTCATTACTGGTTTTAGTCTCTAGTTTTCTTTTTTGTACTGTCTTTGTCTGGTTTTTATATCAAGGAAAAACTCATAAAATGAATAAGGAAATGTTTCTTCCTCTTTATTTTCTGAAAGAGAATGTGTAGAATTTGTATTAATTCATCTTTTTTTAAAAAAATAATGTCTTTATTCATTTCAGAGAGAGGAAGGAAGAGGGAGAGAGATAGAAACATCAATGATGAGAGAGTCATTGATCAACTGCCTCCTTCATGCCCTCTACTGAGGATCAAGCCTGGAACCCAGGCAGGTACTCTGACCGGGAATCAAACCATGATCTCCTGGATGATAGGTCGATGCTCAACCACTGAGCCATGATGGCCTGACTAATTCATTTATAATGTTTGGTAGAATTTTCCAATGGGTTTGGTGGGCTTTTTGAAGGGGAGGTTTTAAAATTATGAGTTCAAATTTCTTAATAGTGATAGGGCTATTCAAAAAAATCTATTTTGGTAATTTGTGCTTTGCAAATAATTGGTTCATGTAATCTAAATTGTCAAATTTATGCATGCAAAGTTTTTAAAAATATGTCTTTATTGATTTTTAGAGAGACAGGAAAGGAGAGGGAGAGAGAGAGAAACATCGTCAGTCACCCCCTGCACACACCCAGACCAGGGATCAAATCCACAACCTGGACATGTGCCCTGACCATTAATTTAACCGGTGACCCTTCGGTGCATGGGACAGTGCTTAACCAACTGAGCCACACTGGCCAGGGCAGTCATAATATTCCCTTCTTATCCATTTGATGTCTGTCAGATGTGTAAATAATAGCCCCTGGTTCATTTCTGATATTGGCAATTTGTGTCTTCTTTGTTATTTTTCAGTCTTGCTAGAGGTCAATTTTACTGATCTTTTCAGAGAACCAGATTTTTTTTTCATAGATTTTTCTTTATTTTTTTGTTTTCAATTTCATTGACTTCTTATTTTATCTTATCTTTATTGTTTTTCACCTTCTGCTACTTTGGGTTTCTTTTGTACTTCTTAGGTTCTTGAGGTATAAGCTTAGATTATTGATTTAAATTAGAAACTAATTTGAGACCTTTCTTCTTTTCAAATGTATGCATTTAGTGTTATAGATTTCCTTCTTAGCACTGTATTAGCTGTGTCCCACACATTTTTATTGTGTTTTCATTTTCATTTATTTCAGTGCATTTTTTCATTTCCTTTAAGGCTTCTTCCTCTTTGACCCATGGATTATTTGTGTTAATTTTGAAGTGTTTGGAGATTTTCCTGATTTCTTTCTGTTATTGACTTCTAGTTTGACCCATAGTGATTAAAGAACATACTCTATGTGATTTCAATTCTTTTAATTTTGTTGAGGTGTATTTTAGAGCCCAGGGTATGGTCTATCTTGGTACACGTTCTATGGGCCCTTGAAATGAATGTGTAATCTGCTATTGTTGAGTTGAGTGTTTCTAGATCCTGTTAGTTGATGTATTTTTGAGTTCTTCATCTTTGTTGATTTTGACTAGAGGTTGTATCTGTTGCTGAGAGTAGGGTGTTGAAGTCTCCAACTATAATGTGTATTTTGTTTATGTCTTCTTTTAGCTCTCTCATTTTTTGCTTCGTGTGTCTTGAACTCTTTTTTTGGTGCATATACCTTCAGGATCATTATGCTTTACTAGTGGATTGATTCTTTTATCATTATGTAATGTCTGTCTGTCTTCAATAAATTACCTTGTTCTGAAGTCTTTGTCTGATATTAATATAGCCACTACTGCTATTTATTTATTTATTTATTTATTTATTTATATATCTTTATTGATTTCAGAGAGAGGAAAGGAGAGGGGGAGAGAGAGAGATAGAAACATCAATGATGAGAGAGTCATTGATAGGCTGCATCTCGCAACCCGGGCATGTGCCCTGACTGGGAATCGAACCCTTATCTCCTGGATCCTAGATCAACGCTCAACAGCTGAACTATGTTCGGCTTGATGCCACTACAGCTTTTTAAAAATTAATATTTGCATTGTGTACATTTTTTCATCCTTTTACTTTCAACCTACCTATACTGTTGTATTTGGAGTATCTTAATAGATAGAATATAGTTGGGTAATTTTTAAAAATCTACTCTGCCTATCTCTACCTTTTAATTGGCATGTTTATACCATATAAATGTAAGGTAATTGTTGATATGCTCCAACTTAAGTGTGCTATTTTATTGTTTTCTGTTTGCTTCCTCTGGTTTTTGTCCCTCTGTTTCTCTCTCCTTGCATCCCTGTGGGTTACTTAGACATATTTTAGGATTTTATTTTTAGTTATACATAATATTTTTTTTGAATATCACCTTGAATAGTTTTCTTAATAGTTACTCTAGTAACCTGTGAGTGTTATTCTAATAACAGTATACATAAGTAATTTATCACAGTTTATAGTCTACACTTTATCACTTTGAGCTAAGTGTAGAAATCTTACCTCCATTTAGGTCTCTTTACATTCCCCACTTTTTAAATATAATTCTTAACCATTGTTCTATACATATTGAGTATCAGAGGAGATGGTGTTATAATTTTTGCATCATTTGTCAAATTTGATTGAAGGAACTCGTGAAGAGAAATGTTTATTATACTCATCATTATTTTTACCCAGTCTGAATTTTTTTGTTCCTTTATGAAGTTTCAAGTCTTTTTCTGTTATTTCCTTTCTGCTTAGAGAACTTCTTGTAGCTGTTTTATGGTGGGATTATTAGCAGCAAGGTCTCTTAGTTTTTCTTCATCTGAGAATATCTTGATTTCCCCTTCATTCTTGAAGAATATTTTTTGCCAGATATATAATTTGGAGTTGACAGTTCTTTTAACACTTGAAAAATGTTATGCCACTTCCTTCTGCAGGAGCGACTCTGTGGTTTCTGAAAAGAAATCTGTCATTTGAAGTAATAGTTCTCTATAAATAATGTGTCATTATTGTCTGGTCTCAAGATTTTTTTTATTTTTTTTTTGGCCTTTTAGTTATTAAAAGTTTAATTATGAAGTGTCTTGGCATAGATTTCTTCTGTTTGGTATTATCTTAGATTCTTGAGTCTGTAGGTTTATGATTTTGCCAAATTTTGAAAATTTTTAGCCATTATTTCTTTGACTAATTTTTCAATCTCACCCTTTCTTTTTCTTCTGGGCTTCCAATGATACAAATGTTGGCTCTTTTGTGGTTGTCCCACAAGTGCATGAAATCCTGTTCCTTATCCTTCTTTTCCTCTTTCTTTTTTAATTTATTTTCTCCATTGTTCAGATTGTCAGGATTCTATTAATATGCCCTGAAATTCATTAATTTTATCTTCTCTCATCTCCTCTACTAATTCATCATTTAGTGAGATATTTTATTTTTGTTATTTTATCTTTCAGTTCTATAGTTTTCATTTGTTTTTTTATAGCTTCTCATTCTTTGCTGAGATTTTCTATTTTGTTAATTTGTTTCAAAAATATCTCTGATTGCTTGTTGAGCTGACATTACCCTGGTGGGAGAGTTGGGAGCATGCTTGGACCTTTGATACCTCTGGGCGGAGGAATCAGAGCATAGCCATTTGCTTAAAAGGGGATAGGAATTCGTCTTTCCACTTCTACAGCTAATACCACAAAATGGAGATGGCCTTTCTGTTGGTGTTTGCTGGAGTAGGGCGAGGATGTTCAAGAAAGTTTATTTTCATTTAGTCCACTCTTTCCACAGTGCTCTGACAAGTGGGAAAAGGCTTTTATTAAAGCGTTTTTTTAATTACTGTACCTGTTGGCAGATCCAAGTTGGAGACTTCTGCAGCATCCTCTTAGAATATATAGGAGTCAATAAGGAAACCCAGGGAACTTACTGTTGTGTTATTGCTCAACTCAGTAAGTCCTTAGGTTGGCTGCATTTTCTTTCTGCCTTCTAGAGTCTTCCTATACTTGTTTGTTATATTTTGTCGAGGTTTTGTTTGTTTCTGCAGTTTGCTTTTTAAAAAGTTTCTAATTGTGGTAAAATGCACATAATGTGGAATTTACCATCTTAACCATTTGTAAGTGTACATTCAGTATTGTTAAGTGTATTCACATTGCTAGGCAATGTGTAGGTGTTTTTAGTTGTAAGAGGGAGGACCTGGAAGGAATGAGACTGTTATCCATCTTAGTTGGAACCAGAAGTGTCCTATGTTTTCCTGGCTATACTTGTATGATTATCTTTCTATATAAAATTTAATATCAACTTGTCTAGCAGCATTAAAAAGCTTGTTGGCATTTTTAATTAGGATTGCATTTGATATTTATAGACTAAATTAGAAAGAACTGACATCTTTATGATAAATCATTCTATTCAAGAGCAAAGAGTATCTTTTCATTTGTTCAGGTCTACGTTCACATTTTTCCAGAGTATTTTAGCATTTTCTTCATAGAAGTTTTATACATGCTTACTGGGTTTCTTTCTAAAGATGTTAGTTATTTGTTCTTTTTGTAAGTAGAAGTTTTTTTTCTATTGTGTGTGTCCCCTCCATGGTTGGTTGGGTACATAAAATAAACCAGCAACTCTCAAATCTGTATCTCCAGCCTGTCACTTGAGCTCCAGACCCAGATTTGTACAGTTTATCTTACCTACCTTTCTAGCTAGCCTTCTCACACCTTCACTTCTGTGTATGAAAGGATCAATTTCTCTTCTTCCTTGCTCACCCCAACCCTCATTCCAAAAATAGCAACACTCACCAGAAATTGTGGAGTTATTTCCAGCTCATCTTTTTACACACACTCACCAGGTCATTCAGAATTGGTTCTCTAGCATTTTAGAAGCCATGGTCATGAAATTCCCATGTTAGATGGAATCAGAGAGTCATCTAGCCTAATCACACTTTTGATGCCTAAATTCTCTATTTAATGTCTGCATTATGTGGTTTCCTGGCATGTGCTTGAACACATATTTCCAGGGGACAAGAAACTTACTTTCTTATGTGGCAATCAATTTTATTTCCAGATATATATTTTCATTACCTTAATTCTAAAATCATCACCGTGTGCTTGATCAGCATTCACCTTGAACTGTGAACTCATGACCCTAGACTGCTTCTTCAGCTTACAGTCATTCTTTCTGTTATGTCTTTGGACTTTTAATGGGTTCCTGCTACAACACAATTCTGGACATGGTTCTACCAGATTTCAGTATACACAGACAGAAGGCCAGACTTCTTTGTCTAACATTCAGGGCATTTTCTGAGCTGACCCAGACTTCCTCCCCCACATCATCTCCAGCTACTCCGGGTGGGAGGAGGGAGAGGAAAAGAAGGAGAAAGAGAAGAAGGAGGGAGAAGGAGCAAGAATTCACAAGCTTTCCAAAAGCCTGTATTGACATTAGTTGAGGACATTTCTTTCCTGCTCTATCAGTGGAGATAAAGAGAATTGGCAGCATCAGCAACTTGATAAGAAGACTGTCAGTGATCATTACATCAGGCCAATGAATAAATATAACATCAGTGAATATGAATACAAGACAAACTCTAGAATACTGCCTCCTCCATTAATCCCCATAGGGCATTTCTATTTCCAAGGTTGCTTGCTACCTTGTAGTATAATTATTTTTAGAAGGTTAATTCCTTTAGAGCAGGGACTATCTTTGATCTATCTCTGTATATTCCACTCAGTCATCTTTCCCTATCAGAATCCCATTCACTCATTTGGATCTCATTCAGATGTCACTTATTCTGGAATGCTTTCTTCAGTCTCCTAAGTCAGAGTTCATTCCACAAACATTTCTAGAGCACCTGCTCTGTGCCAGGTACTCTGCTAAGCATCTAGTATGAAAGTCTGGTGAGGTGTACTTTCTGCCTTGTACGAACTTGCCATTGGGTTACGTTTATGACCCTCAAAGTCTTTGTAAGTTGGGGTCCAGTGCCATCTGGTGTGTCAGGTCAACGTCTCTCACTGAGCTTCAAGCCCAATGCCTAGCCCAGAGTAAACTCTCAGGAGGGTAGATGGTTCCAAACAAAGTGATATTGAGGTTCAAGGAAAGGAGAGGACTTATGGCTCAGAGGTAACTTGCAGTGAAGAAGAAAGAGGCCATGCAGGGCAGAAGCCATCACCCAAGCAGCTAGAAATTTGCTTAGACCCTGAGGTAGTGAGTTTGAGAACATTAGGAGGTTCAACGGGCTAAAGGCAGGGCATAAAGGGGTTGGTAAATGTTCCAAGCCATGCTCTGGAACTTTCCCTGTAGGAAATGTGGCACTACCAATATTTTTGAGCAGGGAAGATAATAAGATCAATGTCTTGGAAAGATCACTCTGACTGCAGTATAGAGGATAAATTGAAAAGAAGACGATAGGGGTGGTCCCCTGGGAGGAGGTTGTGGCAGGAGTCCAGTGTAAAGATGAGGATAAGAGAGAGAAGATGGTGGCACTGTGAGAAGTAGCAGAGTGCCCCCGCTCCCAGCCACAGACTTGATTTACTCTTAAAATACTATGTAGCCAGCTTGGAAAAACAGAGAAACACACCTGAGTGGACATAGTGCGAGTAGGGAGCACTGAAGAAACATCACAGAGTCCAGTAAGAGAGGAGATGTGGAAAGGGAAGGTAGGAGCACACCTGCCTCTCCTGCAGCCTGGGAGAACCATCCCCAACAGGAAAGGGGCTGGCTCATCTCACTGAGACCCCAGATATCCCCACAAGGCACATTGCTGAAGGGGAAGGGAGAACAGCTCACAGGAGGACATTACAAGAATAAGACTCCCAGGGACAGTTGTTTGGGAATTGGAGAAAAAGATTAAACCCCTGCTGGGGGCTGGGCAGACAAAGGGCTCACCAGAATGTTTTTTAATCTAAAGCACTGAGCCCAGGCTGCTGAAATGTCTCATACAGAAAGGGCAACATACTGAAATTAACCTGAAACTGCAGCAAGCCAGTGCATGGGGAACTAAAATCAGAGGATAGGGTAAGGACTGAAGAGCTTGCTGTGGAGCAGAGACTAACTCCCTCACAGTGAGTGCCTGACAGTGAAACCTCTAAGTAACAGGAATGATACCCTGAGCTACACTAGCCATCCTGAACCCTAAAGACTACAGAAGACTCTGGAGTAAGATCAGACAACTACAAAGTTGCAAAAGAGGGGGTGGTCCACCGAGAGCCTCAGATCAACCATCTACCTAAGAACACCATAGCCAAACCTAGACAGCCCTTCAAATTGGCTGATACACAAGAACCTCCCAGGAGAACAGAAATCAGCATATAAAACAGTGAGTTCCAGACAACATAAGCTGCCCAGAAGAAATGCATCTGATTGGCTGTCTTTTTCCACCCTGTTTGTTTGGTTATGTTTTGTTTTGTCTGTGTTTGTTTGTTTTTTTCTCCTTTTACCTTAGGAAGAAGAGAAAGGGGGAAAATTATTTGTTTTTTCTTCCATTTAAATTTAATAATAATTTTTTTCAATTAAAAAAATTTTACTTCATTTTTGTTTATAAAAGAATTTTCTTTTGCTAAGATTGTTTTTTGATTTGTTTCTTTGTTTTGTTTATTTGCTTTGTTTTGTTTTATCTTCACTTCTACTATCAAGACTTTCTTGATATTCCCTGCTTAATTGTTGGGACTTTATCATTATAATCAATAAATTTATTGCTTTCCTCTATAGTTTCCACCAAATCTCTTACTGGACTCCCTCCCTGCCCAGGACTTATCTCTCTCTCTCTATCCTCTTGAGCCATTGGCATAACTTTTTTCTTCTTGTTCTTCTTTTCTTTCTTTCTTTTGTTATTCTCCCTTCTGTCTTCCTGTATTTTTGTTCGATTGTTAGTTTTTCTTATTCCCGTTATTGAATTTTTTTTTTTCATTTTCAAATATTATCCTATTCTTATTCTCTCCCTTAATTTTTTGCTGGCCCTTCTTTCTGAATTTTTTCTATGCCTCTATTAACTCCCAGTAGCTTCTCTACTTTTTACATTTTAGTTTATTATTATTATTTTCTAAAACTACATCAACATTAACAACAATATATTTCTCTCTCTCTAAGCTTTACTTTTCTTTCTCTCTCTCTCTTTTTTTTTTTACCGTGTGTGTGTGTGTGTGTGTTCTCCCTTCACTCTCCCAGTTCTATTTTCACTTGGGATGTTTTCACTGTGACCGTCAAGATATTTTGTAAGATACTCCTTGTTTCCAAGAAGTTTAGCTGTGCATTGTCTTGCCTTGCCACCACCCATACAACAGCTTACACTATGAGGTTGGGGCTGAGACACACAGTTAGCCAAACTGAGAGGAGAGTCCTTCCAAGGACTGGTCACCAACAATCTAAAGCCAACCACAACAGGAGAGCCCAAAGAACCTACAAAGGGACACTCCTAAAGCAGAGCTCAGAAGTATAAGGAAATATGCCTCTGGGCTCCACTGGGTTCATAAGACAAAATCTTACCCCACAAGACTGGGAGACAGCAACTATATCTAATATATAGATACAAACACTAACAGTTACCAAAATGGGGAGACAAAGAAACAACCCCCAAATTAAAGAAAAGGAAAAATCACCAGAAAAAAACTGATGACATGGAGTTAAACAAGCTATCAGAAAAAGAGTTCAGACTATTGCTTATAAAGATGTTCAAGGAACTTAACGAGAAAAACAAGGCACTAGATGATAAGTGTGAGGACCTTAGTGAAAACATGAAAAAAGAGATACATAACATAAACAAAAATCAGAAAGAAATAAAGAATGCTGTATCTGATATCAAGAATACACTGGAAGGAATTAAAAGCAGGCTCAATGAAGGAGAGGATAGAATAAGGGACTTAGAAGACAAGGTAGAAAAAAATCACTCAGAGCAGCATAAAGAAAAAACACTTAAAAAGCATGAGGACAGTCTAAGGAAACTTTGGGACAACATGAGGTGAAATAACATTCGCATTACAGGAGTGCGAGAGGGGCAAGAAAGAGAGCAAGGAATAGAGAATATGGTGGAGAAAATAATGACAGAAAACTACCCTATGCTGGTGAGGGAGAAAGGCATACAAGAACAGGAAGCACAGATGGTCCCAAACAAGAGGGACCTAAAGAGACCCACTACAAGACACATCATAATAAAAATGGTAGATGTCAAGGGCAAAGAGAAAATATCAAGGGTTGCAAGAGAGAGACAAGCAGTGACCTACAAGGGAACCCCCATAAGGCTAACAGCTGATTTCTCAACAGAAACTCTTGAGGCCAGAAGGGAGTGGCATGAAGTTCTCCAAGTAATGAAAAGCAAGAAAATGCAACCAAGATTGTTTTATCCAGCAAGGCTATCATTTAAAATTGAAGGTGAAATAAAGAGCTTCCCAGACAAAAAAAAAAACAAAAAAAAAACTAAAGGAGTTCAGTACCACCAAACCAGCACTGCAAGAAATGTTAAAAGGACTGCTTTAAGAAAAAGAAACAATAGTGAGAGAAAGGAACATCAGCATAAAGGGAGAAATGGAATTAAATAAGTTTATATCAATAGTAACCTTAAAAGTAAATGAAATAAATGGTCCAACCAAGAGACATAGAGTAGCTGAATAAATAACAAAACAAGACCCAAATATATGCTGTTTACAAGAGACCCACCTGAGAGCAAAAGATTCACACAGGCTAAAAGTGAAGGGATGGAGTAAAATATTCCATGCAAATGGAAGGGAAAAGAAAGCTGGAGTAGCAATACTTATTCCTGACAAAATAGACTTCAAAATAAAGACCATAACAAGAGACAAAGATGGTCACTACATAATACTAAAGGAATCAATCCACCAGGAGGAAATGACCCTTGTACACATCTTTGCACCCAATATAAGAGCACCTAAATATATAAAAAATTTCATGGGAGACTTTAAAGGGGACATTGACAGCAACACAATTATAGTGGGGGACTTTAACACCCCAGTGTCAGCATTGGACAAATCATCAAGACAAAAAATCAACAGGGAAACACAGACCTTAAATGACTCACTATACTTAATGGATTTAATTGACATTTACAGAACCTTTCATTCCAAAGGAGCAGAATACACATTCTTCTCAAGTGTTCCTGGAACAGTCTCAAAAATAGACCACATGTTAGGGCACAAGGCAAGTCTTTACATGTACAAGAAGATTGAAATCATATCAAGCATCTTCTAGGATCACAATGCCATGAAACTAGAAATAAACCACTGGAAAAAAACTCAAAAATATTCAAACACATGGAGGCTAAATAGCATGCTATTAAACAATGAATGGGTTACCAAGGAGATCAAGGGAGAAATCACACTTCATGAAAAAACCCAAAAATGAACAGACAACCACCCAAAATCTATGGGACACAGCGAAACAGTCTTAAGAGGAAAATTCCTAGCATTACAGGCCTATCTCAAGAAACAAGAAAAACCTCTAATGAACCATCTAACACAACAACTAAAAGAAGTAGAACAAGAAGAGCAAGAACAGTCCTGAGGAAGTAGAAGGAAGGAAATAATAAAGATCAGAGCAGAAATTAATGACATAGAGACTGAAAAAACAATACAAAAAATCAATGAAACCAAAGGGCTGGGTATTTGAAAAGATAAATAAGATTGATACACCTTTAGCCAGACTCACTAATAAACAAAGAGAGAGGACTCAAATAAATAAAATCAGAAAAGAAATAGGCGATATAACAACTGATCCAACAGAAATACAAGGGATTGTAAGAAAATACTATGAGGAACTATATGCCTACAAATTGGACAACATGGGTGAAATGGACAAATTCCTAGAAGCATATGTTCCAAAGCTGAATGAAGAAGAGTGAGAAAACCTGAATAGGCTGATAACAACTAATGAAATTGAAGCAGTAATCAAAAAACTCCCAGGAAACAAAAGTCCTAGAGCAGATGGATTTAAAGGTGAGTTTTACCAAACATTCAAAGAAGAATTAACACCTGTTCTATTCAATCCATTCCAGAAAATTCAAGAGGAGGGAAACCTCCCACTCTTTTTATGAGACCACCATCATCCTAATCCTAAAACCAGTTGAAGACACTACAAAGAAAGAAAATTGCAGACCAATATCCCTGATGAACACAGATGCTAAAATCTTCACTAAAATACTCGCAAAATGGATCCAGCAATACATTTAGCAGATCACACACCATGACCAAGTGGGATTTATTCCAAGTATGCAAGACTGTACAGCATCCGAAAATCAATGTGATACTTCATGTAAACAAAATGAAGGACAAAAATCATATGCTCATATCAATAGATGCAGAAAAAGCATTCGAGAAAATCCAGCACCCATTTTTAATGAAAACTCTCAGCAAAGTGGTAATAGAGGGATCATACCTCAACATAATAAAGGCCATATATGACAAACCTACAGCCAACATCATACTCAATGGGCAAAAACTAAAACCACAGGAACAAGAAAGGGGTGTCCACTTTCACCACTCATTCAACATAGTCCTGGAAGTCCTTGCCACAGCCATCAGACACGAAGGAAACGTAAAAGGAATCCAAATTGGAAAGGAGGAAGTAAAACTGTTACTATTTGCAGATGGCATGATATTGTACATAGAAAACCCTAAAGAGTTTGTTAAAGTACTATTAGATTTGATAAAAGAATTTGGCAAGGTAGCTGGATACAAAATCAACATCCGGAAATCAATGGCATTCTTATACACCAACAATGAACTTTCAGAGAGGAACTAAAAAAACAATACCATTTACCATTACAACTAAAAATTAAGATACATAGGTATAAACTTAACCAAGCATGTAAAAGATCTGTACTCCGAAAACTACAGGACACTGAAAAAAGAAATAGAGGAAGATTTAAACAAGTGGAAGAATATACAGTGCTTATGGATTGGAAGAATTAATATTATTAAAATGTCCATACTACCCAAAACAATTTATAAATTCAATGCAATTCTTATTAAAATACCAACAGCATACTTCACAGATCTAGAACAAACATTTAGAAAAGTAATATGGAACCAAAAAAGACCCCGAATAGCTGCAGCCATCTTGAAAAAAAAGAACAAAGTGGGAAAGATCACATTACCAGACATCAAACAGTACTACAAAGCCATTGTAATCAAAACAATCTGTTATTGGCAAACAACAGGCATATAGATAAATGGAACAGAACAGAGACACCAGAAATAGCCCCATGCCATTATGGTCAGTTAATATTTGACAAAGGAGGCAAGAGCATTCAATAGAGCAAAGACAGTCTCTTCAATAAGTGGTGTTGGAAAAATTGGACAACTACATTCAAAAAAATGAAACTCGACCAGCAACTTTCACCATACACAAAAATAAACTCAAAATGGATTAAAGACTTAAATTTAAGTCACAAAACCATAAAAATTCTTTAAGAAAACATAGGCATTGAAGTCACAGACATATCACATAGTGGAATTTTCACAGATACATCTCTTAGGGCAAGAGAAACAAAAGAAAAAAATAAATAAATGGGACTACATCAAACTAAAAAGCTTCTGCACAGCAAAAGAAAACAGCCTCAAAATACAAAGGAAGCCCACGGTCTGGGAAAACATATTTCCAAGGATGTATCTGATAAGGGGCTAATTTCCAAAGTGTACAAAGAACCCATAGTACTCAGCAAGAGGAAGACAAACAACCCAATTAAGAAATGGGCAAAGGACTTAAATAGACACTTCTCCAAAGAGGACAAACGGATGGACAAGAGACACATGAGAAAATGCTCAATCTTGCTAATCATCAGAGAGATGCAAATTAAAACCACAATGAGGTATCACTTCACACCTGTCAGAATGGCTGCCATCAACAAATCAACAAATGACATGTGCTGGCGAGGATGTGGAGAAAGGGGAACCCTGGTACGCTGCTGGTGGGAATGCAGATAAGTGCAACCACTATGGAAAACAGTATGGAGGTTCCTCAAAAAATTAGAAATGGAACTGCCTTTTGACCCAGTGATTCCACTCCTAGGAATGTATCCTAAGAATCCTAAAACATTAATCAGGAAGAATATATGTACCCCGATGTTCATAGCAGCACAGTTTACAATAGCTAAGATCTGGAAACAACCCAAGTGCCCATCAGTAGATGAGTGGATAAAAAAGCTGTGGGACATTTACACCATGGACTACTATGCAGCTGTAAAGAAGAAGAATCTCGTACCCTTTGAGACAGTCTGAATGCTTCTGGAGAATATTATGCTAAGTGAAATAAGCCAGGCAGCGAAAGACAAATATCACATGATCTCGCTTATACGTGGAATCTAAAGAACTTAATAAACTGGTGGACAGAAATTACTCAATGACGTGGAAACATAGATGAGACTGATGAATGTCAGAGGGATAGAGGAGGGTGGGTGGGTGGAGGGGGAGAGAATAACCAAAGAATTTATATGCATATATTCACAACCTAAGGACACAGACAATGGTGGGGAGAGGGACTGGTGAGGGGGAAGGGACAGGGTGGAACGGGTCATTGGGGAGAAAAAGGGACGTCTGTAATATTTTAAACAAAAATAAAATTAAAAAAAATAAAATAAAAAATACAAAGGAACCCCATGGAAAAAATATTTGTCAAGGATCAACCTGATAAAGCGCTAATTTCCAAAGTGTACAATGAACTCATACTAGTCAGCAAGAGGAAGACAAACAACTCAATTAAGAAATGGGCAAAGGACCGGAATAGACATTTCTCCAGAGGACACACAGATGCTGAAGAGACATGAGAAAATGCTCAGCTTCACTAATCATCAGAGATGCAAATTAAAAACCACAATGAGGTATCAGTTCACACCTGTAAGAATTGCTCCCATCAACAAATCAACAAACAACTTGTGCTGGCGAGGATGTGGAGAAAGGGGAACCCTAGTACACTGCGGGTGGGAATGCCAACTGGCGCAATCACTATGGAGAACAGTATGGAGGATCCTCAAAATATTAAAAATGGAACTACTTTTTGACCCAGTGATCCCTCTTCTAGGAATATATCCTAAGAATTCTGAAATACCAACCAGAAAGAATATATGCACCTCTATGTTCATAGCAGCGCAGTTTACAATAGCTAAGATCTAGAAACAGCCCAAGTGCCCATCAGTAGATGAGTGGATAAAAAAGCTGTGGGACATTTACACCATGGAATACTATGCACCTGTAAAGAAGAAAGATCTCATACCCTTTGGGACAGTATGGATGGACCTGGAGAAAATTATGCCAAGTGAAATAAGCCAGGCAGAGAAAGACAAACATCACATGATCTTGCTTATACGTGGAATCTAAACAACTTAATAAACTGATGAACAGAATAGAGTCAATGACATGGAAGTATAGATGAGACTGATGAATGTCAGGGATGGAGGAGGGTGGGTGGGTGGAGGGGGAGAGAGTAACCAAAGAATTTATATGCATATATGCACAACCCAAGGACACAGACAATGGTGGGGAGAGGGACTGGAGGGGGGATCGGTCGGGGCAGAATTGGTAATTGTGGAGAAAAAGGGTCACCTGTAATATTTTGAAAAATATAAATAATAATCATAAATAAAATTTGAAAATGATGAGAATAAACCAGGACAGTGGAAGCACATAGACCTGACAGATGGTTGAGAGGGAGAATCAACAGATGGCTATTCCTCCAAAGACAGGCTTCACTGATGTTTTTCCCATATGGAGATGTGAGCTACAATCTGTGATAGAAATCCTGTTATTAACAATTGTGCAAGGTTTTCAGCTTGTAGACTTGAGTGGTATTTTGAGTTGAATTGTACTCTCCCCCCAAAATCAATATATTTTGAAGTCTTAACCCATAACCTATGAATGTGACTGCACTGGGAAACAGGGTATTTGCCAATGATACCAAGTTAAAGTAATGTTATTAAGATGGGCCTTAATCCAGTATGACTGATGACCTTATAAGAAGAGGGAAAGTTACTATAGATATCCACAAGGAAAGAAGGCTATGTGAACAGAGAGACAGAGATGGAATGATTTATCTACAAGCCAAGGAATGCTAATGATTGCTGATAGCACCAGAAGCTAGGAGAGAGGTGTGGAAAAGTCTCCCTCAGAGCCTTCAGAAAGAACCAACCCTGTCAACACTTGGATTTCAGACTTCCAGCTTCCAAAATTGTGAGACAATAAATTTCTTTTGTTTTAAGCCAGCCAGTTTGTGATAATTTTTTATGGCAGGCACAAAAAACTGAAAGAGCAATTGAATAGGCTCTCAAGGACTATTGAGGGGGTGATAAGGGGATATTCATGATGTAAAAATTTGGCAGTGGCTGTACTGGTGGCTTGGGAAGAGATAGTTTTGTATTTTGGACCCAGCTTGCCCCATTGCCTTTCAATGGGAGACGTATTAGAAAAAAAAATACCGGTGTTGCTCAGAAGTTGTCACATGCGATTGCTAGGGAAACAAGCCAAGATCTACAAATTCATTCTGCCTTGTGGCTTAGATGGTTACCTCCTTGTAATAGACTGGAATATCCCTGGGGAGTTTAGAACCCAGACCTCTCGGGGTGTTCTTCCTGCTCTACCTCAGCACCCCTCATCTCATTCCTTACATGTGACAGCTATACAGATTTTGACTAGTATGTGTTCTAGCAGAAGATTTCAATTTAGAAAGTAGAAAAAAGGCATAAATATTAAAAGTCATCACTGTCCATACAGTGGAATATTATTCAGCCACGAAAAGGAACACAGTACTGATATATGCTACAATATAGATGAACTTCCAGAACATAGTAAGGAAAAGAAGCCAGACACAAGTGACCATATATTGTACAATCTAATTTATATGAAATGCTCCAAATAGATAAATTCAGAGAGACAGAAAGCAGATTCATGTTTGCTAGGGCCTGAGACGGGGAGTGGGAGATGGGGAGTAATGCTAATGTGTCCAAAGTTTCCTTTGGAGGTGATGAAAATATTTTGGAACTAGATAGAGCCTATGGATGCATTGTGAATATACTAAATGCCATTTAACTATACCCTTAAAATGGCTAATTTATGTTATAAGACTTTTACCTCAATAAACAAAGTCACTGGAGGCTTCAAACCATATTTTCTTACTTGGTTTCTGAACATTCGGAAATCAATAATTCTGTCTGTGGTCCTGAAGGAGGCAGAGCAATCTCACTACCTTAAGCTAAATAGCAGACAGCACAGAGGGCCTGAGTGAGTGGATATTTGCTTCCATTTGTCCAGGTGGAATGAAAAGCAGGGTAGTCCAGCCCTCCTGAGAGCCACCTCAGGCTGCCTACATGGCAAAACATTACACGCTCCCATCTGACTTCTGGGCAGATCAGTTGCACCCTGTGGTAGAAAGGGGTAAAATGGAAGTGTAAGGAGGCAAGGCCAAGTGCATTCCCTCAATTGCTATGAAAGGATCACTCCAAATGGTTGTGAATTTTATTTATTTATTTATTTATTTATTTATTTATTTATTTATTTACTTATTTATATTTATTTTAATTTATCTTTATTGTTGAAAGTATTATAGATGTATTCCTTCCCCCCCCATTTATCCCCTCCTCCCAGCATCTGCCCCAGTCTCCCGCACCCAGGCCTTCTCTGCATTATTGCCTGTGTCCATGGGTTATGTATATATGCATATAAGTTTTTTGATTAACAAGATGAAAAGGGAGACCAGCGTATGGAAGAACATATTTGCCAAAGATACATCTGATAAGGGATTAATTTCTAAAATATGTAAGGAACTCATACAACTTAACAAAAAGAAGACAATCCAATTAAAAAATGAGCAAAGGACCTAAATAGATACTTCTCCAAAGTGGACATACAGATGACAAAGAGACATATGAAAATATACTCAAAGTCGCTAATCATCAGAGAGGTGCATATTAAAATGACAAGGACATCACCTCACACCTGTCAGAATGGCTACTATCAACAACAAATGCTGGTGAGGATGTGGAGAAAAGGGAACCCAATACACTGTTGGTGGGAATGCAGACTGGTGCAGCCACTATGGAAAACAGCATAGTGTTTTCTCAAAAAAATAAATATGGAACTCCCATTTGACCCAGTGATCCCACTTCTAGGAATATATCCTAAGAAACTGGAAACACCAATCAGAAAGAATATATGCACTCCTATGTTCATAGCAGCGCAATTTACAATAGCTAAGATCTGAAAAGGGCCCAAGTGCCCATCAGTAGATGAGTGGAAAAAAAAGCTGTGGTACATTTACACCATGAATACTATGCAGTTGTAAAAAAGGACCTCTTACCCTTTGGGACAACATTTGGACCAGGAGAGTATTATGCTAAGTGAAATAAGCCAATCAGAGAAAGACAAGTATCACATGATCTCACCCATATGTGTAATCTAATGAAAAAAATAAACTGATGAACAAAATAGATCCAGAGACATAGAAGCATAGAACAGATGGAGGAGTACAGGAGGGTAGGCGGAGGTGGGGGAGAGAGATTAATCAAATGCTTGTGATTTTAAAGAATAATTTTCTTCATTAAGCACCTTCTCTCTAGGCTGTGGCTTCCTGGGAGCCCTCCAAAAATTCCAGTGAAAATATACTGGAGACTCTCATCCAGAAAGCTGAGAAAGCACAGGCCCATACGAACAATGAGAAAGTTCATTGATGCACACTATGAAATGTCTAAAATGCCCATATTCCCATACTCTGAGGCTCAGAGATATCACTGAAAACTAGAAACACCGATTCTTGGTGGGACATTGTTTTGCTGCCTTATTGATATACAATTAACATAGAATATACTGCATACATTTCAAGTACAATTTGATCAGTTTTGACTCATGTCCACACCATTACCACAGTCAAGATAATGAATATACCCATCACCCCCTAAAGTTTTCTTCTGCCCTTAGTAAGCCTCTCTTGCCCCTCTCCACCATCCCCAGGCAACCACTGATCTGTTTTCTCCCAATTCTGAGTATTTCACATTTTCTAGAGTTTTGTATAAATGAAATCATAGAATAGAATCTTTTTTCAGTCTGGCTTCTTTCATTTGGAATAATGACTGACATTCTGTCATGTTGTGTGTACCAGTTGTTAATTCCTTTTTATTGCTGAGAATTAGTCTATTCTATGGATTATGCCACAATTTGTTTATTCATTCACCCATTGATGGGCGTTTGGGTTGTTTCCAGTTTTGGGTGAATATAAATACAGCTGCTGTCAATATAAGTGGCAAGTGTTCTGTGGACATCTTTCTTTTCTCTTAGGTTAATACCTAAGACTAGAATACTTGGGTCATAAAGTATATGTTTAGCTTTTTAAAAAATTCCTAAACTGTTGTGTGTGTTTTTTTCAAAGTAGTTGTACAAGATTACATTCCATGCTGGTGTGATTTTTTTTTTTTTTTTTTTTTTTTGAATCCATGGCTTTCCATGGGATTGGCAGAGGTTCATGGTTTTTCACACATGTTCTGCTGAAAATTGGACATTAGGCTGGATCCAGAAATAACCTTTGTTTTATATTATGAAACAAAATTGGGAGGAGGGGCAAGTGGTGAAGGGGAAACTGGATATGGGGGACAGAGTTTTGGAAATAAGAGAATGTCACCAAGAGTGAAGTTGGTGTTTTCTTTGAAGGGATGACTGGAAACTGCAGGTGGCTGAGGAAGGGAGTGGAGAGCCAAATGTTCAGAGCCTTTCTCCTGGTTGCCTGCTAGAGAAATTGAAATGTTCTGGAGAATGAATGAGCAGATTTTCTCAGTACCCACTTCTAGTACCTGGAGTGGGCCTGTACAACCATGTTATTTCCCGGGTCTGGGAACCCAGTGCAGTGGGACAGCATACACTTAACCTACATCTTGGAAAATGCCAGAAAAAGAGGGCAGTTTTGATGTTACCTGTTTTCCACCCTTCCAATGCTTGCTGTATTGTACAGCCCTTCTCTTTCCTATTATCTCTTTAAAGGCTGATTGGAGAGAGGCAAGGTAGAGAGGTGGCTTGGGTGATACCATGCTTTCTCAGATGTCTCCTGCCAGACAGAGGCCTGTGTGCCTTTATGGCTCTCAAGAGACTGCCATACCTGGAGGGAGGAGAATTTTGTACTAAGGGCTCTTTTAGCGCTGTCAGGCTGTCCCCCTCCCTAGGCCTTAGTTTTCCCATATACAGGATGTGGCTAAGACTAGGTGGTCCAAGGATGAGAACTTGAGCTCAGCTCCAGGGCCTCATGCCAGTATTTGAGTTGCAAAAGGGAGTTTGTTGAAGACATCTTTTTGTTTGTTTGTAGCTTTTTAATGAATTTATTGAGGTGACATTGGTTTGAAAAACCATATCAGTATAAAGTGTACAACTCAATGAAACATCATCTGCACACTGTGTTGTGCACCCATCACCCCAAGAAAAGTCCCTTTTAATCCCCATTCCCCCACTTTTGCTCACCTCCACCTACCCCACAATCCCCTTTCCCTCTGGCTATTACCAAACTGTTGTCTGAGTCTATGTACTACATATATATATATGTAATTTTGTTTAATACCTTGACTTTCATGAAGTCCTCCAACCCCCTTCCCCTATGAAATCTATCAGTCATTTCCAGGTATCCATACCTCTGTTTCCATTTTGTTCATCAGTTTATTTTGTAAATTAGATTTCACATATAAGTGAGATCATATGGTATTTGTTTTTCTCTGACTGGCTTATTTCACTTAGCAGAATAATCTCCAGGTCCATCCATGCTGTCAGAAAAGGTAAGATTTCCTTTACTTTCTGCTGCATAGTATTCCATGGTGTAAATGTACCACAGCTTTTTAAAAATCTACTGACTGGCGTTCGGGTTGTTTCCAGATCTTGGCTATTGTAAATAACACAGCTATGAACATAGAGGTGCATATATTCTTTCCAATTAGTGTTTCAGGTTTCTTGGCATATATTTCTAGAAGGGGGATAGCTGGGTCAAAAGGCAGTTTCTATTTTTAATTTTTTTGAAGAAACTCCATACTGTTTTCCACAGGGGCTGCACCAGTCTGCATTCCCACCAATAGTACACAAGGGTTCCTTTCTCTTTACATCCTCACCAGCAAGCACTTGTTTGTTGATTTGTTGATGATAGCCATTCTGACAGGTGTGAGGTGATATCTCATTGTGGTTTTAATTTGCATTTCTCTGATTGTTAGTGAAGTTAAGCATTTTGCAGACATCTTATATCAAACCTCTCTTTGCATCTCAGAAATTTATGCTAACTGCACTTAATGCAGTCTTTCCTGCCCTGGTGAAATTCAGTCTCCTTGGGCCATCCTTGGATTTAAAGTGATGAGATGAGGATGAAGATAAAGGCCTGCCCTCTTAGCCAAACGTGTGTGCTGGATGCCTTTTTCTAATGCTAAGAAGAGCAGTCACAACACCTCATCCTTACCTGGTGCTCCTTCTGAATCAGGGCTTTACACTTGGAGGCTCTTTTTAACCTTCTCAGCACCTGATGGGTAGATTCTATTTTTATTGCTTCCATTTTACAAATGAGAACGCAGGCACAGAAATGGTCAAGTCCTTGTTCCCTATCACATAGCCAGGGAGTGGCAGCGCTGTTAAGAAGAAAAAGAATTTGTGCAAGGACCTACTTTCCCAGCAAGATGCAATCCAAGCATGCAAGTCAGAAAGGGAAGGCACATTCTCCTCGGACCTCCATCATCTCTCAGAGCATGGCTATAAATGACCAAAAACAAGTGCTACCCATACTGAACTATACCAAATCTCAAACTGCAGCTTTACTTCCCTCATGCCCCTGGGATTCTCGGGGTGCCTATGGTATCCCTTGATGCTCAAGCCAAAAGAAGGTGAGTCCCATGTACCCTGGAAGACCCACTTTGTTAGTATTTTTTCCATCAAAATAGTAACACATTTGTTCTAGAATTTCTCTGTGGCAAACATTGGCTAGGTTTGGGAGGCCCACAAAGGAAGACACAGTCAGAGGAGCAGAGCCTCCCTGGAGTGATTCAGGCTGAGAGGGCAGGACAGAACCTGTTTTCCACAGAGTGGGGCTTCTAGGATAGCCTAGAACAGGAATCAGAGGTCTGACTCAGCCTTTCCCCTCCCCTCCCTCAGTTGTCCTCTCCACTTCGTTTTCATTTTCATCTCTGAAAGCTGCTCCTCAGCCATTTCCCAGGAGGGTCTGACTCATAATGCCAAGCTGTCTCACTGGGGAAAAAATGTTGGAGTGCTTGTGACAATTACAGACCTTGACCCAGCCATCCCAAACAAGCATGCCTGTGTCTGGAAACCAGACATGGAGTTCTCAGGAGAATCTCTTTAACC
This sequence comes from Miniopterus natalensis, assembly GCF_054644295.1. NCBI lineage: Eukaryota > Metazoa > Chordata > Mammalia > Chiroptera > Miniopteridae > Miniopterus > Miniopterus natalensis. The sequence goes on from NC_142103.1 coordinate 64,913,737, forward strand.
AGTTATCAGAAGGCTCATTATACCTGGACACAGGCAGGAGAGGGTACTTATAGTACTTATGATGGGTATTTTCTGACCTCTCTGGGGCCCAGCTGGTTCTCAAACCTTCTGGAAGGGAAGAGGATCAGTACTGGGTGCTTGTGAAATGAAGGCCAGGATTCTTACACCTTCCAGTACTATGGGTGCCTTTGGCTTTCTGGTGAAACTTAAGGACCTTTCTCAAGAAAAAAAAAATTTAATGCATAAAATAAAATAATGGGATCACAAAAATACCAATTAGATCAAGATAGTTATCATATTAACAAAACAAATTTGCGATATGTTTATTTAAGTGCTTTTTAACATTAAATAAGACTAAGCAGTAGATCTCAGAACTACTGCAATTTCAAGGAGATTGTGGCTATGTCAGTAATATGAAATAAAAATATCTGTGATTTCTCTTGGCAACAAATCCACATGTTCTGCAAATATTACTGTGGTTTGTTGCCAAAATTCATAATTGAAGGAAATGCTAAATTTCAGTTAGAGGTTAGTGAAAATAGATATGTGATTTTTTTTTTCTCCACTTGAGTTTACAGATTCTCTGAATTCTATCCATGAACCCTAGGTTAATACGTTAAGAGCCCTCTGCTAATGCAATACTGAAACCTATGTAATTGGTTGAGATTTTTCCCCCCTGATTTCTCAGTTAAGTCAAACTGTTGACCTTACAAATTTTTTCTTACACTATACTTTCTTCTTAGTGACAGTATAAACAGGGAACTAAGCACAACCTTCAGTTCCAATCTTAGCTCCCCATGTATGAGCTGTGTGACTTTGAATGAGTTGCTGAACCTCTCTGAACATCAGTTTCCTCCTCTGTCAAACAGGGATACTAGTAGTATCTACCTTCTAGTGTTGATAAAGGCTTAAATGAGATAGTTTGCAAAATATCCTGGTACAGTTTTAGGCCTTAATAAAGATTAGCTTTAGTGATTATCATAGGAGACACACAGATGGGGAGGGGGCAGCGGTGTGCTGGAGCTGACTCACACTAGCTCCTGAAAGCCAATTATTACATTTGTGGGAATTTTGTGAGCTATTTCACATCATTGTGGTAGCTTGAAATTGGCCATAGTGAGAGTATTTACAACAGAAATCATCAAGTGCTGCAAAAGAGCTTTGAATCAGAGCTTTTTCTCCCCTGGAGAGATGCTTCTTAAACATTTACTAGCACAGCACGGGGAGACTGGGTGGTGGTGGTGGGCTGCTCTTACCACAATGGTGGTGGGGCAACCTATAGTGTACCTGGGAAAAATGTGAAACATCAAATGGAGTCCATGGGATAAAACAAAATATTTTTTCAACAGGAAATAATACTTCCAAGCTCTTTTTATGAGGCTAGCATTATCCTAATTCCAAAGCCAGATAAAGACACTACAGAAAAAGAAAATTACAAGCCAATACCCCTGATGAACATTGATGCTAAAATCCTCAACAAAATATTAGGAAATCAGATCCAGCAATATATTAAAAAGATCATACACCATGACCAAGTGGGATTTATTTCAGGGATGCAAGGCTGGTACAATATTCATAAATCAAGAAGTGTGATACATCACATAAACAAATTGGAAGACAAAAATCATATAATCATATCAATAGATGCAGAAAAAGCATTCAACAAAATCCAATACTCATTTCTGATAAAAACTCTCAGCAAAGTAGGAATAGAAGGATCACACCTCAACATAATAAAGACCACATATGACGAACCTACAGCCAACATCATACTCAATAGGCAAAAACTAAAACCATTTCTCCTAAGAACAGGAACAAGACAGGGCTGTCCACTTTCACCACTCTTATTCAACATAGTACTGTAAGTCCTAGCCACAACAATTGCACAAGAAGAAAACATAAAAAGCATCCAAATTGGAATGGAGGAAGTAAAACTGTCATTATTTGTAGATGGCATGATATTATACATAGGGAACCCTAAAGACTCCATCAAAAAACTATGATTTAATAAATGAATTTGGTAATGTAGCAGGATACAAAATTAATACCTAGAAATCAGTGACATTTCTATATACTTATAATGAATTCTCAGAAAGAGAAACTAAAACACAATCCCATTTACCACTGCAACAAAAAAATTAAGATACTTAGGAATAAACTTAACCAATGTGGGAAAAACCTATACTCAGAAAACTGCAAGATGTTGAAAAAAGAGATAGAGGAAGACATAAACAAATGGAAGAATATACCATGCTCATGGACTGATAGAATTAACATCATTAAAATGTCCATACTATCCAAAGCAATCTATAGATTTAATGCAATCCCTATTAAAATACCAAAGACATATTTCACAGATCTAGAACAAACACTCCAAAAGTTTATAAGTCACCAAAAAAAACCCCGAATAGCTGCATTAATCTTGAGAAAGAATGACAAAGTTGGAGGGAACACTACAAAGCCAGTGTAATCAAACAGCCTGCTACTGGTACAAGAACAGACATATAGATCAGTGGAACAGAACAGAGAATCCACAAATTGACCCAATAAGCCATTATGCTCAATTAATATTTGACAAAGGAAACAAGAGCATAATGGGGTAAAGACAGTCTCTTTAATAAATGGTATCGGGAAAATTGGACAGGTACATGCATAAAAATGAAACTAGACCACCAACTTAAACAATACACAAGAATAAACTCAAAATGAATAAAAGACTTAAATGTAAGTTGTGAAACTATAAAAATCCTAGAAAAAATCATAGGCAGGAAAATCTCAGACATCTCTAGTAGCAGTATGTTTGCCGATACATCTCCCAGGGCAAGGGAAACATGGGAGAAAATAAACAAATAAGACTACATCAAAATAAAAAGCTTCTGCACAGCAAAAGAAACCATCAAAAAAATGAAAGTGGAGCAGACTCTACGAGAGAACATATTTGCCAAAGATACATCTGATAAGGGATTGATTTCCAAAATATATAAGGAACTCATACAACTCAACAAAAAGAAGACAAACAATCCAATTAAAAAATGGGCAAAAGACATAAATAGCTACTTCTCCAAAATAGACATAAAGACAGGTGAAAAATGCTCAAACTCATTAATCATCAGAGAGATGCAAATTAAAACAACACACCTGTCAGAATGGCTACCATCAACAAATCAATAAGTGACAAGTGCTGGCAAGGATGTGGAGAAAAGAGAATCCTAGTACACTGCTGGTGGGAATGCAGACTGGTGCAGCCACTATGGAAAACAGTATGGAGTTTTCTCAAAAAATTAAATGTGGAACTCCCATTTGAACCAGTGATCCCATTTCTAGGAATATATCCTAAGAAACTAGAAACACCATTCAGAAAGAATATACGCACCCCTATGTTTATAGCAGCACAATTTACAATAGCTAAGATTTGGAAACAGCCCAAATGCCATCAGTAGATGAATGGATAAAAAAGCTGTGGTACATTTATACCATGGAATACTATGCAACTGTAAAAAATAAAGGATCTCTTACCCTTTGAGACAGCATGGGTGGACAGCATGGGAGTATTATGTTAAGTGAAATAAGCCAATCAGAGAAAGACAAGTATCATATGATCTCACTGATATTTGTAATTTAATGAACAAACTAAATTGATGAACAAAATAGATCCAGAGACATAAAAGCATTGAACAGACGGAGGAATCTCAATTGGAAGGTGGGGTTGGGTGGGTGGTGAGAGATTAATCAAAGAACTTATATCCATATATACATAACCCAAGGATAGAGATAACAGTGTGGCTTGGGGTAGTGGGGTGGATGCCGGGTGGAGGGGATCAATGGGGCAAAAATAGGGACATCTGTAATACTTTCAACAATAAAGATAAATTATATAAAATAAAGTTTTTTCTGGTCCAAGTTAATTTCATTTTCAGTTTATTGGTTCTTTCATCTACATAATTTTGCATAATAAAAATAATAGATTTTTCCTTTTTTCTTTTTAAATTTCATTTTATTTTATTTTATTTTATTTTTAAATTTATTTTTATTGTTGAAAGTATTACAAATATCCTCCCTTTTCCCCCATTGATCCCCTCCATCATATTGTCTTTGTCCATGGGTTATGCATATATCCATATAAGTTCTTAGGTTAATCTCTCCCCACCCACCCACTCACTCCTCCCCCACCCAACCCCTTCCTCCCCCCCTCTGAAATTCATCAGCCTGTTCCATGGTTTTATGCCTCTGGACCTATTTTAAATGTTTTATTTTGTTCATTAGATTCCACATATGATTAAGATCATGTGATACTTTTCTTTCTCTGTCTTATTTTGCTTAGCATAACACTCTCCAGGTCCCACTATGCGGTTTCAAAGGGTGAGGGATTATTCATTTCTACAGATGCATAGTATTCCATGATGTAAATGATTTCAATCTTCTTGAACTTGTAGAGACTTGTTTTGTGTCCTAACATGTGGTCTATCTTTGAAAATGTCCCATGTGCACTTTAGGAGAATGCATATTCTGTGCTTTGGGGTGAAATGTTCTGTAAGTGTCAGTTAAACCCATCTGATCTAGTGTGTCATTTAGAGTCACTGTTTCCTTGTTGATTTTTTCTTTGGAAGATCTATCCAGTGAACTCAGCGGTGTGTTAAATTCCCTTACTGTGACTGTATTGCTGTAGATCTCTCCTTTAAAGTCCTCCACAAGGTTTGGGGATTTTTTGTAGTTTGTGTGAGTCTTTTGTTCTGAGATGGGTCTTTTGTAGAGAGAATATATTTGGGTCATGTTTTATTATCCATTCATCTACCCTATGTCCTTTGATTGGAGCATTTAATCCATTTATATTAAAAGTTATTATTGATAGGCACTTATCTCTTGCCATTTTATGTCTTTATGCCTATATTTCTCATCCTCTCTATTTCAACTTCTTATTACAGCAGGCTCTTTAACATTTCTTGCAATGCTGGTTTGGTGGCAATAAACTCCTTTAGCTTTTTTTGTCTGGAAAGCTCTTTATTTCACCGTCTATTTTGAATGGTAGCCTTTCTGGGTAAAGTAGTCTTGGTTTCAGATCCTTGCTTTTCATTACCTTGAATACTTCATGCCATTCCCTTGTGGCATGTAGAGTTTCTGATGAGAAATCAACTGACAGCCATATGGGAGCTCCTCTATAGGTAACAGATTACTTTTCTCTTGCTGCCTTTAATATTCTCTCTTTGTCTTGAATTTTTGGCATTTTAATTATGATGTGTCTGGGTGTGGGTTCTTCTTGCTGGGAATCTCTGTGCCCCCTAAAGTTGTGTGACTTTTTCCTTCATGAGGTTAGGGAACTTTTCTGCTATTATTTCATCAAACAGGTTCTCTATCCCTTCCTTACTTTCTACATCTTCTAGAACTCCTCTGATGCAAATATTGTTACATTTCATGTTGTCCCACAGCTCCCTTAATTTGTCCTCCTGTTTTTTAATTGTTTTTTCTTTTTGGATCTCTGATTGAGTTATTTTTTTTCTACCCTGTCTTCTAATTTGCTTACCCAATTCTCAGTTTCCACTAATATGCCATTTATTCCTTCTAATGTTTTTTAAATTTCTACTGTCATTTTTAATTCCCTCATAGTTTACGTTTATTTTCTCATGCTGTTGAGCATCTTTATGATCTGTATTCTGAACTCTATATCTGATAGATTGCCTATCTCTATTTCATTTAGCTCTTCTTCTGGAGATTTCTTTTGTTCTTTCATTTGAGGCTTGTTTTTTGTCCCCCCATTTTGGCTGCCTGTTTGGATTTGTTTCTATATATTATGTAGATCTGCTGGGACTTGCTGTCTTTTTGGCAGTCTCTGGTGCAGGCCAATGTCAGACGCTGTTTGTGACTGGCCTTGAATACCCTGTTTGAAGTTTTTCACACTCCACACCTTGTGGTTCCCTATGCTGGGGCTGGGTGTGTTTGGACAGGACCAAGATGTGCACCAAGGCCTGCTTTTCCAAGCCTTGGGTCCAGAAGCAAATCAGGCAAAGACTCAAAGCACCCACAGGCTGTTATTCAGTCTCTTAATGAGCCTCAGGCTGTAGAAACTCCACAGGTTGGGGCACAAGGTTTTCCAGCAGTGTGGGGCAATTGCTACCTCCGCCCCCAAGGAAAAACTGCTTTGAAGGTAAAGGTCTGCCTGAGAAAGATGCCCTCTATTGTATGGGAGGGGAATGACTCAGCACAAGGATCCAAATGGCTGCCCTCACCCAGCCGAACGTGGCTCAGTGGTTGAACATTGACCTAAGATCCAGGCTATTGGTGTTCAGTTCCTGATCAGGGCACATGCCTGAGTTGCGGGCTCAATCCCCAGTCTGGGGCATGCAGGAGGCAGCTGTTCAATGACTCTCTCATCATTGATGTTTCTCTCTCTCCCTCTCCTTTCCTCTCTCTGAAATCAATAAAGATATATTAAAAAACAAAATGGCTGCCCTCTGAGCTCTACTCCCTCGACCCAGCAATCCTGGACTCTTCTCACACAGCTCTAGTCCACTCTGCCCTCCTGCTGGAACCCAAGGTGAGTGGCTGCACACAAAACTTTGTGAATTGGCCCTTTAAGAGGGTGCCTGCATTTCCAACCATCTCTCCCTGGCTGACAGCAGCCCCACTGCTTTTCACAGCCAGATGTTATGTGGGCATCCCTCTCAGTTCTGGTGTCTGGGCTGTGAAGCCCAGCTTGGAGTTTAGGCCCCAGAGTCCTCAATGGGAACCCCCACAGCTGAGCTATCCCTCTGGACCTTCAGCTACTGTCTGCGGCAGCCCAGCCAGCCTTCTGGTGCCTCTGCACTTCCTACCAGTCTCTGTGTGGTCTCCACTTTATGTCCTTTGTCCAGTTGATTATTCAGGATGGTTTTTCTACATTTTCGTTGTAATTCCAGTTTTGTCCTAGGACAGTGTCAGTGTAGCTTCCACTCAATCCACCGTCATCTTGGAATCTCAAGAATAGGTTTCTCTTGATTAATGTTCTCTGTTCCTGATTATCAAACTGGCCACGATGGGTCCAGGCTGCCTATCGCTACTTCAGCCAATTCAGCAGAGACAAGGTTGAATCAAATATGAGCATTTATTCCATTATTGCTGGCAAATGGGAGATCGTTGGGATTTGTCCACATAAAATCTGCTCTGCCCTTCCTTTATACCTGGCTGGTTATATAGTACTGCATGCAGAGGGGATGGTGGGAGAGGGTTGGGAGAATTGCTGCAAGGTCTGTGGTCCCTGTTTCTTCTTTCAGAATCTTGAAGTCTGATAACAAGTTAGTTAATTTTCAATGGTGTTAAAACCCAGTTGCCAGTTCGTAAGACCTGAGGATAGCCAGCATTCCTGAGGTAAAGTCCCAGAAGGGGGTCAGGCTCCAGGCACAGCAACCAAACCTAAGTGCATCCTGTCCTTTGTTCTCAAAATGCATTTTCTTTTCTGAGCAAGGGACCCATCCCTGCCCCAAGGTGTCTCTTATCTTTTTAAAGCTCTGTTTTTCTTCTTGCAGCACATCCTCCAGTTTCCCAGGGTCTGTAGGAAAACTTCTTATCTATAGTTAGTACAACTATGTTCCTATTCCTATTAGGTGCCCTCCCTGCTTTCACAATCATGGTTAACAGAGTATGATCAACATCGTTGCCCCCAACAATAATTACTTTCAGCAATTTTGTAAAAACATCTGTTTTCAATAAGGGAAAAAATCTCTCTTCTCTTATCTGAATAGTACAATATTTTAAATTTAAAATCTAATATTTCTATGTACTGTTAAATTACTTCTATATCAAATATTATCTACAAGATTCTAGTACATTTTTCTGGGAGAGTATTACAAAGACACATCGCAGAAAAGTGAGTTTAGTGATTATGCAACCCTACTAACATTACTGGAGTCCAAATATTGGCTTCAGTGGTATTTTCAGAAATAATTCCCAAGTGAATTTTTATATCTGCAAATGGAAGCACTTAGTAACTAGGCATTCAGGGCTCATGTGGGGAAGTAGGTCTTGGGTGGTGGTTTACTCACACACTGGCATTTGGTTGCATGAGCTCTTTTCAAATGTTTCTCTGCTAGCTTGTTACCATCTATAAGCCACTTGAGTATGCTGCTCTCTACCAATTGAGTATGCTGAAAAATGATGAAGAAAGGAAATACAATGGGATGGCAAGCAAGAGAACTTACAACTATGGGGAAGTGGAATGTGACAGAGAAGGGAGGAGCATTTTTTCCTGGCAGGGACTGGGCAAGCTCTTGTGAGGATGCTATGGGGTGCTTCAAAAGGACAGGTGTACTGCAAAATTCCCACTGGTCTTGAGTAACTCCACTGAGATGTTGGGGGCCTGCTGAGCTGTCAGCCTGACACTTTTCCCACCCAATGCAGCTTCTCTTAGATTGTATTGTTTTTTACGAAATGTGGGTACAATCAGTTTGGTGTTCCCCTTGCCGTGTCATCAGCATTATTGTGGTTCATACACCAGTTCATGTCTCTGACTTTGCCTCTTGTTAAAACCCCATTTGATTGGATAATACCTTTGGCTGGCTGCTTGGCAGCAGGTAGATATGCCAGCCTCACCATCTGGACTAGCTATTAATATTGTGTATAACCAAAGATGACAAGGAGTTAGAGATGAGGACCATGACTGCCAAGATGGGATCTGGTTTCTGGAAGCAAAAGTGGTAAAATGAACAACCTAAAATGACGTGAGACATTTGACTAGTCTGGGCTCATCCTTTTTTCTGCTATGGCATGGTCTGCACTTCAGATAAAGTGGCCAGCTGAGCTGCCACTTCACAGAATATGTCCTCTTAGAAGCACACAGAACATCAATCTCAGTTTGTGTGTTTATGCCTGTGGCAATTTAAAATCCTTCCTGTTAAAACTTACCTGTTTTCTAAAAAGTCTTCTTAAAATATGTATTTCACAGTAATGGGAAGGAGGGGAAATGAACATTCTATAAAGTAAGCCATAGAAGTCGGCTCCTATAATTGATATAGAAATTGTGTATGGATATTGTTGTCAGAAATTTAGTCTGACCCTGAACTTGATAGTAGTAAGCCCACGCCTTGGAACTGGGTGTGTCCCTTCCCCCTCTTGTTTTGCTAATGCTGTGTGTGTGTGTGTGTGTGTGTGTGTGTGTGTACACTGGAGCCTGCTGGGCCCTGATGGGAAAGGGACTTCCTGGAGGGTGCAGAACAAGGTCTCACCTTGCATTGTTTGTCATCCAGAGAGGCCACTGAAGCCCAGAAAAGAGCAGGGACTGCCCAAGGCCCCAAAGTAAGAAAGAAGCAGAGTCTTTCAAAGCCCATCCTCCTGGCTCCTAGGACAGATTTTCACTCTGTCCTAGTAGAAAGGCTGAAGACTGCTTAGGTCTCTTTTTCTCTTTGACACCCAAAGGTATTTGTACCCATATTAGTAATTTTTTAATGTTGGGATCTTTTCCAGAGCCATACACTGTAAGGGGGGGGGGGTCCTGTACCCACTCATTCACTCATTGCTGATGGATCTGCCAAGTTCCAGGCTCTCTTCTAGGAACTGGTATTCAGCATGGGGCTCATATTCTAGTAGGGAGAGACTGGACAAAAAACAGTTAATATTCTTTTGTGCACCATGACAATGTTTCACTGCACCCAGCAGCAATTTTGCCACAGTGGCCAAGTGCCCCTCTAGCAGGAACTGGATGAAGGCCTAGAGGAAGACAGTAGCACTAGGTAACATTTGGTGAGACTTACCATGTGTCAGAGACTATTTTAAGCACATTGCAGATATCATGCCTTTGATCTTCATCACAACCCTATGGAGATGTTATTATCATTTCTCTTTATAGATCAGGAGACAGATGCACAGAAAAGCTGAGTAGCTTCCCCAAAGCCACATATCCAATCAGTGGCAGAGCTAAGATTCAAAATTCAGGCCATGCTTTAATTGCTAGGCTATTACACTGCCTCTCAGGATAGCACAGAATCTGAAGTCTAGACCCTACCAAGTTGAAGGAAGGCTCAACAGCTAGGCCAGGATCCAACCCTAGATCCTTCCTAATAAAGGTGAGCACTTTCACCCTGGAAGGAACTCTGAGGTAGCCATGTACTATCTGGGTATCGCCAGTGCCCCATTCTCCTTCCTAGCCAAAGCACCCTCCTTTGAGATAAGAGCCCCAGCCCCATTTGCTTCACAGAATAATTGTGAGGCTCCAAAGAGCCAGCTCTGATCGCACTACCTCCCCTCTCCCCCAAAAGAGTTTATGAGCACTGACCACTCCTTACTCCTCCTTTGGCTGATTAGCTGGGACACCAGGTTTTGCAGAGAATGATAGATTGTTGTCTTGCTGGGGGAGTTGGTGGTCACTAATGCCTGTGCTTTAGAGCAATCTTGCCGGCTGCAAGGCCATTTCAGCCTCTGGCATGAATAGTGCCTGTATGGTTTGGCCTTCAACACAATAAAACAGACAAGCTCTAGCCAAGGCCACTGTGATGAGCAGAGGAAAAGTGTACAAGTTGTACCAGAGGCTGATTAGAGGCTGTCTGTCAATGTATCTGGGATGCTCTCACCACAAACCACAATGCCCTGATCTGAAAATTACCCTATAAACCTGCCCAACAAGAAGACCCTTTGCTGCTAAGGAATCTTTGGCCTATTTTCTTTCCCATGTCCCAGCAAGCCAGCTTTTGGGAGCTGTCAGAGCTCCAGGAGCAGAAACTGCACATACCGACAGGGGAAGCAAGCAGGTTGCCAGTGAATTGAAATCCACTTTATTTAACTGACTCATTTGCTTTCCAAATTACATTTTTAAAAAATATATCTTTATTGATTTCAGAGAGAGGAAAGGAGAGGGAGAGAGATAGATAGAAACATCAATGATGAGAGAGTCAACAATCCAAGCAGAGAGAGGACCACCCAGTGCTCCCGCAAATCCACTACCCCAGCTGCTTCCTGCATGTCCCCGACTGGGGATCGAGCCCGCAACCCGGGCACGTGCCCTGACAGGGAATCAAACCCCAATCAACTGGATCCTAGGTCGACGTTCAACCACTGAGCCATGCCTGGCCGGGCCAAATTACATTTTTTTAAGTCAGATTTAGGGAATCAAAGTTTAGTGATTAAAACCATATATTCTAGGAACTATGTTAAAAACCAAGGATTTAAAAGTGCCCACACAATGTTCTAAAGCTAAAATGGTGTTAGTGTGGTGATACAGATTTTTATAAAAGGAAACAACCACTCATTAGGAAGAAAAAAGTTCACATGCCAGCAAATCAACAGCACTGGGAGACCAAATAGTTACTTTTAGCTGCAGATAATAATGTAGAGGCCCTTAAACTCCAGACCTGACACCAGAACACAACACAAAACAATCGTGAATGTGAGAAGGAAAGCTTTCAGTTCTCTCCATGGTTTTGTCCTTAACTGGGCAGCAACATGTGAAGCTCTCCTCAATCCTCCTTGCATTGACCCTCTCCCAACACTCTCCTTCTAGACTTCCACTAACTCTCAACAATCCAAGCAGACAGAGGACCACCCAGTGCTCCCGCAAATCCACTTCTCCAGCTGCATCCTGAGGTTTTTCCTTTCTTGCATCCCTCCAAGTGAACTCCCTGCCAGTTCTGCAATCTTTTGTGTTTCTCTGGTCAGTCCTTCCCATAGCTCAGCTGTATATCTTGTTGGCCATTCCAGCCCAATCCAGTGGATACCATGTGAACTGATGTGCTTTGTCTCAAGTCTCCATAGAATTGTGACAACTTCCCCCACTAATTTTATTTAATAGCTATGTTTCATTCCCTCTCCCTCTTCCAAAAAGAGCCTTATGAATTTGTTTTTAATTAAAGTGAATACTATTAAGTTTATTCCAATTGCAACATCCCTTTAGCTACTTGAGGTGTCACAAACCTGCCTTTGGAATTTATGAGATGTTCACTTGATGGTTCCTATATTTCTAGTTACTGTGGGTGATCAGATCACCTCTTCTACCTATTAAAGGATCTTGAGAAATCATCTGAGATGTCTTCTTTTTTCACTGACCACTCAGTTGCCCCCAGTTGACTTCTCTTGTCCAGAATTTCTCAGATTCTTCCCTTCTGTGTAAGCATCATATGCTTCCTGTTTTAGAAATACAGCAATTGATGCTCAGCCATCACTGGAAGGCTGTGAGCCCAAGGCAATTCAGAATAAGCCCACTCTGGCCATTTATGAAATTGTTATAGAGGCTCAGCTTTCCCCTTCCCATTTTACCTGAGAGCACTGTTTTGAAGACAAGATTGAGTCAGGACCATGAAGAGAGGCATGAGACAGGCCAGATGGGAAGAAACCTCATTCCAGTAGCAAGAAACAATCAGTTTAAGGCTCATCACACCAAGAAGAAGATTCCAGACCTCCTGGAGAAGAAGCAGCATCTGAGTGAAGCAGCCAAGATGCATCAGTCAAGGGAGGTGGTGCCCTTGAAAGAGAAAAGAAGGCAAAGAGACACCACACCCCTGGAGTCACTGGCTAGTGAAGAGACTCATCCCTCAGAAGAAGATTCTTTGGAGAAAAGCTTTAAGCTTCTTTATAGAAGAGAATGATCTTTGACCTGCAGGTGATGCTGTTCTGCTAGACTTGAAGACAGTGATGGATAAAGGGATTGTGAGAGGGTTTTCTGGTTTAGGGTCAACAACAGTCCAGGATGCTGAGGGAGAGAGATTACTTGCTAACAAGACCATGAAACTTTATCATGGACCCTTAAAGAATCATGCAGAACTGCAAAAAAGAACCATAACCGCCCATCCCCCCCACCCCAGATTTACATGTACTTCCAAGTTTCCACAAAATAATTCCTTAAACTGGTATCTTACCTAGCTATAGTATTTGATGTGGCTTCCTGGAAATATTGTAGAAAATGCTATGAGAGAACTAGTGAGTGAATGAGTGCTCAGAAAAGGAAGCCTGTAAAAAAGTAGGTCTAAAACAGAATCAGAAGGAGCAGAGACCCCTCAAAGCCACCACGGGCTCATCAGGAGCAGCTTGTGATGTGAGAACAGTTTCCTTTTCTGTTGGAAGAGCTCACGGGCTAGGTACGCCAGAAAAAAGCAGGCGAGTGCTGTTGGACCTCAGCAAAGCATTTGGCAGCATCTGCTGTGGAGTCCTCATTTACAGCCCAGTTATGGATTGTAAAACCAATTAAAGGACTGTATCTACAGACCACGGATAATGGATTAATGTCCTCCCTTGGAGAGGGAATTCTAAAGGCAAGTCCCAGGTCTCCCTCCTGGTCTTGCTTCACTTTTTCTCAATGATCTAGATGAGATAGAGAAATCACTCTTACCAGATTTGCCCCTGCCAGCGGGTGAGAATTCCCTGTAGCATAGAATTAGGATCCAAAGAGATGTTGACAAGCTTGAAATTGTCGTGAGAAATACAATAGGGGCAAATGGCAGGTCTTACATTTTGGTCCTGAACCCCATCTGCCCAAGTGTAAGATGGGGTTCAAGACCAAAATGTAAGATCTGCCTTTGTGAAAAACTAGGTACTTCTAGTTGGCTGGGATCTCAGTATGATTCAGCAATGAGCTGGGCCTGCCAGCAATATTACCATGTTCTGCCCTGGCTGGGTAGCTCAATTGGTTAGAACACCGTCCCATACACCAAAAGGTTGTGGGTTTGACTCCCTGTCAAGGCGCAAACCTAGGTTTCGGGATTGATCCCTAGTCAGGGTGCTTATGGGATGCAACTGATTCATGTTTCTCTCTCATATTGATATTTCTCTCTCTCTAAAAAAAAAAAAAAAGAAAAGAAAAAAAATCAATAAAAACATATCCTTGGGTGAGTTTTTAAAAATTGATATATTACCATGGTCTCATACTACAGTGCCAGCAATCGTCTGTTTGGCATGAAGGCGAAGGTGTTGCTGTGGCCACCCCTGGAGCCTGGTGCTCACTTGACATCAAGTGATACAGATAAGCAGAGGTGTCCAGGCTAGTGAGGGACAGGGTGATGAAGAAGCTCAAAATTACATGCATGCAGCCAGTGATCTCCCCAAACTGGGACTTGAACCCAGGGTTCCTGATTCCAACTTCAGAGCTTTTTAGTGAACGCCTGTGCAAAATCCTGTAGGCAGCATACCAAATAACAATCCTTGAGTTTGTTTTACTCTGATTCTTCTGAATATATTGACAAATGCTTTGAGAGTTGGAAGATATTTTTATGGAAAACAAAAATCCTTTCTGTGTAGGTTACGCCCTCTAACTTCCAGTGCCTAGGAGAAACTCAGCAGAGATACTTCCTCATAAAAAGCAACTTCTTAAATGATTATGAAATGAATTTCATAAACCACCAGAGGTTTCTTAACCATTTTGAAAGGTAACCATTATTAAAACAATACCTTTGGATGCACAAAGGTTATATAGTTTACAAGACTTTACTGTACCTGAATTTCACTGCAATACAGAATGAAAACATTTTGTTCTCTTATAACTTTTCTACAACTCTCATACTTGCTTAGTGTAAGCAAACTGAAGGATGAATCAGTATGACACAGGCTGTTTGATTGGATAAATAAATGGATGGCTGATTGGATGAGTGAACAGCAGCCTTGGCAAAGTGTTTATTTGAAGTATTTCTGAGTTCCTAATCAACTCAGTGCACAGTTGAGGGATGGTAATGGATGACACTCCATTGACGAGCTTGGAGCTCTGTGGGTCTGTGATGCGTTGTAGTAATATACCTGTCAAACTCTAGCTGTTTAAATCTTTAAATTCCAGAAATATATATTTGTATTTGATCCCCAAATGGAGTTGAGTATTTATCCTTGAAGGAATTAGAGCAAGAAAGACTATTGAAGTTGTGGAGGTGGTATTGATTTGGATTTTGAAGAAGAAATCAGTTCAGAAGAAATAAATGCAGTGGATAAAGTTAAGCTCAGGTGAACAGAGCTGGCTGGAGTCCATGATCAAGATGGAATAAGCTTGAAGCAAGACTCTGGTTGTTTTCCTGAAAGTTCCTCCTCCTAGTAATCTAACACACTACACAGGTGGCCTCCACAGTTTTAAGATCCAGCCAATGGCATAGTTTTGGTTTTTTTCTGATTCAAGAAAGACAGATTTGATGAATAAAATATGCCTTATTTGCTCCAGTATTAACGTTTGAGCTTATGGAATGGAATAGCAGTAGCCATGGGTCAAGTGAATTAATCTAAGACATACTTATGATTCAACAGAATTTCTTTGCTTGCGGTGGATCACAGCAATGGAGCTTCATGCTTGATAAATAGGTGAACTCTGCAAATGACTGGCAATAGAAATTGACTCTATAGTTTGAGCTGTGGAAACCTGCTCTTGCTATCAACCAGAGTAGCCTACAGAAACTATTCATGTCACCTTTCCTTTTCAGTTCTTTTAGAAGCCAGAACTGGCCCTCTGCACAGCATTAATCTTGCCTGTTTATCATGTCATGCAGATGAATGGTTGCCTATTAAATTGTATTCATCTTTAATACCTGCTTATATGTACTGTGTTGACTGTGTTCTCGAAGGGAAATACCTGGGAACCATTTCTGAAATGCACAGCAAATTCTCCACTGTTTTTGGAAACCAAAGTCATTGTTGCCAACTTGCAATGCATATTTTGAAAATTAGATTGTTTTCTCCAAAGCTGATGGTAGTAGCCTTGATTGCTTTTCTTTCATTTGTGAAATAATATCTAATGTATTTGCAAAGCATTTCCAAGAAAGGAGAGAATTTAATTCTTCATAGTAAGTACTGAAAGCACATTTTTCTCTCATCAAATGAGATTCCACACAAAGTCTCTAAGTGGAACACTAAGGGCTTTTTCCTATTATTTGAAATCCATCTAAAGAGTAGAATGCATTAAGAAAGACAACCAGAACATAAACTCTTCACAAATCGTTTCTTGGCTAATAATAGTCTTCTTTTTAAAAAAACAAAAAACAAAAACCTGTCTGTTCTGTTTCTTCTTTTAACTCATTGCTTCTTTTGACCACTTGTTAAGTATCCTTCTTTCCCCCAACCCACCTTCTTAAGTAGTTTTCTCATTGGACCCACCACAGTATATGTAGCTGGACTGTGGATGCAGGGCTATGGGGACACTTTCTTGCAATGCCCAATGACAACTGCCCACATTTCTCTCCTAGCTGTGGCTTTATTTTCTCCCACTTTCTTTTTAGAGCATTTTGGGCTCTGAGGTTGAGGAAGAATTCTTGAGTACTGCCCTAATTAATGATCCAGGCCTCTGATCCCCCACAGTGCCTTGTTTGGGAGGGGGTCAGGAGTCTTTCATTTAATGTGGAAAGAGGGCACCCCAAACTCCACTCAACTTTACTAGGAATCTGGAGGCAGCCACTGAAAGTCTGTTTGTCTACTGTGGCTGGCAAGTCATAATAGTGAATGACCATAGAGTGAAGTCGAGGCAGAGTTGATGCCAACTGACAAGCTTGCATTGGGTCTTCTAGGCCAAACTCTTTAGTATATTGAAAGAAAGTGAAACCCAGAGAGGTGAAGCAACTGGCTCCTCAGCCTTGTCAGGGAGAAGCTGCAACCTCAATATTGCCAGCACTTCTTTAAAGAAAAGCAGGGTCACCAGACAACCTGGGAGGCTGCCTTGGAGATTTATTAGGCTTCTTCTGCTCATTCTTCTTCAGAATGTGGATCTGAGGGAATATTAGACTTAGTGTCTGTCTTCAGTCCAGCCCTCTGCAATCGTACCCTTACTTGGGATTCAGTGAACCTGACTTTTAGTATCAGCTTTCCCTGGCCATTGTTCCTTGTGATTCTGGACAAGTCTCTGCCTTGATTTCCCTATTTGTACAAGAAGGAGGTTACCTTATAATATCTAGTTTTCCTTCCCAATATTAACATTCCAGGATTCTAACTAAGCTTTCAGTTTCTGGCTCCATTTCCTACACTGCAGACCAGGATGGCCTTCCCCCTGCACCTCTGACCCAGGTGGTTTCAGGTTCAAATTCTCATATGACCCTTGCATAGTACAAGTGAGGCAAAAAGAGCAAAGGGGATCAACTCCATTTTGCAGGTGAGGAACCTGACACTAAAAAAGGTCAAGTGATTTGTTTAAGATGGAAGTGGAACCCAGGCTCCCAGACTCCCAGGCTCCACCCACTGTTTCTCCTAGACCGCCAGCTAAAAGTGCTTTGCAAACCTTTACTTGGTTGCTTCAGCTTGTTGTTATGGTTGGCATCTGGGCCCAAGTGGCACATGTCTACAAGCTATTTCTACACTTTGAAGCTATTAACTGCTAAAATCACTACAAAACCAAGCCATTTCCAATGTTTCCCTTTTCCCTAGGCCAAGATTTCATTATTCTTGTTTGATAAGTCTAAAAACAACATTGTTTTTAAAAATCATTTCAATGGGGGGGGGTGGAGGTACCTTGCTTGTGTGTGTGATTTCATGTCTACAACTGAGTGGTGAGCAGCTACCAAAAAAGGAGGATATAAACTTAGTTTTCCTCTAAAATCTGAACAAAGATTTTGCTTCATCCATTCTCTAAAAGGAACATCTTTCTAAAACCCCAAGTTAGATTAAGGAGTGATAACAATTTGGGCTTTATAAAAAATCTTAGTATATAATTTACATACCATAAAATTCATTTTTTGAAAGTGTACAATTCATTGTGTTTAGTGTATTCACAGAAATATGAATCCATCACCACAATTAATTCCCAAATGTTTTCATCACCCTCAAAAGAAACCCTGTATCCATTAGTAGTCACTCCACATTCCCTCCCTCCCCTCAGCCCTAGACAACCACAAATCAACTTTCTGTCTCTATGGACTTGTCTATTCTGGACATTTCTTACAAATGGAACTTGCACTATGTGACCTTTTTGCCTGGCATTTTTCACTTAGCATAATGATTTCAAGGTTCATTCATATTGTAGCATGGCAACATTTCAGTCCTTTTTGTGGCTAAATAATATTTCATTGTATGGATAGACCACATTTGTGTACCTGTTCACCAACTGATGGACATTTAGGTTGTTTCCACCTCTTAGGAATAGTGTTGCTATGAACACTCATGTATAAGTTTCTGTGTAGAAATCTTTTCAATTCTTTTGGATATATACCCAATAGTGGAATTGCTGGATCATATAGCTACTCTATTTTTAACTTGTTCAGGAACCACCAAACTGTTTTCCAGAGTCACTGTACCATTTTACAATCCTACCAGCAATATATGAGGCTTCCAATTTCTCCACATTACTTTGGGCTTTTTAAAGTCATATGCACAGAAATATTGAACAATGTACTATGCCTTCCTAAGGACATATGGTCTCCAACATACCATGTCATGTACGCTCTAGAGTAAGGGACTCCTTCAGAGGCTTCTAGTTCTGCCATCCATCCAAGCTTGACGCTATTCAGCAAATAGTTCCTGATTCCCCTACTGCATGCTCTGAACACTATGGAGCTGCAGATACACATAAAGCATGCTTCCTTCTCTCACAGAGCTCACAGTCTAGAGGGGGAGCCACATGCTAGACAAATACTTCCTGCCAAGGGTGATGGGAACACAGAATAAGTTATTCAAATGTACCTTGTAAGAATGTTGGAGAGAACCAGTGAAATGCTCTGTGTAAATCACCAAACCAGATGCCTGCCTCATAGTGGACAACCAATGATAGCTGTTACATTTCTCTATAGAACTTTGCATTTTACACATGAGGAAACTTAGTCTTTAAGGTTAAGCAGTTTTCTTAGAACACCATAACTGAGAAGATAGCCTTCATGCTTCAGGACATGTCATTGGACTCCAAAGCTCTGACTACTGACATCTAGAAGCCCAGCCTTCTTAAACCTTGACCTGCCTGTTTCAGCCTGGCCTTTTAACTTGCCTCTCCCAGGTCTAGCTCCTGCTGGACCAGGGCATCCTCCCTGATTCATGCCCAACTTAACACCAAGATTATTAGTGGCAGATAGTAATTAGTAACAGTTAACCCGTCCCTTTTAGAGCAGGGTGATCTATGATTAAAGCCCAAAGTGGCCATATTTCTCATGCAGTGTTCTCTGCCTATCAGCAGCCCCACACTTCTTCCCACTGTCAAGCCTGGAAATCAGGAGTTAGAAATGGCCTTAGCCTCCTGGTCTGTGTGCAGCCAGCCATTAAGCCACTTGGATCTTCATTGGAGGCCCCTCCTTTCCATTGCTTCCTCTCCATTTCCACATAGCCCCCACACCACAGTGTGTCTGCAAAAGTTTATAAAGCATTTGCCATGAGAAAAGCACTGTGTCAGGTGCTTTGGTTCAGAGATGCCTGGGATAGGATGATCTCTGGCTTCAGGCAAGTGGGGTGGGCAGAGTGATAAGAGTCCAGAACTGGGTTTTTTAAAGTGCTGAGAACCAAAGACTTCCTTGGGCTTGGAATGCTCCACTCATCCTAATGAGAGATGAACTTTTGCCACAGAAGAGTAAGTAAGCTCAGAAGCTCAGAGTAACCAGCAAGTATATTCTGCTGTCAACACAGGCCAGTCCTCACTGGCATCCACACCTTTCCTGTAGAAATATTTTTATCCCCAATGTATTAGTCTGTTAAGGCTGACATAGCAAAGTTCCACAGACTGGGTGGCTTAAACAGAACATACTTATTTTCTCACAGTCCTGGAAGGTGGAAGTCTGAGATCAAGGTATCAGTAGGGCCACACTCTAAGGCACCATGGAAGTATTTGTTCCAAGTCTTTCTCCTAGTGCTTGGTAGTTCCTTGGTTTGTGACAGCATAACTCCGGTCTTCGCACGGTGTTCTCTCTGTGTACATGCCTTTGTGTCCAAATTTCCCTTTTATATAAGGACACCAATAATACCAAATTAGAGGTCCACTCTACTCCAGTATGACCGCATCTTAACTAATTACATCTGCAATGACCCTAGTTTCAAATACAGTCACATTCTGAAATGTTGGAGGTTAGGACTTTAACATATGAATGCGGGGATGCAATTTAACCCATAATACCAATGTACATGTTTGAAGACAGATTTGAATAATTTTGCCATCAACATTACCTCCACCCAACTAGATGGATGCCATTTCTCTGTTAGTCCATTTGAAACCAGGAGATCTTTTGGCCTTTTTGTTTGTTTGTTTTAGAGGTAAATTTCACCCTTGAAAATTCGAGCGCTCTAACATCGAATGTCTTCTATCCTGACCAAAAGTCTGCCTAACAATCCAGATATTCAGGATGAGAGAACATAGCTCCTGTCTCCTCACCCTCAACCCATCCGTTGAGCACAGAAAAAGCAGTTAGGATGAGGGACGCATTCAAGTATGTTGAGTGCGGCTTAGAAGTAAGCACCCAACTTGGTTTCACTGTGCAGCTCACCTTTTGACCCTCTTGATGAAGCCGAGGCTATCTCTATGCCTTAATTCCTTTGTTCTCTGACTAATTTGGTAGGATTTGGGTATGAGGGACTAAGATTCCTTTGCACTTTTATTTATTCTTTCTTTCTTTCTTTCTTCTTTCTTTCTTTCTTTCTTTCTTTCTTTCTTTCTTTCTTTCTTTCTTTCTTTCTTTCTTTCTTTCTTTCTCTCTCTCTCTCTCTCTCTCTCTCTCTCTTTCTTTCTTTCTTTCTTTCTTTCAAATATATCTTTATTGATTTCAGAGAGGAAGGAAGAGGGAGAGAGAGAGATAGAAACATTAATGATGAGGGAGTCCTCATTGATCAGCTGCCTCCTGCACACCCCTGACTGTGGATCAAGCCTGCAACCAGGGCATTTGCTCTCACTGGGAATCGAACCGTGATCTCCTGGATCCTAGGTTGATGCTCAACCCCTAAGCCACAACCTGCCGGGCTCCTTTGAGCTTTTAAAGATTTCAGTTAGGGTTACTGCACCAATATCCTCATGCCCCCTCTTACTTCCTTTTGACAAGTGCTTCTGATTTGGCTTCTTGTTTCTTTTCTCTGCCATGCTTGGACTCAGAGGGCAACAATGTAGAGCTGGCCTCAACTGGCACTTTGAGATGGACATCAGGAATCTGGCAAAGTCTATGGGTCTCGGAAGCAAAAGGTCAGTATTAGAGGCCTTGGCTAGCATGAGAGGAATGAGACAGTGAAGACCACAGATGTATGGGGATGCTTTCAAAGCTCAGGCTGATAGCACCCAGAAGGTATTACCCAGATGTCTTCTTCTGAATGTAGTGGTAGGGGCTCCCAGATGTTTGCTTAGAGCCTGAAAGGGAAAGAAAGCCTTCCCATAGATCTCTGCTCTGAACCTGAGGTATGTATATGCCTTTCGCCCCCTTTTCCCATGTACACAGGCCACACAGCTGCACAACAACACATTTCCTTGGAACATCGCATTACTTGAGGATGGGGGCATTTTTCCCTTTCCTGAAGCCAACATGGATATAGGAGGAAAAAGAAAGTTGAATTCATATGGATTTAGGAGGCTAAAATCCAAAGTGTGTGTGGCAGATAGCTTTGGGTCTCATCTAAAGCCCAACACTGCGCTTGGGTGAGAAACACTGTCAGGAGGGGGGGTTCTTTTTATGGAGGACATAGGTTTCCTGGATAGGTGCTCATGGACATTGCCAGGAGAGGAGCCCAAGCAAGCCTCTGGGGTGGAAAGGTGGTGTACCTCTGCTGTGGACAAAAAGTTCTGCCAAAGGGCTGCTTTGAGGCCCAAATTCATGGCTAGAGTCTGGTGTGCTAAGGGTGGGGACCCCTTCTGACTTGGATCAAACAAAGTCAGTTTCCAAGTAGGGATCACTCCCTGACGTCCCCTCCATTGGCCAAGTTCCCCTGCCCTGGGCCTAGCTGGTACATGAGCGAGGAGAAATGGTGGTGGGCTACTAGGCTGCTACTGCAGACCAGAGAATCAGGTCTTTGTTTAGGAAGCTCTGGCCACTACCCACCCTTGTCCCTTTTACTTTGGCTGCTTAGAGCCACAAAGGGGCAGTGCATGAAATCAGTGGAGTAGAATCTTTTAAAGCCAAACCAGCATGGTTTTTGTTGTTGTTTTGGTCTTTTGCTTTTTAAAAAAAATTCTTTATTGTTGAAAGTATACAGATGTCCCATTTTCACTCCTTGACCCCCTCCACCCTGCTTCCACCCCCTCCCCAGGCTTTCACCCCATTATTGTCTGTGTCCATTGAATAGGTAACTTGCTTGATGTTGATAGGTTTTGTATTGCCAGCACTGAAGTGAGATCTGGGCCTTCATCTCCCACATAGGCTAGTGATGTCGAGTCAATGAGTTAGTGATGGCCTTAGTGGTAAATGAGGTCAGTTTTTTCAATTTTTTAAATTTATCTTTATTGTTGAAAGTATTACAGATGTCTGCCCTTTTCCCCTATTGATCCCCTCCACCAGGCATCCACCCCCCCCCACCCACCCCAGGGTGCATTGTATATTATAGGCCATTTTGCCCTTATTCTGATGTCTCCCAACCTTAGTATTTGAGTGAGGTCACATCTGAGACCATGGACTTGGCCCCTGAAATACTCAAGAAAGATTTGGATGAGAATTGTTTTTTTAAAGAATAAAAAGTTCTGTACAAACTTCTGTAAACTGCTTTAAAAAAGAATGCTACTTAAGATATGTTCCAGAAGCAACAAGAAGAATTGGTGCTGCCATGGATTTGGATCCTAAAATCTTTTTTGAATAGCAGTTAGCTTCTTAGTTTGAAATAATTATAGACTTATGGAAAGTTGCAAACAAAGAGGACCCTGATAGTTACATCTTATCTAACAATTGTATAATATCCAAACTGGAAAATTGATGTTACTACAGGTTTCTGTGTGAACACAAATTTTCATTTCCCTGGGATAAATGCTCTAGAGTGAAATTGCTAGGTCATATGATAGTTGCATGTTTACTTTTAGAAGAAACTACCAAACAGTTTTGCATAGTGGCTGCACCATTTTTGATTACCACCAGAAATGTATGAGTAATGTCATTTCTCCACAATCTTACCACCTTTTGGTAGTGTTACTGATATATATATTTTTAATTTTAGTCATTCTTATAAGTGTGTAGTGGATCTCAAATGTGGTTTTAATTTGCAATTCTCTAGTGGTTAATGACATTGAGCATCTTTGTATGTGCTTGTCATGTGTAGAAACTCTTCAGTGAAATGTTACTTCATGTATTTTCCCCATTTTCTATTTGAATAGTTTGTTTTCCTACTGTGGAGTTTTAAGATTCTTTGTATGTTCTAGGTAATAGTCCTTTATCAGGTGTGAGGTCCGCAAATATTTTCTCCAATAGCTTGTTTTTCATCTTTTTCACAGGGTCTTTCATGGAACAAAAGATTTTACCTTTGATAAGGTTAAATTCATCAATATTTCTTTTTATGGGTCATGCTTTTGGTGTCAAGTCTAAGAATGAACTTTTTGCTTAACTCTATATCCCAAAGTTTTTCTCATACTTTTTTCTAAAACTTCTGTATGTATTGTTATGTTTTACATTTAAATCTTTGGTCCATTTTGAGTTAATGTTTGTGTAAAGTATGAGGTTATGGTTGAGGTTTATTATTATTTTTTTGTCTATAGGTGTTCAATTGCTCTAGAACCATGTATTTAAAATGTTATTATTCCTGCACTGAATTGCTTTTGTATTTTTGTCAAAATCAGTTGGGCATATTCTGGCCTCCACCCATGCTGCAGACTTTCCTAAAGTCTCTCAAAGTTCCACAAACCCTAAAAAAGCAGTATCTAGCCTCAGTGTGCCCTGTAGCTCTTGCTAAGCAGCCCCAAGCCTGACACTAGTGACAGTCAGCTTCGGTTTACAGCATAACCACTCCCATGTGCCTCCACACCCAGCACAGGCAGCTACCAACCACAGATCACTTTGTAGCTCCTATCAGGTGGTCTCAAGCCAGACAAAGTCAGAGGCTGAACTTGGCTTGCATCAGAGTCCCACCCAAGAGGCCCCAGAAACAGCACACCTGGTGGCAGGCTTCAGACCACAACAGAGCACCACCCAATTAGTGCCACAAATGACACACCATAAGGGTGAATTTAGCAGGCACCAGAGCCCCACTAAAATATTTCCCCCTCCATGAGATCAGCCTCCATACAACAGGTTGTCTGCTGTAATTAGGGCCAGTCCTCACAGCCAATCAGCCTGAGGGTCAATACCACCCACTGATGTGCCAGTAGCAATCAAGGCTCAACTGCAACAGAAGGGCACACAAAACTCACACAACCTGGAGCACCTGGTTCAGATGAATAGGGAGACTGTGCCACTGGGCCCCATGGGACACCTAATACATAAGGCCACTCTGCCAAGACTGGGAGACATAGCACATCTACCTAATACATAGAAACAAACACAGGGAGGCAGCCAAAATGTGGAGACAAATAAACATGTCCCAAATGAAAGAACAGGGCAAAAGTCCAGAAAAATCTAAACCAAATGGAGGAAAGCAATCTACTATATGCAGAGTTCAAAACACTGGTTAGAAGGAAGCTCAATGAACTTAAGAGACGAATAGATGAAGTCAGTGAGAATTTCAACAAAGAAGCAGGGAATATAAAAATGGAGACAGAAAACATAGACCCAGTTAGAAATAATATAGTAACTGAAATGAAGAATACACTAGATGGAATTGATAGTAGATTAGATGAAGCAGAGTAGCAAATCAGCAGTTTTGCAGAAAACACCCAATAAAAGAGAGACACATCTATTGGTTGACTTCCACATGTGCAATCAAAACAGCAAAATGAAAAAAAGAATTATAAAAATGAGTATAGTTTAAGGGATCTCTGGGATAACATTTGCATCATAGGGGTAACAGAAGGAGAAGAGAGAGAAAATAAAGTATTGGAAACCTATTTAAAGAAATAGTGACTGAAAACTTCCTTAACCTGGTGAAGGAAAAATCTAGGAAGCACAGAGAGCCTCAAACAAGATGAACCCAAAGAGGCCCACACCAAGACACATTATAATTAAAATGCTAAAGTTTAAAAACAAAGAAAGAATCTTAAAAATAACAACAGAAGAACAGTTAGTTGCCAACAAGGGAACTCTCATAAGATTGTCAGCTGATTTTTCAACAGAAACTGTGCAGGTCAGAAAGGATTGGCATGAAATACAGTGGCACCTTGGTCTTCAAACGTCTCTGTTGATGAACATTTCAGTTTACGAACTCTGTAAACCCGGAAGTAAATGCTTTGGTTTTTGGACACACTACACAGCTTCTGCTGAGTGCAAGATCCTAAGACAGCTGTCGGCTGTTGATCTCTAGGTTTTCGAACGTTTCAGAACTCGAACAGTCTTCTGGAATGGATTACATTCGACAACCGAGGTACCACTGTATTCAAAGTGATGAAAAGCAAGGACCTACAACCAAGATTACTCTGCTCAATAAGTCTATCATTTAGAATGGAAGGAAAGATAAAGAGCTTCCCAGACAAGAAAAAGCTCTGAAGGAGTTCATCACTACCAAACCAATATTACATGAAATGTTAGAGACTTTTTTGAGAAGAAAAAAAGTTAAAAATGTGAATAAGAAAATACCAAAAGGAAAAAAATTCTCACTGGCAAAGGCAAACACATAATAAAAAGCAGTGGATTTCCCTAACCAGTTTTGCTCAGTGGTTAAAGTATTGGCCTGCAGGCTGAAGGGTCCCAGGTTTGATTCTGTGCAAGGGCACATACCTCAGTTGCAGGCTTAATCCTCGGCTCTGGTTGGAGTGAGTGCGGGAGGCAAACAATTGATATCTCTCTCTCACATCAGTCTCTTTCTCTCTTATTCTCCCTCCTTCCCACTCTTTCTGAAAAGCAGTGGAAAAAACATCTTTGGGTGAGGATTTTTCAAAAAAGCAGTAGATCAATGAACATTAAAACTAGTACAAAGGTCAAAAGACAAAAGTAGGAAGATCATGTATAATTACAACAGTAAATTAAGGAATCCACACAGACACACACATACAATAGAAAATAAAAATTATGACAAAATATAAACATGGAAAGAATGGGTAAAAATGGTAGTGATTGTAGAATGTGTTTGAGCTTAAGTAACCATAAACTTAAAATAGACTGCTATAAACGTAACTTGGTATATATGAAGCACATGGTGACCACAAACCAAAAATATACAAGAGATATATAAGAAATAAAGAGAAATAAATCCAAACACACTACAGAAAATCATTAATTTACAAGAGCAGAGAGCAAGAGAAGAAAGGAACAGAGAACTACAAAAACAATCAGAAAACAATAAAATGGCAATACTACATACTATCAATAATTACATAAATGTAAATGGATTAAATTCTCCAATCAAAAGACCATTGGATATCTTTCCAGTTTTCCCAGTACCTTTTTTTTTTTTTTTTTAAGAGATTGTCTTTGTGGAACCTAAAAAACAAAATAAACAAACAAACAAAAAGAGAAGTAGACTCACAGATACCAAGAACAAAACTAATGGTTGCCAGATGTGATGGTGGTTGGGGAGGCTGGGTGAAAAGGTGAAGGGAAGAAGTACAAATTGGCAATTACAAAATAGTAACAGGGATGTAAAGTACAGCATAGGGAATACAGTCAATAATATTGTAATAACTATGTATGGTGCCAGGTGGATACTAGACTTATCGGGGGACCCCTTCATAAGGTATATAAATGTCTAACCACTATGCTATACACCTGAAACTAATATAATATGAATGTCAACTGTAATTAAAAACTTTTAAAAAAATTATCAGTTGGACATATTCGTGTGGGTCTATTTCTGTGTTCTCTGTTCTGTGCCATTTATCTTTATCTTTGTCCTTCTGCCAATCCCACATAATCTTGATAAATGTAGTTGTATACTAAATAATAAAACCAAAGAGATAGATTTGTTCCACTTTAATCTTTTTTTTTTTTTTCAAAATTGTTTCAGCTCTTCTACTTCCTTTGATTTTCCATATAAATTTTAGAATAATCTTGTCTATATCTACAAAAATCTTGCTGGGATTTTGATAGGAATTGGTTAAAGCTGAATACCAATTTGGGAAAAATTGACATCTTTTACTATGTTGGGTCTTTCAATCTATGAACATGGGATACCCCTCCATTCATTTAGATCTTCTTTGATATCTTTCATCATTGTTGTGTATTTTCAGCATACAGGTTCTGTTAGTTTTGCTTGATTTTCTACTAAGAATTTTTTGAGCAATAGTTAAGGGTATTGTATTTTTAATTCCAGTGTCCATGTGTTCATTGCAAGTATATATAAGTGCAATTGGATTTTAGATGTCGGTCTTGTATCCTGAGACCTTCCTGAACTCACTTCTTTTTTTCTAGGAGTCACTTTGTAAAAAAAGTTCTTACGACTTTTCATGTAGACAATTCTGTCAACTGCAAATAGAGATAGTTTTGCTTATTTTTTTTTCTAAAATGTATGCCTTTTATTTCATTTTCTTGCCTTAATGGACTAACTAGAACTTCCAGTACTATATTTTTGTTTTGTTGTTGTTGTTGTTTTAATTGAGATATATTTGACATACATCATGTAAATTTAAGGTGTACAACATATTGATTTGATACAAGCAGTGAAGAGACCAGATATCCTTGCCTTATTACCAGTCTTAGAGGGAAACTATTCAAACTTTATTATTAAGTGTAATGTTATCTGTAAGTTTATTATAGATGTTCTTTATCAAGTTGAGGAAGATCCCTTCTGTTCCTGGTTTTCTGAGAGGTTTTTTATCATGAATGGATGATGAATTTTGTGTAGTGCTTTTTCTGTATAAAATGATATGATCATATGATATCAATTAATTTTTTTGTTCTGAGATAATTGTAGATTCACATGCAATTGTAAGAAATAATGCAAATAGATCCCATGTACAGTTTAGCCAACTTCTCCTAATGATAACATTTTGTGAAAGTATAGTAAAATATTACAGCCAGGATGCTGACATTGGTACAGTCAAGGTACAGAGTATTCCCATCACCACATATGTCCCTCATATTACACTTTTATGGACACATCCATTTCCTTCCCAGAGCCACCCCCTCCTTAATCCTTGGCAGCCACTAGTCGATTTCTACAGTTTTGTCATTTTAAGAATGTTATATAAATGGAATCATACTGTATGTAAGTTATGGGGATTGGCTTTTCTCACTCAGCAAAATTCTCTGCAGATTTATCCAGATCATTGTTTATATCAGCAGTAATATATTTTTATTGCTTAATAGTATTCTATGCTAAACATGTATCAGTTTGTTTAATCATTCAATCATTGTAGGATTTTTGAGTTGTTTCTTATTTGGGACTATTATGAATAAAGTTTCTATAAACATTCATTTGTGAATATTTGTATGAACACAAGTCTTTATTCCTCTGGGATAAATAACCAGGAGTGCAATTGCTGGATCATATAGTAGTTGCATGTTTAGTTTTTTAAGAAACAGTCAAATAGTTTTTCAGATGGCTGTACCATTTTTTATTCCCACCAGCAATGCATGAGTGATCGCTTCTCCCATTGTAGACAGTATTTTATGTTGTCATTATTTTTTATTAAGGTAAAATTTGCATAACAATTCAGTGTCATTTACATCACCCCAAAATAAATTTCCATACTCATTAAGCAGCTATTCCCCATTCTTTTTTTTTTTTTTTCTTTTTTTTAATCCTCACCCTAAGATATCTTTTCCATTGTTTTTCAGAGGGATTGGAAGGCGGAGAGAGAGGGAGAGATAGGAACATTGATGTGAAAGAGACACATCTATCAGTTGCCTCCTGCTCAGGGGCCAACTGGGACTGGGGATGGAGCCTGCAACCAAAGTACGTGCCCTTGGTCGGAATCGAACCCCGGACCCTTCAGTCCACAGGCCGACGTTCTAACTACTGATCCAAACCAGCCAGGGCTCCCCATTCTTTACCCCTCAAAGCCACCCCCTGGCAACAATCAACCTGCTTTCTGTCTCTGGATTTACCTATTCTGGACATTTTACATAAATAGAAGCATATAATATATGACCTTTTTTGACTGGCTTCTTTCACTTAACATAATGTTGCCAAGGTTCATTACATTATAGCATGCCGAAGTACTTCACTCCCTTGTATGACTGAATAACATTCCATGGTATGGATATACCGAAATCTGTTTATCCATTTTTACATTGATGGGCATTTATGTTGTTTCCACCTTTTGTTTATCATGAATAATGCTGCGATGAACATTTGTGTAGAAGTATTTGAGTACTTATTTTTAGTTATTTTGGGTGTGGAATTGTGGGGTCAGATGATAACTTTCTGAGTGACCAGCGAACTATTTTCCACAGCAACTGTAACATTTTACATTACCACCAGTAATGTACAAGATTCCAATTTCTACACATTCTTGTTAACATTTGTAATTTTCCTTTTTTTTATTATGCCATCCTAGTGGGGAGGAAGTGGTATGCCATAGTTTCGATTTGCCTTTCCCTAACACCTAAAAATATTGAGCATCTTTACATGGGCTTGTTGGCCATAAGCATATCTTCTTTTGAGAAATGTCTATTCAAACCTTTTGCCCATTTCTTAATTGTTTTGTTTGTCTTTATTGTTCAGTTGTAAGAGTTATTAATATATTCTGAATACCAGATCCTTCTCAGATATATGATTTGCCAATGTTTTCTCCCATTGTGTAGATTTTTTTACTTTCTTGATAATGTCCTTTGATACACAAAAGTTTTAGTTTTAATGAAGTCCAATTTATCTATTTTTTGTTGCTTATGCTTTTGATGTCATATTTAAGAATACATTGCCAAATCCAATACAATGAAGATTTTCCTTTATGTTTTCTTCTACATGTTTTATCATTTTAGCCCATATGTTCAGGTTGTTGATCTATTTTTGTATATAGTATGTAGTAGGGGTCCAACTTCATTCTTTTGCTTCTGAGTATACATTTGTCCCATCACTATTTGTTAAAGAAATTATTCTTTCATTCACTGAATAGTCTTGACACTCTTTTTGAATATCAGTTGACTATAAACTTATGGGTTTACTTCTGGATTCTCAAGTCTATTTCATTAGCTTATATGTCTGTCCTTATGCCAGTACCATATTGTTTTGATTACTGTAGCTTTATACTAAGTTTTTAAATTGGAAAGTATGAATCTTCTAATTTGTTCTTCCTTTTCAATATTGTCTTAAGGTAATCACATGATTGTCATTCTTTTGCCTGTTAGTATGGTGGATAATGTGGGGTGGGTTTCAAATACTGAATCAGCCTTGCATCCCTAGAATAAACCCAACTTGATCTTAGTGCATAATTTTTCTCATAAATTGCTAAAACTTTGTTAAGAATTTTTGTGTCTATATGCATGAGAAATATTAGGCTGTTGTTTTGTACAGTCTTTGTCTTTGGTGTCAGTAACACAGTGAGTTGGGAAGTGTTCCTTCTTCTATTTTCTAAAAAGATTATGTAGGATTGGTGCTAATTCTTTTTTAAACAACTGGTATAATTCTCTAATAAAACCATCATTCCTTGGGGTTTTCATTTTCTGGAGATTTTTTTAAAGTTATGAATTTAATTACTTTAGTAATTATAAGTAAGGCTGGTAAGGTTATTTCATATTGGGTCAATTTTGGTAGTTTGAGCTTTTAGAATAATTAGTTTGTTTCATCTAATTTCATCTAAATGTATGTGTGTAGAGTTGTTTGTAGTATTCCTTTATTATATTTTACATGTCTACAGAGTCAGTAGTAATATCCCCCTTTTCATTCCAATATTGGTAATTTGTATTTTCCCTTTCTTCCCTTTGTCAGTCTTGCTAGAGGCTTTTAAATTATTATTATTATTTATTTATTTATTTATTTATTATTATTATTTTAATCCTCACCCGAGGATACTTTTTCCATTGCTTTTAAGAGAGAGTGGAAGGGAGAGAGAGAGAAACAGTGATGTGAGGCACACTGATTGGTTGCCTTCCTCATGTGCCCCAACCAGGGCCTGGGATTGAGCCTGCAACCAAGGTACATGCCCTTGGCCATAATGATCAAACCTGGGACCCTTCAGTCCATGGGCCAATGCTCTAACCACTGAGCAAAATCTGCTAGGGTTAAATTTTTGTTATTTTTTTCAGAGAATTACCTTTTTCCAATTGGGTTTCATTATTTTTTTTCTGTTTACAGTATTTCAATAATAATATCTGGGTTTTTAAAAAATATTCCCTTCGTTGTGTTTGCTTTGGGTTAATTTAGCTGTTCTTTTTTCCCCTTTGGATTGTTAGGTGGAAACTTCTATGATTGATTTTAGACTTTTTCTCATTTCTACTGTATTTAGTGCTATAAATTTCCTTCTCAGCATAGCTTTACATGTATCCCACAAGTTTTGATATATTGTATTTTCATTCAGTTCAATATATTTTTGTTTTTGTTTTTAACTTATTTTCTAACTATAGCTGACATACAATTTGGGGGGGGAGGGGATTATACCTTTATATTTTCCAATCTCTAATTAAAATTACCATTTCCTTTTATTATAAATGTAGGTAACAAACCACAGTAGTTTTACCAGTATGTGACTTTGCCACCAAAAGAAATTACAGATTTTTTTTCACATCACATTACAGATACCTTAAAATATCATTTATTTGAGATGATATATTTGATTTCATACAATCATTATTAGATCTAGAGGGAGATATAAACTAGTGGAGGCATATACCATGCTCATGGATTGGAAGAATTAACATCATTAATTCTTATTAAAATACCAATGGCATATTTCACAGATCTAGAACAAATATTCCAAAAACTTATATGGAACCAAAAAAGACCCCAAATAGAGTCAATAATCTTGAGAAAGAAGAACAAACTTGGTGGGATCACAATACCAGATATCAAGCTA
The DNA here is from genome assembly GCF_054644295.1 of Miniopterus natalensis. Taxonomy (NCBI): domain Eukaryota; kingdom Metazoa; phylum Chordata; class Mammalia; order Chiroptera; family Miniopteridae; genus Miniopterus; species Miniopterus natalensis. The sequence continues at coordinate 64,945,487 of NC_142103.1, forward strand.
TACTACAAAGCCACTATAATCAAAACAGCCTGGTACTGGCACAAAAACAGGCAATTAGATCAATGGAACACAGAAAGCCCAGAAATTAACCCATGCCTTTATGGTCAATTAATATTTGACAAAGGAGGCAACAGCATTCAATGGAGTAAAGACAGTCTCTTTAATAAATGGTGCTGGGAAAATTGGACAGGTACATGCAAAAAAAAAGGAACTAGACCACCAACTTATACCATACACAAGAATAAACTCAAAATGGATAAAAGGCTTAAATAAAGTCATGAAACCATAAAAATCCTAGAAGAAAACATACAGTAAAATTTCAGACATCTCACAAAGCGATATTTTTGCTGATACATCTCCTTTGGCAAGGGAAACAAAGAAAAAATAAGCAAATGGGACTACATCAAATTAAAAAGCTTCTGCACAGCAAAAGAAACCATCAACAAAATGAAAATAGAACCTACTGTATAAGGGAACATATTGGCCAATGATACATCTGATAAGGGATTAATATCCAAAATATATAAAGAACTTATACAACTCCACACCAGGGAGACAAACAGTCTAACTAAAAAATAAGCAAAGGACCATACAAAGAGACATATGAAAGGGCAATAGACATATGAAAAAATGCTCCATGTCACTAATAATCAGACATACAAATTAAAACCACCTGCCTGAGTGGCTACCATCAATAAATCAACAAACAAAAAAGTGCTGAGGTGAGCATCTTGCAGACAGTATATAGTTGGGTCATCTCTTATTATCCACTCTTCCAGTCTGTGTGTTTTAATTGGTGTAGTTAGATAATTTTAACTTAATGATGTTAGTGCTAAATTCTGCCAATTTATTTTTATTTTCTGTTTATTCTGGGTTTTTTTTCTCTATTTTCTTTTTCCTGACTCCCCATGGGTTACATGAACATTTTTTAGAATTGCATTTGATGATTCATGTATCGTGTTTTTGCATGTATTTTTTTGTATACCATTTTTAGTGGCTGCTCTAGATATTACATCATTTATACATAACTTATGACAATCTACATGTGTTAACATGTTACCGGTTCCAGTGAAATATAGAAATCTTTCTTATCTTTCTACCTCTTTACCCTCCCCTGTTCATAATGTAACTGTGTTACTTCCTCACTTCCACATACTTTTAGAACCACAACATGCAATGTTACGATTGGTACTTCAAGCATCAAAGATGATTTAGAAAACTTGAGAGGGGAAGAAAAGTCTGTTATAATTACTCATATCTTTTCATTTTTCCATTGTTCTTTTCTCCTTTGTGATGTCCAAAAATCTTTCTTTTATCACTTCCTTTTTGTTTAGAGAACTTCCTTTAGCCGTTCTCTTAGGAGAGATCTGTTGTTAAAAAAAATCCTCATTTTTCTTCACCTGGTAATGTCTTGATTTCCCTTCCATACTTGAAGCTTATTTTCATTGGGTATAAGATTCTGGGTTGACAGTTCTGTTACATCAGCATTTATTTATATCTGTTTTAGCTAACTTCCTCTGACAATGCTCCAGCAGGAAAGGGAGGCACCATCTCATTTCTGCCATGTAGGTATAGAAATCCAGGTTTCCCACTTGGCCTTCATTGACACTAGGTAGGTTTGGGCTCCTCATTACTGCTGAGCAGTGGTGATAGTTCCAGCTCCCCACTAAGCTTCCACTGATGCCACCATGGCTGGGATGGGTCGGACTGCCTCATTACTGTTCCCCATGTGATTTCCACTGACATTGGTGAGGATGAGATGTGGACTCATTACCTTACTCTCTGTTAGGCTTACTCTGATACCAGCTTAGCAGGGACAGGGAGAGATGAATCATTACTGCCAGGTGGGGGTGGAGTCGAGTCCCCTCCTTGGCTTTTGCTGATGGAACCGGGGGGTGGAGAACCACACTTTTTTTCCTGTGGTGTTTAGCTAAATCAGAACAGTTCTTATATAAAAGTTCTCTGTCTTGGCAGGCTGCTCCCTTCCTGGTACTTTATCTAAAGAGAGCAGGATTTTTCTGGGGACTTTTTGTTTGTGCCCATTGGCATTTTGGGTTGTGGTCTTCTCCAGGTCCACATCTGGTATTTTTGAAGCAAAAAGAAAACCCAGGGAACTCACCACCATGTCGTTCCTCAGGTCCCAAGTTCCTATCTAGTCTACCTTTATATCTCCACCTTCCAGTGTCTTCTTAAGTTTGTTTTATATATAATGTCTAGAGGTTTTATTTGTACTCAGTGTGAAGATGGGAAAAGTACTTCTCCATTTTTCCAGTCAGAAGTCTGGACATTGAAATTTTAGAGCCTGATTCTATAATGCCAAGGAGATTTATGGGAAGAAGTGTTACCCTCATATATGAATGCCTCAGCAGGGCTCTTATTTCATGTCTACATCATGAAAAACAAATGAAACAAAACGAAATGTAAAAAAACAGCTTTACCTGAATTTGTACATGTCTTCTCATCTCTCATGGAGGGTATACATTGGGGTAGCCAGTATCACAGCCTGCTCGGTTAATTTTTTGTAAACCAGTGCACTGGGATTTCATGAGCCCCTTCCAACATGCATTGCTTCTTTCCACTGACTGTCAGGTTATGAACTGTTAGCTCACTTAGCTGGGTGTTAACAAGGGCAGGAGTGGGAGCTGCTCTTTCTATGGGCCATATGGCTTGCTCCAGTAGAGCCGAAGGGGCCAGCCATAAACCATCACCTGATCTAACCAACAAGGTTTTCATATAAAAAAGCTATGTCAACAACAGAAGAGCTATTCCATAGACCTTACTGCATACCACGCAAAACCAAAGCCCTACCTAGGACCCACATCCCCTGCCATTAATCTCAGTGTTATTTTAGTTACACCTGGCTGCTCCTCCACCCATCCCTCAGCAATCCAGTGAACTTGGCTCTGCCTTATGGCCATCCCAACCAACTGTCTCACAGAAGTGCCCCTTGTCTTGGGGGCTCAATGAGATTGGTGGAATGGGGAGAGAGACAGGAAAAAGAATGTGGCTGACTCCACCCAAACCTGTCCCTCAGAGTGAAAGACTGTGATTCATGGGGTCATTCGTCTCTGCTTATCTGAAAGACAGTGTATTTTTTGTCTCCCTAAGCCCTGTGTCTAGGTCATTTGGGAAAACACCTTGGAGAGTCAAGAATAAAATTGCAGATCAAACAATGGATGACTGGAAGACTCGGCTTGTAATCAAGAACATACTTCCCCATATCGCCATGGTGGGAAATCGTCAGGAGCCCAGAAAGTTCCAGGAATCGGTCAGACAATGGGCTATTTGGGGGAGGGGGGTGTTGAATGCTTCTAATCTTAAACTTGAATGTAAGATACATTATAGTAATTCTGTGTGAAAATTGAAGGCAGGAAACCAAACTAAAATATAATGAACTGGAATCTGACATAGAAGAGATCTAGGAGATGAGGTGACCCTGCCCCTTGTGAGTTTCTGGAAGATCAGGACATACAGTCCAAGACTCCACTGGATTCCCAGACCAGTGATCTCTGCACTGCACCCCTTGAAATGGAAAGAGAAGAAAAGTGAGAGGGAAGAAAGCTTACTTTTTTCTTCATAGAAATCGGGAGTGTGGGAATGACAGGCACTAGATGTATTGCATTAGCTTCCTAATACCACTGAGAACAGGAAGGCAGTAAATAAGGTATTCAAACAGATTTTCGTTCAACTCTTTGGCCTTCATATCTTTTTAAAAACTAATTTGACAAATTTCTACTTTCCTTGCTTGGAATCCAGACATCATCCATGTGTTGGAAAATCAAGTTAAGGATTCCAGCAGTAGGTTTAGGATCCAGGATGACAGAAGGGGTCATGAAAGCCATTGGTTGGTTGAATTTGACAATAAAAGCCTGCAACATTGCTAAACTTCCAAGATTAGCTTGGTTAGTAGGAGCTGCAGCAAACACAATGGCTGTTATCTCGGTGTATTAGGTCTACAGACCTAATCTCTGAAATTAATAGAGCAGAGAGGAAATGGCTCTTATAGAACCATGGGTATGCTTCCTTCCTGTTCAGAGAACTAGGAGGTGAGAGTTCTGAGATAGTCATTTTGCATAACGAGAGGGCTGGCTTCTCCAATCCCAAGGACAATCCACTTTCAGTAAGGTGGCTTTCTATTTAGTCTAGGGTTCTCATGTGTGCACAGGGGTAGGATCAGATTGTTGAAGTTTTGCTTCTCTTTTTTTCTCATTGTCTTCCACCAACAAGGTATTGAAAATGTGGTATTGAGTATATAGACATTTACAAAACTGTTTACTATAGTTCCAGCTGTCACAGAGATGGCAGTCAGAAGAGATGGCAAAGATGGAGCAATTAGTTGGCCAGTGGTCTGTCCTCCAAATTGCCAACCCTTCTGACAGGCATCTTCTAGATGGTAATCTCTAACCTCCATCCCAATTACTGTTTTGTTTCTTGTTTCTCTTTTATAATCAACAACCTCTTGGTAATACACTCAGAGCTCATGATTAGTTTCAGCATGATTTTTCAGTTTCTCCTTTGCATCACACTTCTTTTCATTTCTGGGAGGAAAAAGTGGGTGGGTTGTAGTTGCAAGGGTCCTCTTCCCCTTCTCTTCGGGACCCCACCAACACCCTTTAAAAAGCGAGACTAGTAAGTAACTGCTTTGGCTTTGATCAGTTTAGACCTCAATATCAGAAGAATTTTACTTAGATGGGTCCTTGAAGTGTACATCTGTGCTCTCATTCTGAAGAAGTTACCAGCTCATGCCATTTTCAGGCTTGGCTTTTCTTTGTAGATGGCCTTTAGAGCCCTTTGTAAACCTTTCCAAAAATTCACCTGTGTTGCTTTAGAGTCACAAGTTGGACTTGATTGAAATCAGCCTTTCTCCCGCCTCTGGTGGCATATCTTGTTCTCTGCCCTTGGCTCTGAGTGACCTGACTGTTTCTGATAGTCTAAGCTGTCCTACAAAACCCAGAGTTTGCCCCAGTTCAGGGAATCCAAAAATATGTCTCACACTACAAAAGAAACTTTTCTCAAATGAGTCCTCTTCACAGTAAAAAAACACATTTGTCTTCTTGGAAGATGTGTATCGTCTCTGAAGGGGATGGAAGTGAAAGTACCTATTCCCTTAGCCAGGTCTGAGAGGTATGCATGGAGCCTGACCAAGTCAGGCACTGCTGCTACCATCAGCTGGCAACCAGGGCAGCTCTTGGTTTGAGCACAGCTGAATGTCCGTGGCTTGTCAATCCCTACAACCTCAGGAAGACACCCAATGCTAACATGGAGCTTTGCTGCATACTCTGAGGATGTCAGCAGCCCAAGTGTTTGCTGAAGGAGGGACAGAAATGGACAAATTAAAAGCAGAATGGCCTATAAATTCACCATGAAACTTGATGTCCAAACAAGTTATTTCAGGGCCCAGAATGTGAGCAGCAGCAGGAGGTCCCTTGCAGGAGCTGGGCTTGTACTTCCAGGGTGTGACCTGAGCTAGATCTCAACTGTTTCTGTTGCTTGCTCTCCCTCTGATGCTTCCTAACATCCAGGGGCAACACCTTGCACCCCAGATCCAGGGAACTGTGTACATGTGGAAGCACATTCCTTATACCACTCTCCTCCACCCTACTATCATCCTCAACATGAAAATCTGATTTAGACACTCAGCTTACCTGGTTCTCTTGTCCTTTCCCCAAAGACAAACTAACAACAACAACAACAAAACAGAACAGAACAACAACAAACCAATTTTCAAGTCAAGGTCTGTTAATAAAATTCTGTCAGTTTCAAAGGAGAGTTCTTGTAAACAACCTTGGGATTTCCATGTGAATAATTGACAGCACCCTTGCAGGAAAACATCTACATGATGTGATGATTTTTTTTTGGCCTAAGACCAGGGCTCAGGACACCTGAGCTTCTGCCCCTAACTACCTATGGGGTTTTGCCCATCCTTTGTCCTCCTTGAGGTCAAGTGAACCAGGAATAAGAATAGCCACCTTTAATTAAGCATTGACTAGGTGGCAGTCACTTGCTAAGCACTGGGGAGGAGGGGGCATTACCTCCTGTAATCCTTAGAATAACCCTGAGATGAAAAGACTATCGCCAAGAAACTGAGGCTCAGAGAGATTAAGCAACTTGGCCAAAATCACTGAACATTTGGGCATCCACTCAAGGTTAATAAGGCATCCAATCTCTGTAGTTAGTATATGCAGTTTTAACAAGAGGCAGAAGGAGAATGTTTGATCCTTTTCTTTGAATTAAGTTCTCCATTCCTCCCCCAGATCAGTGGGTCGATTGAGTATTAGTGTGAGAATCTCTAAATTATTAGCACTTCAGATGTGAGTGCTCTGGGGCTTGCATGGAATTGGAACCCAGTGTACACATCACACATCATCTGTCTTAGTTGATACCTCACCACATGTTGCAAATATTTCCCAGGTCTGAGCAGCCACCTATTCTGTTCACAAGGCAGTGCCAGACAAAACGAGGTTGCTGAGGACATTAGACAGGCAGTTGGAGAAGGAAGGAGATACTGTTCATTGCTCATTTTTTGTGTCTTGTCATTTAATGACAATAAATGGCTCACTCTATAGGTTATAGTAAATTGGCATAGGGGGTATTCCTTCTGAACTTCCCAACCATTCTCCCTCTTTATGGATGAGGACATTAAGGTCTGAGAAATCGAATGACCAACAGAAAGATGCCTATCAAGAAAGTGGGGAGCTACATCAAGTGTCCCCATTTGAGTTTTCACTAGTGCATCCTGCTTTCCACCCACAGTATGACCAAAATCAACTTTCCATCCCTTCTTCTTCTTACCTCTAAGTGAAAGTGGAGCTGAAGAAGGAGGAGAGAGAAGGCCCAAGTGTAACCAGAAATGTGGAGAATTGGATGGATACAAAAATACTGGCCTCATTTTAACTGGCCATCTTCTTTACACTGATGACCTTAGAAATATCCAGGGGGAAGAGGTCTGTTCACCTCCTGCTGCAGTGTGTGATTGGGTTTAGAGTCTGTATCCAATATCCTTGGGGGCACATGTTTTTTGTTGTAAACAGAGAAAAGGAGTCAGTAAGGAGAACTTGAATCTGATTCCAGGGCTGTAAGCAGCGCTTTGTGAGACCTTCAGCAAGCCCCTTTCCTCTAGAAACCCCATTTCCGGGGTCCCTCCTATGGGCTAGATCTTGAACTACAGCAGTTCACAGTCAAGGAGCAAACGATTTCTAGGCTGCCTCCATTGGGAACAACTCTGTCCTGTTCTGTAGTTCTACTTGTCCTGCTCTGCAACCATGAGGAGAGGATGGTTGATGACTCTCATGTGAGCTACTTTGTACGAATTAGCTCATCTACTCCAGGGACATGGGGATTAATATTTCCACTTCACCAATGAGGAGACTGAGTTTCTGAGAAGATAGGGACTTTTCTAGTGTTACACAAGTCAGTGGGTGGGAAATTCAGACTACAAACACAGGTAATTGTACTACAAAGCTCTTCCCTCTCTGCTGCTTCCCATTCCCAGCTTAGGAGCTCAGATAGTTAGGCTTTCTGCTGTATGGAATGATGCTTGGGGGCAAAACAGGGTCTCAGAATGTCTAGAGATTGTATTCCAGAGAAAGACAAGAAGCATCTTTACTTAATCATGGTAGCTCCTTGGAACCTTCTGGCCACCATCATCCACTACCCAGCCTGAGAGCAGCAAGCCAAGGGGATTAAACACCCCCACAGGGAGGTCAGGACAGCCAGCTGGGACCTGGGTTGAGTTGTCTAAACAGCCCTCTTGGAAGCCCAGAGAAGAAGTTCAGTGTTCCTTGCTCCACAGAGGCTGTGGGCATGTTGCAGATGTGGCCCCACTTCCAGGCATCAGGTGATCCAAGGACAGGTTATGGGGGAGGCAGTTGTTCCTGACACTGAGACCTTGCATGACTATCTGGGTTTCAGTCTCTGCACCAAGAAAATAGGGTTAATAATCTGCCCTCTGGCCATGTCAGGGTTTCTGGATGACAATGAACAAGATGTAGATATAAACGCTGTGTAAACCACACAGGGCATAACTTCTGTTAGCAATTTTTTTAATGATAAGAGATTGGCACTGGCTCAGAAGGGCAATGGGAAATGTTTGTCTTTGCTACTCAGGTGGAAACACACAGGACCCCTGAGGATTTCTCAGTCTCATCACAGCCCCACTGCACTGAGGAGAGCTGGATTTATGGTGTAGCTCTGAGCATTCTGGGTCAAGGCTTGCAGTGCCTATGTGCCTTTCTATTTTGAGGCTCCTCCCCATGGAGCACGCAGCTGTTCACTCCCTTTGCTCCCTCCTCCTCCTCCTGCAGTAAGGGTCCTTTCCTGTTCCAGACACCCAACTAGGGAAGGCCACCTGTCAGAGGTCTTGCCTTCAGATAGATCTCTCATGCCAAGGCTGAGCGCTGTTCAGCTTGCACCACACCACTGGGCTCTGCATCTGGGTCCTACCTGAGTAGCCCAGTTCAGAAAACTGTTGATCAGAAAACCGCAGTCTATTTGAAGGAGGGATGCTGAGAGGGGCAGTTCTATTTGGCACCTGGCTCCTGCTGGCATCTGGGAGCTTGGCGTTGTCTATTTCTGGAATTCCAGAAGCCTATGCTGGCCTTGTCTGCATTTCTGCCTGGCTCTTGCCCCCAGCTTCCTTGACATTAGGCTTAAGGTGACAGGTGTCTGGAGCTTGAACTCCCAAGGGGAGGAGAGTAGTCACTGCTGTACCTTAGGTCAAGGCTCCAGAAGAGCCCAGCTGAGCTGAAGCTCAGACACCACCCTCCTCTAAGATGTGTGCAAACCAGGGGGTCATCCCAGAAGATGTGGGCCTGGGACTCTCCAAACTCTGGGCTGACCTGTGACAGCTGAGGCCTCTTGTTTTTCCTGAAAATTTCCAACTGGAGAGCTCAACGTAACTGACTCCTTGCAGGCAGATATTTGGGTCATAAGCTGCCCATGGAATGCCACGTTCCAGAACTCAGGGTGGGGGAAGCATGTGCTTCTAAGGTCTGGGCTACAGATTTTGATTTCTATAGTCAACATTGAATAATTTTTCCAAGGTCTTCCTTTTTCCCTCTTGCCTCCTTTCCTTCTCCTCCCCTTCCATCCTGCATTTCCCTTCTCCTTCTCATTTCCTGCCTCACCAGATCTCCAATCCCCAAAGTACCTAAGTTAGAAAGGCAGGCAGGAGCCACAGGTTGCTGGACTTGACCACTGGGGGCCCAGACCCAAGGACCAGGTATAGCTGCCACTGCCACTACCTTCCACCCCCAAAACCTCTCTACAAAAACTTAACTTTGTCTGCCTCCCTCCAGTGCTGTGGGGTTCGGTCACTCTCCTGACTCCCCATTTAGAGGTGCTTCTCCATTCAGTTGCTTCCCCAGGCTGCCAGGTCGCATAGCTACTCCTGTGACCCTGAGATCTGCTCTTACACCCTTCTTTCCATGGCTTGGTACCTGATACATAATAAATCCTCATTAAGCAGTGTCTGCTGTTTCTCTTGGCCAGAAATTATCCTAGCTACCCCTTTTGTTGAGCCCAAGAGGCCAAGAACACACAAAGGAGAAAGGGCATGTCCAGGGTCATTGGGCCTGTTAGTAAATTCATTACAGTTTCTGAAAAGTGGTTGTCTCTTTGTCTTGTGCTGGAAATGGGAAGAGAACAAGATAATTTGCAGGAAACCTTTTGCTCCAATGGTTAATTCAAATCTGTAGATGCCAGATGAGCCCTGTCATGAGTCTAAGTGTTCTGAGGGAAAGAGATGAGGAAGAAACAGTCGTTGCCTTCAGAGAGCTGTGTTGTGCAGACAGGAAATGCAGAAGCCTAACATGGCAACCTTGAGGTTGGCCAAAGCACCAGGCTGAGAATAGAAGGGGCAGAAGGTGAGGCCATGAAGGCCTGTGGGAGGTGCGCATACTTTAATTTGCTAAACAACATGAGCATTGCTCAAGAGTATAGAAAGTCTGGACGAGCAAGGCAGATGGGCATTCTGGAGAAGGAGGCACTCTGCTTTCACTGGAACCTGTGTAGTACCTACCACCAAATGCTCAATAATAACAGCTGTCACTAGTGAAGCCGAAACGTGGCACTCGGGAGTACTTATATGCCTTATCCATCTCAGGATTGGTCAACTAACTTGTATAATGGTCTAAATCTTGAGGCTTTTCAGCTCCAAAAATGTTGCCTACCACTCTTGTGAACGGTAGGCCTATGTGGCCCCCTGAAGTGTGAGTAGGGCAATTTGGAAATAACAATTTCCCTGGGGAAAGATGCTCATCTTGTGCTCTAGGGTGGGGGTTGGCAAACTCTGCCCCATAAGCTAAATCTGGCCCACAGCCTGTTTTTATAAATAAAGTTTTATTAGCACACGGCCACACTGAGTTGTTAACATATTGTGTACTACAGAGTTGCAACAAAGGCCACAAGGCCTGAAAAGCCTAAGATATTTACTGTTTGAGCCTTTATAGAAAAATTTTGCCCTCCCCTGATCTAAGTCACTTGGCTTTGGTTCATTTTTTCCAAGGCCATAGTTTTCCCTAATAAATAGGTACTTCACTCTGCGTTGCTTGAAGGAAAATCACAGATCTTCACACCTCCCCAAGTGTTCTGTTTCCTCTCCTCTGTCAAAGCTGGCCCAACCTCTGCTCTGGATCTTGTCCCTTCTCCATAGTCCTTGCCTCTGTAGCTGGTCTTTATTCTTTTTGCAACATCCAATTCTCCCTCTCCCATCTGCATCCAGAGAGACCTTTTACAAACAGATCAGGCCAATCATTCCTCTGTTTAACCCACCAACCAATGGCTTCCCACTGCCAACAACTTAAAATCCACCCCCTTCCCTATGGCCAGCAAAGCCATCTGCAAGCTCACAGATGCTTGCTGGGCTTACTGTGCACCAAGCCCACTGGCCATCTGCCTGCCCTTCCCTGGAACATGCCAAGAGCTCTCCTTAAGGCCTCCTTGCTTATGCCCTCTTGCCTGGAACATTCTGCTCCCAGCCTGTGTTCTGGACTGCATTTAGATGTCTGCTTAAATGTGTCCCCTTCAGAACAGCCTGCTGACCACTCTGTCACATCACTGTTTCTTCATTCCTCTGAAGAATACTGCTCACACTCTGTTCTTATTCTTGTTGTTCACTTACTTTTTGTCCCACTAGAGTTCCAGCTCCTTCATAGTCTGGTTCACCACTTGTTTTCCTAGTTTGTGCTCATTATGGGGGGATTTCTATTCTGAGCCTCCTAGAAAGTCCTGCTTCATATAATTAGAAGTTTTCATCTCTGTAGTAAACAGAAACCCAGTGCAACTCTCTCCACATGTCTCTATTTCTAGAATAAGGTTCAGGCACTGAAGTTGTCTAATGTTAGGCCTGTGCTTGTGGGACAGTGTCAGAAAATCTGAACACTTTCTTGCCTCTTTTTCAAGTCAAGCCTTTGGAGTTTAGAGCAATGAACTTGGCCAATATAAAATACCTCCAGGAAACCAGTCCCCAAACACCAACACCCAACTCTGCTCTCTGACTATATGACTTCAAAAAGCTAAGTGTACAGTAGCTAACTGCTGCCCATTTTTTTTTTTTTTTTTTTGTAGTCACATGACAGCTAAGGAACTTAGAAATGCTCTGCCCTTTCCTGTAGTTAAATCTGACATAAAATTACTTTATTGGTAGCATTTTAACAAATAAAAATCTCCCATGTTTTCACCAGTAATTCAGCTTTAATTTTCCAGGTGAGGAAAAGATAATTATGATTGACTGTAAGGAGACAGTTTTGAGGTTTCTGTAAATAACACATTCAAAGTGAGCCTTCTTCCTCAGCCCCAGTCACTAGAGCTTTTTACAGAAGTATAGAAAGAAACACATATCCTGTTGAAACAGCCCTTGATCATCAGCTCCTCCTCCACTACCACCACAATCATCACCACCTTTACCACTACTACCAACATCACCACCACCACCATCAGACCTCCACCTTTACCATCACCATCACTGCAACCACCACCAACCACTACCATCACCATCACCACCACAATCATCGTTATCACCACCACCAGCGCTACTACCACCATCACTAACTTCAAAACCACCATCACTGCCACCATTTTCACCACTGACACCACCACTACCACCTCTATGGCCATCACCTCCACCATCACCACTACCACCACTATCACCTCTACCCTCACCACTTCTTCTACCTCTACCAGCTCCACCACCCCTCCACTTCCACCACCACTTCATCTACATCATCACCACTTCCTTCACATCTACCATCTCCACCAATGCCACCTTTATCTCTATGACTTCTTCCATCACCACCACCATCACCTGCCTCTGTCACTACCATACCTACCCCACCTCCATTACCACCACCATCACCACTACCTCCATCATCACTACCAACATTACCATCACCACCACCTCTACCACCACCATCATTACTATCACCATCATCTATACTAGCACCATCAGACCACTACCACCAACCACCATCAACATGCACACACACGCACACACACGCACACACACACAAAAGCACAGAAGCAGGGGATATTTTTCAGGTATGAGTCATTCCATGTTGCAGTCACAAAAAGAAACAAATATTTTTAGATTGTCATTATTTTCAATATGCAACCTACTCCTGCTGCTATGTGCTTTGGGGATGTGGAACATCAGCACGTTTGTGGCCAAAATTAAATTAGGATTTATTACAAGAAAGGCCAATATCACTAAGTGCACATCTTTCAAAAAAGATAAGTTTGGATGAGAGATCTTTTACTTCAGAAAAGGGTTTACTGAAGATTTCCTTTCATTGGCAAATTCTTGTTGAATTTTATTATGATTTGATTTACAAAAGTTAGACTTGCACACAGCTGTTCAGGAGTACAGCCAATGAGTAAAGGCAGATCTGCTTTGAATGGCAAATGCTGCTAGATAAACCATGTTAAAGGCTATTTTAGGACCACCAAGAATGTGTTTGCATTTTCATGAGTAGGAAGATAGAGAGTATTTATTTGTTATGTTTGCCATGCCAGGCATTGTGCTCACTTTACATGTATAAGCTCACATGATCTTTATAACAAATTTATGAAGCAGGCCTCATTCTCCTCAATTTGCATAGCATTGTGAATGTATTAAATGCCACTGAACTGTACACTTAAAAAACGTTAATTTACCTCAATTCAAAAAAGAGGACATAAAACATTCCACATTGTATACATATGTTAAATCATCACATTGTACACTTTTAGAAAAATCACATTGTACAACCTAAATATATATGATTTTTGTTTTGTCAATCATACCTCAATTAAGGTGGAAAAAAAAAAAAAAAGGACCAAGACCATGGGGAGATCCTCTCTGGAATGATCTGATGCTTATATGGCATCCTTTCCCAACCTTTGTTTCTACGTCATCAAAGCCCATACAGCTTGGCTCTAAAATCTACTAACAGAAATGGGTACAGACAATTAGTAGATTTTAAAACCAGAATTTGGCAATCAGAAGCTAAAATGTACTTATTCTGTAAGCATGACCTCCTGAATGCACTGGACTAACTAGGGGTCTCTGTATTCTTCTCCCACCTACACAGCTGTCAGGTTTTTCATGAAAGTGAATTTCTGCCATGTGTTAAAGCCTTTTGCCATTTTATTTAGCTCATTGTTGGGCCACAGGAAGGTGCAAAGTCACTTGTGCCTAAGCTTCGAAACTTATCCTTCAAACCTTCCAAGGCCTGGTATCTAATTTTGTTCTTTTAACCTTGTATTTTCTTTCATAAAGAGGGCACCCCAAATCATATAAATTTCAGTTCCCACAAAACAGAAATCTGCACCTGAGTACAGGAGGAGAAGGTACTAAGCTAAGCAATCAGCAACTGTTTTTCTCTTTGCCTCATTTAAACTACTCAAGTTGGTGTCCTAAGATGGAGATGAGTGCCTCCTGGAAAGTCAGGACTGTCATCTTGGTCCTGACCTTGCCATTGCAATCCAATGGGACCTTGCTGTAAGGAGAACTATTGCTGCTATGTTCACCTAGTCAGAAGTAGAAGTCTTAAAGATTTTCTGGGTGGAAAGCCAGAGCTATCCCATATGGTGTGTGATTTCCACACAACTCAAACCACCCTTTCTGCCCTCTTCTTATACAGTAATCCAAGTCTGCTCAGTGGCCCTGGTTCCCCTAACCTCAGCTCTGCCTCCAAATTTCCCCTTCCCCACATGATTTTGGCCTCATCAGCTTAATTCAGGTGAAACACAGATGATACTTTTTGACCTGAGTCCTGTACAGACAGCATTCTCTGGACTAGGAGAATGTCCTTGGCTTTGGCCTTCAGCTTCTATTCCAGCCCCCAGACAACACTCCCTTTATCTTTTTTTTAATATATTTTTATTGATTTCTGAGAGAGGAAGGGAGAGGAGAGAGAGATAGAAACATCAATGATGAGAGAGTCATTGATCTGCTGCCCCCTGCATGATCCCACTGGAGATTGAGCCCACAACCCAGGCATGTGCCCTGACCAGGAATCAAACCATGACCTCCTGGTTCATAGGTCGATGCTCAACCACTGAGCCACGCCAGCCGGGCACCTGTTTTATATAGGCCAGCCTTGCCAAGTCTGTTCAGCCATTTGAAACAGCTTTATTTTTTTTTCTCCCCCAAGTAATCACCTTTATCCCACTAATGATGCTACATAGGAATGTGTTTGGAAACCAGTTCAGGTTTTCTTCCTGTGAAAAGAGGTCGAACTAGGTGACAGAGACACTGGACCATGGACACATGTCTTCCTGGCTCTGGGTCTCACCGGCCCAAACATAAGTGGGAGGAATCAGCCTGTCTCTAGGGGCCTGGCTTTCTGACAGCCCAGGAGTATAAGGTTAGCACTCAAAAAAGGCTTGTTCAATGACAGAATACTTCAAATCTTCTCAGGGGGTGGTACAGTATGAATTAGGAGCTCATTAAATCCGTATGCATCTATAGGTTTAGAGCCATTCTTAGAGATACCAATTCTTCCAACCGGTGTGTTTACATTACAGAAAAGGAACACAGTGCTAGAAAATCCTTCACCCAGACCAGCTTATTTGTGCATTCGTTGGGGCTACTACTCAGCTAGCTCTGCTTAAAGCTTTTCTGAGGCACAAGTCCTCAGGTTGGGGTGAGTCCTGTAGACAGTGTCGGGGAACCTAGAGTGGTGGATGGTGGAAAGCAGCAGAAAGTGGAATTTTAAAGGCAGCACTGCTGGTTGTCAGGTCAGTGTTCACAAGACTAGGCCACTCACCTTCCCCCACCCCCACATGATGCTCATCTTAGTGAATGGGTCCTTATTTGTCAAAGAGCTAACCGAGGCTCATACTGTAGGACAATATGGCACCTTAAGGATCCAGGGCCTGGAGAATAACATCAGTAACAATTACTACTCACAATGTGCACGCCTCAACAATGTTGCGAGGCACACAAGGCAGCTCGAGCACCTATTTTACAGAAGAATAAATTGAGGCTCAGAGAGTAGGAATGACTTGCCCACAGTCATACAGCAAATGGAAGAGCTATGACTTAAATGGAAGTCTTCTGGTGTCTAACCCAGGGTTTTTTCCTCCACCCTACCTGGTCTCTGCCTGTGTCGGGGGCTGAGCATGCAGTCTGCGGGCTCGGGGCAAGCCAGAGGCATCAAGAAATCCCCTATTCGTGGGTTAAGAATCTTGCTCCAAACCATCTGTTAGCAGAGATTCGTTCCTGAGAAAAACATGCCCCTCTTGAAGCCAATCAGCATTCAGGGTTCCCTGCCATTCCCAGGTACCCTGGGATTCTCCAGAGCCTCATGTCTTGCAATTCTGGAAATGCTGAAAATCATTTCTACAGAAAGGTCAGTTTTAGTTTGTGGAGACATTTATCTGAAAAACAAACATGCAAATGACACATGTGCCTACATATAAGCATTTATACTATATACGTGGGTACTAATTTGATCCTGTTCTTTCTCTCTCTGTATCTCTCTCCTATTCTCTCTCTTTCTGCAAACCTAATCCTGATGCATCATTGTCTTATCTCTTCTGGGGCTACCTCCATCATGCTCCATGATGTCTTTATTTCTTTTTTATTTTTAAATATATCTTTATTGATTTCAGAGAGAGGAAAGGAGAGAGAGAGAGAGAGAGAGAGAGAGAGAGAGAGAGAGAGAGAGAGAGAAACATCAATGATGAGATAGTCATTAATTGGCTGCCTCCTGCATGCCCCTGACTGGGGATTGAGCCCGCAACCCGGGCATGAGCCCTGACCGGGAATCAAACCCCGATCTCCTGGATCCTAGGTGAACACTCAACCGCTGGGCCACGCCTAGCCGGGCCCTGATGTCTTTATTTCTTTCTTCTGAGCAAGTTTACTGGGGACCACTTTTGTCTCAGAGGGCTTGAAGTCCAATCTAGTTGGCCAACATCTTGTAGGAAACTCATAGAGGGAATGTGGACCAGTATTGAAGAGAGTTGTTGATAGAATATGGATGCACTTGTGAGAGAGAGAGACTAAGAACCAGCAAGCAGATTGGCCTGAGCTGAACTAGAGCAGGCACTGGTGAGCGAGAAATGGCAGAATAATAAATGATTTCCCCTTTTTTGACAATTTTGTCCAGGGCCTACATGCTCAGTGCCCTCTGGAGAGATAATGTGGCTCACTGAACTCATCTCTCCTGGATACCTTTGGCCTCCTACAGTCTTACCTAGTAGTACCTATACATATTTTTGCTGGCCTTTCACTAACCTCCAGTTAGTGTCCAAAATTAAGTGATTATAACAGCCTGCCCGACTTCTTTGGGAAGAGTGATATATTTATATATATTATATTCTTTATCTCCATATGCCCATTTTATGAGTCTGTACTTTACTCTTATAATCTAGACCCTTTCCAAGAAATATTTGTCCTTTGTGCCATTTTGAACTAAAAGTGTAGAAAAGGGAATACGTGCCATTATGTCATTGTTTAGAGAGAACCAGAAATATTGAGTTTAGAGATGAACTTGGTCCCTATCAGAAGGGTTTCCTTTGTTTACTCATTATTTAAGGGGTGGGGGAGCCATCACATGCTTTCAAATGCATTTTAATGAATGTTTATAAAGTCATGGGGATCACATTGGTGGCTTTGTCTCCCTGATTATGAAATGGGAGTCTTTAAGCATTTGAGGATAGAGATAAAGTCATTCTTTTCTTAAAAATGTCAGAGTACCAGCCCTCCCCTCCCAGTGCCTTCTCCCACACATAACCAAGACAGAGCCTGTGAGGTCTCAGGCTGGAAGCTGGGACACCTGGGGTCTACTGTTGTCATTATACCCTAACTAGTTGTATGACCACAAACAAACCAAGTCCCATTCTGATTTGTGTAAAAAGAGGAGGTTGAGATGTGCTCTCTAGAAATCCTGCCAGTGTCTACTGATTCACTTTTCTTGTAAAAATAGAAAAATTTAAAATCTCGCAGTGAGTGGGCAAGATCATGTGCAATGCATCGCCTGAAGGAAGTAGAGGTTGGCTGGTAGCTGGGACCAATAGCTTCCTGTCATGGAGTCCACAGAGACTGGAAACAGCACATGCATGAAGCTGGAAAGTTTGTTTAGAAGGGCCTGAAAGTTTCGTTGGGGATCTGCCACACTCAGTTCAAAGTTGAGAGGGAAAGTCATTCAGGAGTAGCAAGCTATCTGATACATTTGATCTAAAATGTTGGCCACAGGAGTTAATCAACACCCAGCCCAGGAAGGCAGACCTCAGCCCAGCACCCACTGGTCCAGGTGACTCAGCGAAGGTGTCAGTGTGCACTAAGCATGGGGGACAGCCCAGCCAGCTTCTTGCAATTGAGATGAGTAACAAATCATGGGATTGCACAAGAGGAGGCAATGAGGCAAACCTGTATCTAGGGGGGATATTAACTGGATAATTGATTTCCAAGCCTCACCAATGCCTGCTGAAAATAGATGCATTTAGAGTGAGGCTGGGTAATTCCGTATAAATGCAG
This sequence comes from Miniopterus natalensis, assembly GCF_054644295.1. Taxonomy (NCBI): domain Eukaryota; kingdom Metazoa; phylum Chordata; class Mammalia; order Chiroptera; family Miniopteridae; genus Miniopterus; species Miniopterus natalensis. The sequence continues at coordinate 64,963,449 of NC_142103.1, forward strand.
TCACCTTCCCCAGCCTTGTTTAGGCTTTGCTGAGGTTATGGCAAGTCAGCGAGGGTGCTGCAGGTTAACTGTTGAAAGCTCTCACCATAAAATCCCAGATGCAAAGCTGCATGGCTTCTAACAGTGTCAAGTCTCCTTTAAGTCTATTGAAAAAGGAGAGCTCAGAAGAAGCTCTCATCTGTTCCTCTTTTGAAACTGCAGCCTCGACTAGTAACCCTGCACACCCAGGGATAGCAAGGACAGCCTGCCTCCTGATTAGTTATGCTCCCAAAGCATTCAATGAGGTGAGCGGCTGTCAAGCTACAGACGTGGCACAGCAAGGGTGGCACCCACTCCAGCAACTGAATCCACCAGCAGTAGGACTGCCATTAACATCCCACTGGGGCACCCTGAGGTCTGTTTTGTCATTGAGGAGCTGGTTGGGTTCCCAAATTGGAACTGAGTGGAAAACATTGGCTTGGGTGCACTGATGGGTGCCTGAAAAGTTGCATGAGAATTGAAACACCTGTCCTTTGCCAGTGGTTTCTAATATTACTTTTAGCATCCAGGGGTCACTCCCTGCTTTCTCCACCTCCTGCCACCTTAGTTCCAACAGGTTAATGGCAGGCCTACAATTAAATGAAAGCTCCAGGAGCACATGAAATCTGCCAGAGATTCCAGGCCACTACTTCTCATAGCCCCTGCACTCCCTTCCTATCTCCCAAACCCCTCTCTCCCCTGCTTAATTCTACATAGACTTCATTGTCATTAAATCTGTCTTGCAGTCCAAGATATTGTGAACAGCACATTGGGCCCAACCGCTGCCATCTCAGAGTCCCTGCAGGGGATCCTATATAAAACCCATACTCAGTCATTCCTTATTGATCCATTTCATACATTTCTATTTTCTATATATTGGATTTCTTTGACCTTTTTGGGAGAATGTAGAAGAGATCAAATTTCAGTTTGGGACCCAGTGACTTGCTTGTGGACTACTCCATATTGATTGAATGACTAGACAGGAAAACATGTGATCTGATCATTTCAAAAGAAAAGGCAAAAAAGTAGGTAAGTCCCCTCACTCAGAGCGGTGGAGCTTCTTCTGTAGGCACGAGGCAGGCACTGTCTTGCCCCCTTGGTGGATTAATGTAATGAGTCAGAAGACAGCTGAGTGGTCATGGAGGGTCCCTGCATCTGCCCTCCAACTGAGCAACTCTGAGCAAGCCCTGGTTCCTCCCTGGGTCTCAGGGCCCCTGTCTTTAATAGGATGGGGTTGGACTCCCAGGGCACTACTAGATCTACTAGGTTCCACAGAATCTGCCCCATTTCACATAAGAGTCAGAGCAGCATCATGAGATGAGGAAAAAAATTATGCTTATTTTACAAATGAAGAAACTGGGGCTCAGAGATATTAAGTGGCAAGACCAAGACCTCCATACATCTGCCTCAGGAGTAGAGTTCTATGCCGCATTGCCTCCACCTGTGCTCTGGGCCAGTGGTTCTCAACTTGGCTGTCCACTTAGAATCATCCAGGGAGCTTTGAAAAACTTCAGATGCCTGGGCACCACTCCAGACGAGATTGAAGCAATTTATTTGTGGTGGAAGATCCCGGGAATCTGGAAGTTTCTAAGTGATTTAGTCTGCCATGAGAGTCATGGCCACTGTTCTGCTAGCAGGTAGCCCCTACACACTTGTTGATCCCCTTATGAACCAAACATGAGGGGACAGTACTGGGTGTTCCAGTAAGACTTCCAAAGCTAAAAGAGCATTTCTTACATGAAAAAAAATGCTTGAAGAGAAATGTATCCGTTAGACTGTTGGCATTTAGGGGATTTTCAAGCCCCTCTCAACTCACTCATATTCTTGCACTTCACTCCATTCCCTTTCCCCTTTACTTGCAGGTCATAGCCATTGACGTGACAGGTACAGATGACTGTATAAAGCTTGAAAGAGTAAGAAATACTACATTACTAATTGCTTTGTTCCAAAAGGTATGCTTTTATAAATGGTAGGCCCCTCCCCCAAGATGCATATCACAGATTGGAGTCTTTTCCTGTTGTCTCACATCTCCCCAACCTGAGGATGCATCTGCAGAGAGGGACTTCTTATTTAGATACCATTATACTTTTTTCCATTGCAAGTCATTCTATTAAAAACAAGCAAGCAATACAAAAATGTAGAGAATAGGAAAGGTATTGCCAGTCCTCCCCAAGAAGTTACTGTTCCAAATGGTTGCTATACATTTTCCCAAGTTATTTTTGTATACTCATAGCAATGCATGTTAGTGCATGTGTGTGTGTGTGTAAAAATAAATGGAACCATGCTACAATGACTGTTCTGCAACTTGCGCTTTCCTCTAAATAGTATATCTTAAACGACTGCTCTAAAGAATACACCCAGAGCTACTTCAGTTCTCTAAAGGCTCTGTTGTATTCCATTTTATCACTGCAGCTTGATGCATTTAACAAACACAAGGAAGCAACCTAAAAGTTCAATGTTTATGTTATGTTTTTTTAAAAATCTGGATATCTGTAGATAAGTGCAAATTGAAAATATCTTAGTTACTTCTAGCTTGCTCTCAAATGCTTGCCTTTGGCAGCACAGTTCATTTAATGTCTTCTGCATAGTTTTGTTGAACTCGCCTTTAAGTGGGCAAAGAATATCATTTGAGTGACTTCCTGTGGTATTTAGTATTACTGATAATATAATGCTTTATTTAAAATGTAACAAAACAGTTTAAATGAAACACAACAACAAAGAAACAAGCATTATGGTTCCAAAGATAAGCTGTATTATAAAGGTTTGACAATTAAAGTCTTGAAACTGAGATATGTTTTATATTGCAAGTGTGCTCTTCATTAGCTTTATTGTGCCAAGCCTTTATAATTCCCCTCCTTCCCCCCTCTCTCTGCCACAGGGAACCATTAAGAGGAGACAGGAAGGGGATAACATCCAGTTTCTAGGCATGGCTGATGGGGGTTACCCTAATAAAATCAAGAGGCTTTGCCTTGAAGATGTCACCCTTTCTGTGGGCCCAGGTACCCATTCCAACATGCCCTGTGCAGAGCTGCAGGTTCGTCCATTGACAATGAACCCTAGCCCTTCAGCTATGGGAGCAGCCAGCCATTCATTACTACTTGAAAATAATTCCATGAATAGCAGCATAGTGGACTCTCCATTTGTGGTACCACAGAATGCAGAAATGGGACTCAAAGGGCCTATTGTTCCTTACTACGACAAAACCAACAACATGATGGCTGTGGAGCAAGACCAGGAACTTCAGGATCTGCTAGAGGAGCTAACAGAGATTCAAGGCCCTTCTCCAAATGAACTAGATCTTGAGAAGATACTGGGGAGCAAGCCAGAAGAACCACCAGTCTTAGATCATTCTCAGGCAACCCTGAGCACAACTCGAAAACCTTCAGCTCAGATGCCACGCTTGGAGAGCCTTGGTTCCAGTAAGGAGTTTACTTCTGGTTGCAGCCAGGTCACTGGCATATCACTTCAAATCCTGCCCTCCTCTGCAGGGATCAGCTATGCTATTCCTTCCACCAGTAAACAGATGGTCACACCTAGTTCTGTGACAACACAGGCCAAGAGCCAGGTCCAGGCTATGCTCCCACTCCCAGTGCCTCAGTGGCATCATGCCCACCAGCTGAAGGTGTTAGCGGCCAGCAAGCAGGCATCTGCTATGAAGCAGCAAGGCCCTACCTCCAGTTGGTCTAGCCTGACCCCTTCAGGCCTCTCCCCACCTTACTGCCCAGTGCCATCACCACACCCACTACCACCTTTCAGCCCACAGAGCTTCATGGTATCCTGCATGTCATCCAGCAATCTTCCGGGGAGTACTCTCCAAGGCTCTCCCAATGCCTTACTCTCAAGCATGGTGTCCAGTAGCAGTGTTGCCCTTGGGTCCACCATCTCCTATGCTCCCGAGAAGCTCCCCAGTCCAGCTCTCAATCAGCAGCAGCAATTCAGCCCACAGAACTCCATTCTCACCAGCCTAGTGTCCTCTACCATTAAAAGCCCTCAAGGCCACCTGATGTCTGCTCTGCCCACCAGCAATCCGGGGCCCTCCCCACCCTACCACCCAGAGAAGCTTTCCAGCCCAGGCTTGCCGCAGCAGTCCTTCACTCCACAGTGTTCCCTGATCCAGAGCCTCACTCCCAGCAGTAATCCACTAAGCCAGCAGCAGCAGCACCAGCAAACAAATGCCATCGTCAAGCCCATGGCCACCAACTCATCCAAGACCCTGAGCATGATCATGCAGCAGGGGCTGGCCAGCTCCAGACCAGGAGCCCCAGAGCCATTTACTTTTGGCAACACCAAGCCCTTGTCACATTTCATTTCTGAACCAGGCCCCCAGAAGATATCCTCCATGCCTGCCACCTCTAGGCAGCCTTCTCTGCTCCACTATCTGCAGCAGCCTATGCTGATGCAGGCCTCTTCTGCCACTGCCTCCTCTAGGGCCATGGCCACCTTGCAACTGCAGCAGCAGCCTGACCATTCTTCATTCCTTCTGCAGCAGATGATGCAGCAGCCCCAGCGCTTTCAGAGATCAACAGCCTCAGAGTCCATGCCTCCTCTGCCCAGACAGGTAAGACAGTTTTATATCTGGTTGGGTTCCTTGGTTTTGGAAGTAAAAACCATGTCCCGTGCTATTCATACCTGACTTTGGAGTCAATTCCAAGCTCTGGTCCTCCCTGAGACTAGACTTGACTCTGGAAAAGTCAACTGAAGCCAGCTAATTCTGCCTGGTTGAAGCACAGAATTAATGAGACCAATGTTATGGTTTCATTTCCTGTGCAGGAAGAAAACTGCACCCACAGGTGCTGCCAGGAGCAGGAGCCAGGGATGACAAGTCACAATTGTAAATAACTGCCTTCTCCTTTATTGGGTCATGGAGCATGTTCCCTAGCACAGAACCAGTGAAGGCTTTGTAGGATGCAAGAAAATTGCACTGAAACATTTAAATCTTGTCCCTGATGGCATAAGTCTAAACATTAAGCCTTCTAGAAATGCCACAGTAGACTTCTGCTGAGCAGCTCCAGTGTGCTATTTGCCACTGCGCTGGATGCTAAAGCGGGCCCTAAATGGAAATGACAGATACATGTAAGGTAGTTACTCTTACCGTCTCCATTTTACACACAAAGAAACAGAGGCTCAGATTGCTGAAATGACTTGCTCAGAGTCACACAGTTAGTAGGGCAGAGCATGAACTTGAACCCAAGCAGTCTTGCTCCAGAGCCTGTGCTTTTCTCCAAATTACTGTGACTTCTCTTTCCCTCAGCTTCTACAGTCTTACCACTTATTAATTCAGCTGATTCTCCTTAGGTGGTGTAAATCACAGTTCCCACTTTTCATTGTTCAGATCTATGCCTGTATTAATTATCTATTGTCATGTACCAAATTACCCCAAAACATCTACTTAAAACAACACACATATATTACCTCATGGTTTCTGTGGGTGGGAATCCTAGCAAAGCTTAACTGGGTCTTCTGGCTTCAAGTCTTTCTTGAGGACTGTAGTCATCTCAAGGCTCAGCTGAGAAGGATCTACTTCCAAGCTCACTGCCATGGCTATTGTCAAGAAGCAGTTCCTTGAAGGTTGTTGGACTGAAGCCTCATTTCTTCGTAAGCCATTGGCCAGAGGCGCCTCCCATGGTTCCTTGCCATGGGTTCCTCTTCATAGAACATCTCACAGTATGGTAGCTAGCTTCATCTGAGTGAGCAAGACAGAAGTATGCCAACAAAAGAAGCAGGGGAAGTGCCAGGAAGTAAGAAGTTGCAGTTGTTATAACCTGGTCTTGAAAGTGACATCCCATCACTTTTGCTGTATTCTGTTCATTAGATGCAAGTGTGAGGGTGTGAATACCAGGAGGCAGGGACCACTGATGTCTGCCAGAATACTATGCCATGGTCCCTCCTTCCCATTGCTCTTATCCCTGCCCACGTTCAGGCCCTCTTGATTCTTTGTCTGAACTCGTTCAGTTGACTCTTAGGTTGGTTTCCCCTAATCATCCATCCATTGCTCTAAGCATTGCATTGTTCCAACAGAGACCTGATCATGTTTCATACATGCTCAGAAATTTCCAGAGGCCTTTAACCTGTCTCCATCTACTTTCTTAGCAATGTCCATTGGGCCCTGCCTGGCACTTCATTTCAATAACCCAGAATTTTTGTTTATTTGTTTCTTTTTTGTTGATTTCAGAGAGGAAGGAAGAAAGAGAGAGAGATAGGAACATCAGTGATGAGAAAGAATCATTAATTGGCTGCCTCCCACATGCCCTATACCAAGGATCGAGCCCATGACCCCTGCATGTGCCCTAACAGGGAAATGAACCATGACTTCCAGGTTCATAGGTTGACACTGAACCACTGAGCAACACTGGCCAGGAATATAACCCAGAAGTGCTTGCAGCTCCGGGCCACTCTACGTTCTTGGCCTCAACTCCTGCTCTTCCCTGTGCCTCGCCTTCCCTTTCTACCTTTTCTTTCCTATCCCACTCTTACTGTTTCCTAAGGCTCAGGCACCCCTCTAGGAAGCTCTTCCCTGACTTGCCTTGGTACTTCTCTCTCCCATTCTGCCTCCCTCTTCTGTAGAAAAGCCAAGGAAGAGATAGCTATAAAGTGTTTGGCCAGGGATCTGGCCCAAGGGAAACACCTGCTGGGCTGCCCTCTTTCCTGAAGTCCCTGGATGAACGTGACTCTGGCAGCCCCTGAAGGACAGAGACTATGCCTTTTTCATCCAGGTCTCATGAAGATAACCAAACAGAGTGCTCCACCACAGGGAATTGATCCACCACAGGGAATAGATACATACAGCAAGCAGAGCTTCCGTGAGGGTGGCCAGGATGAACTGCAGGCCTTTGTCCACAGTTCAGGAGCACTTTGGTTTGATTTTGTTATAGGCTTGTTGCCATGTATTTTCATGAACTTCTGCAGCTGGCTCAGTGGAGAGTCAGTATCAGCACTGGAACTCTTACCCTAGCAAGCAAGATCCTCATCCTGGATATGTGTCACCATCTAACATTGTTAGCCTTTTGGTTTTTTCATGTCTTCAATGGAGTACATTGTAACCTGACTGTGTTGCCTCAGAGCTGGTTCAAAGGGAGAATTCTTAATGAGTGGGGTTATAAAAATCACACCCAACCAATTACCTAGGTGGAGCTGGAGAAACTGTTCAGAAGAAAGACCTAGCAGCCAAGCTCCCTTAACCTAGGAAGAGCTCAGGCGGTTTCCACCAGCAGAAGCACAGGGCTGGATTCCCTGAATGAGATGTCTTGCTGCCAAGAACTGCCTTCCCAACCAGCGCCAGCCAGTGCCCACAGGCCAGCCATGCAACCCAGTACTTCACCTGCCTTTTCTCATTTTAATCCTCAGAGTAAGGTGCTGTTATCATTCCCTTTAAAACTGAGAAAATTTAGGCACAGAGAAGTCACCAGTTACCCACAATCGCACAGCAAGTCAGGACCAGAGCAGAAAGTCTCACTACAGAGCCCACACTCATAACCTCATGCACAAGGCACTGCCTCCAGAGGCTGGGCATGATGATAGGTTGTTAGAGGATTAAATGTGTTAATACATATAAAATACTTCAAACTGGGCCTGGCACAAAGTACCTGGCAACAAAGCTTTACTATAACTATGACTCTTAATTCCTGGCCCTGAGCCTCCAAATCTGTTTTCTGGAGGCTAAGATGTGACTATCAAAACTGGTGCTGTGTCAGGACAGAATATGCACAGCACTCTCCAGACTCCATGCCCACTATGAGATTGTGAGGAGCTGTGGAGTCTACTAACCTTATGGGCTCTTCCTGTTCTAGTCCCTGCCACACATAGATCATTCCAGGCCAGGTGGAAAAGGAAAGCGATCTATTTTTGTTCAGCTGGCTGGGATTTCCTCTTCATTCTTTCTGGAGCTTTTTCACGCTCTCATTCTACCCCTCTACACTGCACCCTGTTCTGTCCATGGCATTCTTCTAGCCAAAATGCACTGAGGAGGCCTCCAAGCTGGGCACATGAACAGCTCTGTTGTTCCTTCTTGTGGCCTTTCCCTATTCACTTTAAAGCCTAAGAACTCAGCCCGGGTCAGTCTTCCAGGGTCGAGAAAAAAAGAAAGGAAGAGGAAAGTGAGGCAAGAGCTAGGTCACCCATGCAAGGACAGACAGCAGCCCTAGTGGTGGGGAAGGACACGCTTCTTGCTTCCAGCATGATGAAGTTGTCAAGTTCTACTGATGGCTATATTGAACCCCAGCAGACACTCCTTGCTGACTACATGGCGCTGACTAGCTCATTGATCTTCCATGGATGCTGGTGGTCACTGCAGGAGGACTGGGCATTCATTTTGATCCAGATATTAAATTTTTTAAAAGTGTAGTTTCTAAATCAAATCATGAGTAAGCAGAAATGCCAAATTCAGCTGTCTATAGAAGCCCATTCTTATTTGCAGACTAGTATTTCTAATCGTAAGCAATTACATTTTATCAGTTGAATGAATGATCCAATTTCAGTGGACCATTTGCTGGCACTGAAGGTAAAAGGCAAATGCTGACTTTAGGACAACAGTTTAGCATGGTGGTTTAAGAAAGAGCACTGGAGGCAGACAGAACTGGGGTTCAAGTCCAGGTACCAACACTGACTGGGCTGTGTGCCAAGAGTAATGCCACTTATCACCTTGATCTTCAGGTGCACACGTGGACAGGAATCATTCCCATCTTTAAGGGCATTAAATGACAAAGCAGACACTAAATTGAAATTGCTTACACCCCTGCCCTGCACACACCATGTGCTCATTCAGGGCTGCTGCAAGCTCCTGGTCTTGGGTCTGAGATCCCTGGGTTCAGATATATATCCAAATTCAGGACATCTGGGACTTTAGAAAGGTAACATGGTGCATATACAAAAAATCACACAACCCTCCTGTGGAAACTGTGCAGCTTTTTATTATTTTTGAAAAGAAATATGAATATTTACCTAAGTCCAGGTCAAATTTTGTCACCAAAATTACAAAAATAAAATAAGCTTTCAGAGCTTTTTGGACATGAAATTACAGATACTGGATGTGGACTTGGGATTACTAAGGAAAGGGCTCTCTTCAGAGTTGGAACACCCAGCTCTGGTGTGTTGGATTTTAATAACCCCATGTCTTCTCCCTGTATTGCCCACCCTGCTTCAGAGGCTGGATGATTTCTCTCTGTTTTTAATCATTAGGGCAAAATGAATTTTAACTTAATGCTCCTTCACCCTGAAGACTATTGGAGATAACTTAATGTACTAGAAAAACCCAACAATTGGTGTTAGAACTTCAATTTTACCATCAGCCAAATTTACCATTGGAAAAACTAAACTCAAAATACTGAAACAGAGAGGAAACCACAAGCTGTGGGTTGTTGATAGCTCCAAACAGGGTACTCAAGGCCAGTCACAAACAGCATCTGACATTGGCCTGCACCAGCAACGCTACAAAAAGACTGAGAGTCCTAGCAGATCTACCTAATACATAGAAACAAACCCAAATAGGCAGCAAAAATGGGGAGACAAAAAAACAAAACATAACAAGCCCCAAATGAAAAAACAAGAGAATTCTCCAGAAGAAGAGCTAAATGAAATGGAGATAAGCAATGTATCAGGTATAGAGTTCAGAATAATGATTGTAAGGATGATGAGAAAAGATAGGGAAACTATGAAGGAAATTAAGAATAATATAGCAGAAATAAAGAATACATTGGAAGGAATGAACAGCAGATTAATGGAAGATGAGGACTGGATCAGCAAATTAGAAGACAGGGTAGAAAAAAAATCGCTCAATCAGAGATTCAAAAAGGAAAAACAATTAAAAAACAAGAGGACAGTTTAAAGGAGCTGTGGGACAACATGAAACTTAACAATATTAGCACCATATGAGTTCTAGGAGAGGAAGGAGAGGAAGAGAATAAGCAAGGGATAAAGAATCTAAAGAAATAATGTCAGAAGACTTCCCTAACCTCGTGAAAGAAAAAGTCACACAAGTTCAGGAGGCATAGAAAGTCCCAAGCAAGAAGAACCAAAAGAAGCCCACACATAGACACATCATAATTAAAATGCCAAAAATTCAAGACAAAGAGAGAATCTTAAAGGCAGCAAGAGAAAAAGAATCTGTTACCTACAAAGGAGCTCCCATAAGGCTCTCAGCTGAATTCTCATCAGAAACTACAGGCTAGAAGGGAATGGCATGAAGTTTTCAAGGTAATGCAAAACAAAGATCTGAAACCAAGACTACTCCGTCCAGCAGGCTATCATTCAAAATAAATGGTGAAATAAAGAGCTGTCCATACAAAAAAAGGCTAAAAAACTTATCACCACCAAACCAACATTGCAAGAAATATTGAAGGGACTGCTATAATAAGAAGTAGAAATAGAGAGAAACGTAGGCAAAAAGAATTGAAATGGCAATAAATGAGTACCTGTCAATAATAACTTTAAATATAAATGGATTAAATGTTCCAATCAAAGGACATAAGGTAGCTGAATGGATAATAAAACTTGACCCAAATATATGCTGTCTATGAGACACCCACCTCAGAACAAAAGACTCACACAGGACGAAACTGAAAGGATGGAAAAAAAATTTCCATGCAAATGGAAATGAAAAAAAAGCTTGAGTAGCAATACCCATATCTGACATAATGGACTTCAAAATGAAGACCATAAAGAGAGACAAGAACGGTCACTACATAATACTAAAAGGATTGATCCAACAAGAAGCTATAACCCTGATAAACATATATGTGTCCAATATAGGAACACTTAATTTATAAAAAAAAAAAAAAAAACACAAACAAACAAAAAAACTTATGGAGGACTTTAAGGGAGAGATTGACAACAATACAGTCATAGTAGGGGACTTTAACACCCCATCAACTTCACTGGATAGGTCTTAGAGACAAAAAATCAACAAGGAAACAGTGATCCTAAATGACACACTAGATCAGATGGATTTAATTGACATTTACAGAACATTCTACCCGAAAGCTGCAGAATATACATTCTTTTCAAGTGCACACAGGACATTCTCATAGACCACATGTTAGGACACAAAACAATTCCCTAACAAGTTCAAGAAGATTGAAATCATATCAAGCATCTTCCCAGATTCCAATGGCATGAAATTAGAAATCAACTACAATAAAAACACTAAAAAACATTTGAACACAAGGAGGCTAAGTAGCATGATATTAAACAATGATTGGGTTACCAAAGAGATCAAGGAAGAAATAAAAAATTCTTGGAAATAAATGAAAATGAACACACAACAACCAAAAATCAATGGGACACAATGAAAGCAGTCCTGAGAGGGAAGTTCATAACACTACAGGCCTACCAAAAAAACAAAAACAAAAAACTTCTAATAAACTGTTTATAACTTAAAGACTTAGAAAGAGAACAACAAGAAAAGAATAGTGAAAGTAGAAGGAAGGAAATAATAAAGATCAGAGCAGAAATTAATGACATAGAGACTAAAAAAACAGTACAAAAGATCAATAAAACCAAGAGGTGGTTCTTTGAAAAGATAAACAAGATTGATGAACTTTTATCCAGACTCATCAAGAAACAAAGAGAGAGGACCCAAATAAACAAAATCAGAAATGAAGGTGAAGTAACAACTGACCAAACAAAAATACAAAGGATTGTATGAAAATACTATGAACATCTAAATGCCACCAAGCTGGACAATCTGGATGAAAAAGACAAATTCCTGGAAAAATACAACCCTCCAAAACTCAGTCAGGAAGAGTCAGAAAACCTGAATGGATTGATAACTACCGATGAAGTTGAAGCAGTAAATCAAAAAACTCCCAGCACACAAAAGCCTTGGTCTGGACGGCTTCACGGGAGTTTTACCATACATTCAAAGAACTAACACTTATCCTCCTCAACGTATTCCAAAAATCTAAGAGAAAGGAAAACTTCCAAACTCTTTTTATGAAGCCAACATTAGTCTAATTCCAAAAAGAAAGAGAATTACAGGCCAATAACTCTGATGAACATAGATGTTAAAATCTTCAACAAAATATTAGGAAATCGGATCCAGCAATATATTAAAAAGATCATACTTCATGACCAAGTGGGATTTATTCCAGGGAGGCAAAGAAGGTACAATATTCACAAATCAATAAATGTGATGCATCACGTAAACAAATTGAAAAGCAAAAATCACATGATCATAGCAATAGATGCAGAAAAAGCATTTGACAAAAATCCAACAGCCATTTTTGATAAAAACTCTCAGCAAAGTGGGAATAGAGGAACCTTAACATACTAAAGGCCATGTACGACAAACCTATAGCCGACATCATACTCAATGGGCAAAAACTAAAACCATTTCCACTAAAACCAGGAACAAGACAGGGGTGTCCACTTTCACAACGCTTATTCAACATAATCCTGGAAGTCCTAGTCATGACAATCAGACAAGAAGAAAAAATAAAAGGCGTCCAAATTGGAAAAGAGGAAGTAAAACTGTCATTATTTGCAGATGACATGATATTGTACATAGGAAATCCTAAAGACTCCCTCAAAAAACTACTAGATTTAATAAATGAATTTGGCAAGGTAGCAGGATACAAAAGTAACACCCAGAAATTGATGGCATTTTTATACAACAATAATGAACTCTCAGAAAGAGAAACTAAAAAGACAATTCCATTTGCCATTGCAACAAAAAATTAATATACTCAGGAATAAACTTAACCAAGGAGGTAAAAGACCTGTACTCAGAAAACTATAGGACACTGTAAAAACAGATAGAGGAAGATATAAACAAGTGGAAGAATATACCGTATTCATGGATTGGAAGAAATAACATCATTTAAATGTTCATAGTACCCAAAGCAATCTATAAATTCAATGCAATCCCTATTAAAATACCAATGGCATATTTCACAGATCTAGAACAAACACTTTTAAAATTTATATGGAACCAAAAAAGACCACAAATAGCCACAGAAATCTTGAGAAAGAAGAACAAAGCTGGAGGGATCACAATACCAGATGTCCAGTTATACTACAAAGCCAGTGCAATCAAAATAGCCTGGTACTGTCACAGAACAGACATAGAGATCAGTGGACCAGAACAGAGAACCCAGACATTGACCGAAGCCATTATGATCAGTTAATATCTGACAAAAGAGTCAAGAGCATACAATGGAGTAAAGACAGTCTCTTCAATAAGTGGTGCTGGGAAAATTGGACAGCTATATGCAAAAAAATGAAACTAGATCAGCAACTTACTCCATACACAAGAATAAATACAAAATGGATAAAAGACTTAAATGTAAGTAGCGAAGCCATAAAAATCCTGGAAGAAACCAGAGACAGTAAAGTCACAGACATCTCACATAGTGGAATTTTCACTGATACATCTCCTAGGGCAAGAGAAACAAAAGAAAAAAATAAATAAATGGGACTACATCAAACTAAAAAGCTTCTGCACAGCAAAATAAATCAGCCTCAAAATACAAAGGAACTCCACGGTGTGGGAGAATATATTTGCCAAGGATGCATCTGATAAGGGGCTATTTTCCAAAGGGTACAAAGAACTCAAAAAGAGAAAGACAAACAATCCAATTAAAAACTGAGCAAAGGACCTGAACAGGCACTTCTCCAAAGAAGACATACAGATGGTCAAGAGACATGAAAAAAAATTCTCAGTGTCATGAGTGAGATGCAAATTAAAACCACAATGAGGTATCACTTCACACCTGTCAGAATGGCTAACATCAACAAATGACACTTGCTGGGAAGGATGTGGAGAAAAGGGCACCCTAGTCCACTGCTGGTGGGAATGCAGACTGGTCCAGCCACTCTGGAAAACAGCATGGAGTTTCCTCAAAAAATTAAAAATGGAACTGCCTTTTGACCCAGTGATCCAACTTCTAGGAATATATCCTAAGATCTGAAACACTAATCAGAAAGAATATATGCATCCCTATGTTCATAGCAGTGCAATTTACAATAGCTAAGATCTGGAAACAGCCCAAGTTCCCATCAGTAGATGAGTGGATAAAAAGCTATGGGACATATACACCACGGAATACTACGCAGCTGTAAAGAAGGACCTCATACCCTTTGGGACAGTATGGACGGACCTGGAGAATATTATCCTAAGTGAAATAAGCCAGGCAGAGAAAGACAAACGTCACATGATCTCACTTATATGTGGACTCTAAACTTAATAAACTGATGAACAAAATAGATTCAGTGACATGGAAGCATGGAACAGACTGACGAATCTCAGAAGGAAGGTGGGCATCGATAGGTGGGTGGGTGGGGAGAGATTAACCAAAGAATATATATGCATATATGCATAACCCATAGACACAGACAATAGTATGGGGAAGACCTGGGGGTGGGGCTGATGAGGGGTGGAGGGATGTAATGGGTGGCAAAAAAGGGGACAACTGTAATTTTCAACAATAAAGATAAATTTTTTTAAAAATCATTATATATATGTATATGTATACATACATATACATATATGCACACACACACACACACACACACTGAAACAGGTCTATCAAGGAGATGAGAGTTGTGCTCTGGAAGAGTGGAAGTAGCAAGAGGCAGCCAGAGCTGAGAGTGTAGCATCTTGGGGAGGAGAGAAGGGGAGTGTGGCCAGTTGGAATAAGAACAAAAAGGCCTGTAGTCTGATCCTTGAGGCAGGCCAAGACACAGGAGGAAGTGGAGTGGGGGTGCAGCTGCAGAGAAACAGACCAAAGAGGGTCATGATATTGCTTGGTCAGATTTTGATAAAGGCAAAAGAAGGCAACAAAGCCTTCCTTGATGGCCCAGGCAGCTTTACTCAGTGGTTGAGCATCAACCTATAATCCAGGAGATCACAGTTAGATTCCTGGTGAGGGCATATGCCCAGGTTGCTGGGTTAAACTCTAGTGAGGGTGATGCAGAAGGCAGCTGATCAATGATTCTCTCATCATTGATGTTTCTCTCTCCCTCTCCCTTCCACTCTCTCTGAAATCAATAAAAACATTATCAAAAAAAAAAAAAAAAGAAAGCCTTTCTTGGGCAAGGCTAAACTTGGCCCTTCCCACGTTTACTGTACATTCTAACTTGAACATAAGTCTCCCCTCTCCTTAGCATAGGCAGCTATGAACACCCAGCAATTGTGGAGATGATGGATGAATCTAGAGGGGTTGCCATCTTCCCTCTTCTAGGTCTGGGCCTTTGATGGGCATCTGGGAAGCTTGGTCTGAGGTGGGGCCTTGGGGAAGCCCTCTTGCTGCCCTCACTCATAGGTTCCTCTTGTCCCTGGCAAACTGAGCACTCCAAAGTGCAGCACTACCAACACCCAGGGCTGAAGGGAGCTAGCACAGGGCAGGTGACACCGAAGCTTTTAGTCTTTGGCCTTTGACAGGGCACAGGCCCTGGTGGCTGGGATTGAGGCTGGGTTCAAGAGAGCCCAGGTTTTGGATTACTTGATTCCAAATCCCAGCTCTGCCTCATTCTCATTTGGCAAGCTGTTTACCCTCTTAGGGCTTCAGTCTCCCCATCGGTAAAATGGAGATACTAGTATACTTATCTAATGGGGTTGCTGGGAGGATTAAATGAGATGAGGTAGAAGTGCTTGCATAGGGCCTTGCACACAATAATACTTCATCAGTGTTAGCTGCTACTATATAAAGAAAGTTCCTGAAACTCAGAACACCAGTAACCCAGTGTAATGGGTTTAGACTGCCTCAGTGCAGAGGTTCCTCTTTGGCTCCCAGGGGTGGGTGGTGACTTACAGAGGAGAGGCGGGGGAGTGCCCTCCCAGGGTGTCAGGGACAACACTTGTCAGATGGCTGAGAGGAAACCAATTGGCAAACACAAGTTGGTGACCCCAGAAAGGAGAAGAGCTTCCAGGAGTCATATGGGTGCTGCCCATCCTGTGTGGATACTGAGTAACAAATAGACCCCAGGATGACTTTAGGTGGACAGAGAGAAGGGTAAGAAGAAACCCAATTCTACCTGCAGACAGCTTGGCCCCAACCCTACTCCTTGCAGCAGGCTGAGGGCTACCTGTGGTTTCTAGATCCAGAGAGAGGGCCCACTGCTGATAGGCAAAGAGAGCAAATGGTAAGGAGAGTACAGGCCAGCCTTGTTGGCTGCCCAGCACCAGTGCTGCTAGGAACACTGATTTTGCTTGGTCATTGGCATTGGGGAATTGGTGTTTCTAACCTGCATTGTTTTTTGTGGGAGTTTTTTGGTTTGGTTGGCTTTTTTTTTCTTTTTTTTTGAGCATTGCTGAAACTGGGTCCCAGATGGATATCATAGCATGCAGAGCACCCATGCTGAACCTTTAGGGAGGCCTTGCCCTCTCTCCTCTCCCTCCTCTTCACCACTCAATCCTACCCCCAAAGCCTCCAAAGAGAACCTTTGTAGAAACTCAAGATTCCTTTTTGTTTGGGTTTCTAAGGCTGGAGACTCACCTGCTCAGTAGAGCAGAACTTTTAATTACTGCTGTCTCAATTAGCACAGCAAATTAAATTATTTTCATTTGAGCTGTGACCTCTCATTGAAAACAAAAATGATAAAACCAAATTACTTAGAGCAAGACAATCCTTTAATCTTGTCAAAATTACATCAGCTCCGTTTACCACTGGAGAGTCAGGAGTGATGGCAGCCAGTGAGCCTTCTCCTTTTTTCAAAATTGTTCATTGACATTTAAAAGTAAGTGACCATTTTCTTGCCAAAATATTCGACTCCCAGGATCAGATTTTGCACATATTGTCAAGAACATGCCTGTGGCCTTGGACTTGCAAGTCCCTTCTCTGATTTCCCTTAGTTCTCTTGTTTTGAGGGCAAGAGTTGTGGGAGAGCAATACTGCTCCCCATTTTATGATAAAAGTTTCTTTGCTTTTATCTTTTACTAATTCTGGTGAGGAGCATCACAAATTTTATTACAAAGGTTAGTTCTGCTGAAATACAAGAGTAGAGGCCTCTGGAGAAAGCTCTGTACTGCACTAAGGAAGGAAGGTGGGGAGGACAAGTCAGGTTTCAAAGAGCTCATGGATCCTGTCCTAGTGGGGTCTTGCCCTGCTCACATCTTCTCTACCAGATATGACAATATTTTACTGAATAAGCAACTTTATTTTGTACTTAAGCACTATTGTACATACAAGCTTAGTTTTTCCTTTCTTTCTAAATGGGCCTCAAAGAACTATTTAGTTTGGAGAAACTTTTTTAGCTGCTCAGGGAAGAAATATAATTAGACACAGTATAACATATTTTGAAAATTTAGGGCCCAGTGCCTCAGTGTTGAACAAGTTTTGTTTTAACCACTCTGAATTGCTAGGAAATGAAACTCCATAGGCTATTGAATTTGGGAAATACAGGCTCAGCGCTTGGTACTAATGTTACCAAGAATTAGATTTTTGTTGTTTCTTTTTGGTTTCTGAGAAACATTAATGATCCTCCACCTCAATGGTATGTTCTTTTTTCAAAAAGCAGAAATTTAAAAAGAATTTCTTGTCAAATGCTAATCCTTTAAAAATCAACCTTTTTTTTCTGTCAATAGTTGAAGAACAGGTAAGATGACACATTGCAATGAAGCAACGTTACTTTTTGGCCCTGGAGTACCCATCACTCAGTGAGGTCAACACCAAAATTTATGGGGATGTAAAAATTTCTCCAGTACAGATGCCTGAATAATACAGATCAGTCCATATATTTTTATAATTGTTTAGTAATTGATTTATGGAAGCTGAAAAGGCAACCTTTTTCAGAGGCCTCCTATCAAGTTTTTTGTTTGTTCACTTTGTGTTAACATACCGAAGAGAAACAATCAACTTTTCTGAGTTGGTGTGCCCAAAATGAGACATTTTAAAAACAAAGTGTATAAATCATTTTATACTAAATTCATTGAAGAAACCTGCTTATTTTCACTGTAAAGCAAGGAAAGGAATCTCATTTCCATTTTTAGAGAGTAGAAGAGGGCAGACATTAATCGTTACACATGAATATGTACAAATCCAAAATGTAGAACAACACAGAGATGCACTCCCATTCCAGATTATGAACCCAAGTAAAAGTTAGCAAAATATTAAAAATGTCTAAGGTAGATGGAACATCACAGTGTACTTGCTCTGTTCAGTTATGGCCCTAATGCCTACATCCAGCATTGTCACTGAGTGCAGGAGTGGGTTGCACCAGAGTAGCCATGTGGGTCAGAGATGTGACCTATCCAGGTGTATGAAAAGGGCTCGACTGCATCTCTCCCCTCCTTCCTGCACCCTCCCCAACTTCCCTCTCTCCAATCCATTAATGGCCTATATCACAGGTTTATGGAAACCTTGCCTGAGTCCATTTGTACTTTTAGCCTCCTCTGTCCCTTGAGCCTGCTGTGTAAAGCAACCCCTGTATGTGCTCTGATCTGGCTATTTGTGAGCTTGTAGGGGGCAGCAGAGGGTAGAACACTGCTTACCATTAAAACACCCCACTTCCCCACCCCCCAAAGGAAGACTTTCTGCTTTTACCTAAAGAGTTGAAAAAGTTTGGGTTTTCATTTTATCTTGATAATTTGCCCACAGTGACTGACGATAGTTTGTCTATTTTATTCTGTTTTGTTGTTAGATGAGGGCTTATCCTGTTAGTTCTTACCATCAAAAGCAGTGAGGTTGTTAAAAGATAAAAAGCAATGTAAAGATCCAAAATGATCAAACTCCTTCCCCAAGGCTATGTCTGTGGCCATGCTGAGAGCCCATGGATACCCCTGGCAGACACGGCCCTGTTTCTGATTGCCAATGCAACAGCAGCTCCTATGACAGAGTGAAATAAAAGTGCAGTGTTATTCTGTTTCCCCCATACTTTGGTCCTTCCCTCCATGTTAACCAGGTTTCATGTTAGATTAGAAAATGTGCAGCTTGGAATCCCACAGAGTCTATAGATTTTCATTTGGTTTATTGGAGCTAGGTGCGCAGAAAAATGGGAAGTGCACACTTTTGGAAATTATCATGTAGCCATGGCCTAAATTATATATAGCCCCGAAGGCCTGAAATAAGCATACTCCTGCTTCATCAGAAATTATTCCAACTTTTGATTTGCTTTTGGGAGCTTTGGATTTGAGGCTAAATATACAGGTTCTACCTGGCTTGCCCCTGCCCTTTGTCACCTAAATGTATGGCCATTCTTCATTTTTGAGCTGAGGATGTGAGCATAATTGTGGGAACTCAGACATTTTTGCAGGCCCAATTTGTCAAAGCCAGCTAACTCAGTAAGCCGATAGACGAAGGTGGACTCCTCATTTCCAATTTTGAGTAATGATCACTTATTTCCATGTGACAAAGCTTTGGAATGTGTGGGAGACACTAACTATAGTGAATAGACATAACTGGGAGCAATGCCATGACCCTTTCCTTGCATCAAGCAATACTTTCAAAGATGAGTTCTGGTGAAAATGAACAAAGCACTTAAATGTGGCTTTCTAATTTCATATCCTCAAAATACAAAAATTTGACACCAATTAGAATGCTATTATTTTTTTTCATTTTTATTTTTATTTTTAATGGTGGTGTGTTTATTTTTTTAAATTAATTTTTAATTTTTATTTGTCTTTAAAATACTACAGATATCCCTTTTTCTCCCCAATGACCTGTTTCACCACATCCCAAGCCCCTCCCCAGTCCCTCTGCTCACCATTGTCCGTGTCCTTGGGTTGTGAATATATGCATATATATTCTTTGGTAACTCTCTCTGCCTCCATCCACCCGCCCTCTTCCATCCCTCTGACATTCATCTGTCTCATCTATACTTCCATGTCATTGAATCTATTCTGTTTATCAGTTTATTAAGTTCTTTAGATTCCACGTGAAGCGAGATCATGTGATGTTTGTCTCTCTGCCTGGCTTATTTCACTTAGCATAATAGTCTCCAGGTCCATCCATACTGTCCCAAAGGGTATGAGATTCTTCTTCTTTACAGCTGCGTAGTATTCCATGGTGAATATGTCCCATAGCTTTTTTATCCACTCGTCTACTGATGGGCACTTGGGCTGTTTCCAGATCTTAGCTATTGTAAACTGTGCTGCTATGAACATCGGGGTACATATATTCCTCCGGGTTAGTGTTTCAGGATTCTTAGGATACATTCCCAGAAGTGGAATCACTGGGTCAAAAGGCAGCTCCATTTTTAATTTTTTGAGGAATATCCATACTGTTTTCCACAGTGGTTGCACCAGTCTGCATTCCCACCAGCAGTGTACTAGGGTTCTCCTTTCTCCACACACTCTCGCCAGTACATGTCGTTTGTTGATTTGTTGATGGCAGCCATTCTGTCAGGTATGAAGTGATACCTCACTGTGGTTTTAATTTGCATCTCTATGATGATTAGGAGGGTTGAGCATTTTCTCATGTGTCTCTTGGCCATCTGTATGTCCTCTTTGGAGAAGAGTCTATTCAAGTCCTTTGCCCATTTCTTAATTGGGTTGTTTGTCTTTCTCTTCCTGAGTAATGCGAGTTCTTTGTACACTTTGGAAATTAGCCCATTATCAGATACATCCTTGGCAAATATGTTTTCCTAGACCATGGGGGTTCCTTTGTATTTTGAGGCTGTTTTCTTTTGCTGTGCAGAAGCTATTTAGTTTGATGCAGTCCCAAATGTTTATTTTTTCTTTTGTTTCTCTTGCCCTAGGAGATGTATCAGTGAAAATTCCACTACATGGGATGTCTGTGACTTTACTGCCTATGTTTTCTTCTAGAATTTTTATGGTTTCGTGACTTGCATTTAAGTCTTCTATCCATTTTGAGTTTATTTTTGTGTATGGTGAAAGTTGATGGTCTAGTTTCATTCTTTTGCATGTATCTGTCCAATTTTCCCAGCACCACTTATTGAAGAGACTGTCCTTACTCCGTTGGATACTCTTGCCTCTTTTGTCAAATATTAACTGATCATAAAGGCGTGGGTCTATTTCTGGGGTCTCTGTTCTGTTCCATTGATCTATATGCCTGTTGTACCAATACCAGGTCGTTTACATTACAGTGGCTTTGTAATGGTTTGAAGTCCGGTAATGTGATCCCTCCCACTTTGTTCTTTTTTCTCAAGATGGATGCAGCTATTCCGGGTCATTTTTGGTTATATATAAATTTTTGAAATGTTTCTTCTAGGTCTGAAATATGCTATTTGTATTTTAATAAGAATTGCATTAAATTTATAAATTGCTTTGGGTAGTATGGACATTTAAATGATATTAATTCTTCCAATCCATGAGCATGGTATATACTTCCACTTGTTTAAATCTTCCTCTCTTTCTTTTTTCAGTGTCATGTAATTTTCCGAGTACAGGTCTTTTACATCCTTGGTTAACATTATTCCTAAGTATCTTGTTTTTTTAGTTGCAGTGGTAAATGGTATTGCTTCTTTAGTTTCTATCTCTGAAGGTTCATTGTTGGTGTATAAGAATGCCATTGATTTCCAGATGTTGATTTTGTATCCAGTTACCTTGCCAAATTCGTTTATCAAATCTAGTAGTACTTTGATGGAGTCTTTAGGGTTTTGTATGTACAATATCATGTCATCTGCAAATAATGAAAGTTGTACTTCCTCCTTTCCAATTTGGATACCTTTATGTTTTCTTCCTGTCTGATGGCTATGGCAAGGGCTTCTAGTGCTATGCTGAATAAGAGCAGTGAAAGTGGATATCCCTGTCTTGTTCCTGTTTTTAATGGAAATGGTTTTAGTTTTTGCCCACTGAGTATGATGTTGGCTGTAGGTCTATCATATATGGCCTTTATTATGTTGAGGTATGATCCCTCTATTCCCACTTTGCTTAGAGTTTTTATCAGAAGTGGGTGCTGGATTTTTTTGAATGCTTTCTCTGTGTCTATTGATGTGATCATATGATTTTTGTCCTTCATTTTGTTTATGTGATGTATCACATTTATTGATTTGCAGATGTTTTACCAGGCTTGCATCCCTGGAATAAATCCACCTTGGTCATGATGTATGATCTTTTTAATGTATTGCTGGATCCGGTTTACTAGTATTTTAGTGAGGATTTTAGCATCTCTGTTCATCAGGTATATTGGCCTGGAATTTGCCTTCTTTGTAGTATATTTATCTGGTTTTGGGGTTAGGGTGATGCTGGCCTCATAAAAAGAGTTTGGGAGTTTTCCCTCCTCTTGAATTTTCTGGTATAGTTTCAATAGAATAGGTGTTAATTCTTCTTTGAATGTTTGGTGAAATTCGCCTGTAAATCCATCAGGTCCAAGATTTTTGTTTGCTGGGAGTTTTTTTTATTACTGCTCCATTATCATTGGCTGTTATCAGCTTATTCAGGTTTTCTGCCTCTTCTTGATTCAGCTTTGGAAGGTTGTATGCTTCTAGGAATTTGTCCATTTCCCCTATGTTGTCCAATTTGCTGGCATATAGTTGCTCATAATATTTTCTTACAATCCTTTGTATTTCTGTTGGGTCAGTTGTTATATCGCCTCTTTCATTTCTGATTTTATTTATTTGGGTCCTCTCTCTTTGTTTGTTAGTGAGTCTGGCTAAAGGTGCATCAATCTTATTTACCTTTTCAAAGAACCAACTCTTGGTTTCATTGATTTTTTGTATTGTCTTTTTAGTCTCTATGTCATTAATTTCTGCTCTGATTTTTATTATTTCCTACCTTCTACTTCCTTGGGGCTTTTCTTGCTGTTCTCGATCTAGTTCTTTTAGTTGTTGTGTTAGATGGTTCATTATATCTTTTTCTTGTTTGTTGAGATAGGCCTGTAATGCTATGAATTTTCCTCTCAGGACTGTTTTCGTCATGTCCCATAGGTTTTGGGTTGTAGTCTGTTCATTTTTGTTACTTCCCATGAAGTGTTTGATTTCTTCCTTGATCTCTTTGGTAACCCATTCATTGTTTAATAACATGCTATTTAGCCTCTCTGTGTTTGAATATTTTTGAGTTTTTTTATAGTGGTTGATTTCTAGGTTCATGGCATTGTGACCTGAGAACATACTTGATATGATTTCAATCTTCTTGAATTTGTAGAAACTTGCCTTGTGCCCTAACATGTGGTCTATTTTTGAGAATGTTCCATGTGCACTTGAGAAGAATGTGTATTCTGCTGCTTTGGGGTGAAATGTTCTGTAAATGTCAATTAAATCCATTAGGTCTAGTGATTCATTTAAGGTCTGTGTTTCTCTGTTGATTTTTTGTCTTGATGATCTGTCCAGTGCTGACAGTGGGGTGTTAAAGTCCTCCACTATGATTGTGTTGCTGTCAATCTCCACTTTGAAGTCCTCCAAGAAATTTTTAATATTTTTAGGTGTTCCTGTATTGGGTGCATAAATGTTCATAAGGGTTATTTCCTCCTGTTGGATTGATCCCTTTAGTAATATGTAGTGACCATCTTTGTCTCTTGTTATGGTCTTTATTTTGAAGTCTGTTTTGTCAGAAATAAGAATTGTTACACCAGCTTTCTTTTTCTTTCCATTTGCATGGAATATTTTACTCCATCCCTTCACTTTTAGCCTGTGTGAGTCTTTTGCTCTCAGGTGGGTCTCCTGTAGACAGCATATATTTGGGTCCTGTTTTCTTATCCATTCAGCTACCCTTTGTCTTTTCATTGGCCCATTTATTCCATTTACATTTAAGGTTACTATTGATATCAACTTATTTAATGCCATTTTTCCCCTTTATGCTGATATACCTTTCTCTCACTATTCCTTCTTTTTCTTAAAGCAGTCCTTTTAGCATTTCTTGCAATGCTGGTTTGGTGGTACTGAACTCCTTTAGCCTTTTTTTGTCTGGGAAGCTCTTTATTTCACCTTTTAATTTAAATGATAGCCTTGCTGGATAAAGCAGTCTTGGTTGCATGTTCTTGCTTTTCATTACTTGCAGAACTTCATGCCACTCCCTTCTGGCCTGAAGAATCTCTGTTGAGATATCAGCTGTCACCCTTATGGGGGTTCCCTTGTAGGTCACTGCTTATCTCGCTCTTGCAGCCTTTAATATTTTCTCTTCGTCCTTGACATTCGCCATTTTAATTACAATGTGTCTTGGAGTGGGTCTCTTTGGTCCCTCTTGTTTGGAACCCTCTGTGCTTCCTGAACTCGTGTGACTTTCTCCTTCACCAGCCTAGGGAAGTTTTCTATAATTATCTCCTCCACCAAGTTCTCTATCCCTTGCTCTCTTTCCTCGCCCTCTGGAACTCCTATAATGTGAATGTCGTTTCACTTCATGTTGTCCCAAAGCTCCCTTAGACTGTCCTCATGCTTTTTAAGTGTTTTTTCTTTTTGCTGCTCTGATTGTGTGATTTTCTGTACCTTGTCTTCTAAGTCACTTATTCTGTCTTCTGCTTCATTGAGCCTGCTTTTAATTCCTTCCAGTACATTCTTGATATCCGATACAGCAGTCTTTATCTCTGTCTGAGTTTTATTCATGGTATGTATCTCTTTTTTCATGTTTTCACTAAGGTTCTCAGTCTTATCATCTAGAGTCTTCTTACGTTCCTTGAACATCTTCATCATCCATACTCTAAACTCCATTTCTGATAACTTGCTTAACTCCATCTCATCCACGTCTTTTTCTGGCGATGTTTCCTTTCCTTTAATTTGCGGGTTGTTTCTTTGTCTCCCCATTTTGGTAGGTCTTAGTGTTTGTATCTATATATTAGATATATTTGCTGTCTCCCAGTCTTGTGGGATGGGATTTTGTCTTGTGGGTCCAATGGAGCCCAGAGGTGTGTTTTCCTTATACTTCTGAGCTCTTTGCTCTAGGTGTGTCCCTCTTGTGGTTGTCCCTTTTGTGGTTTCTTTATGGTCTCCTGTTGTGGTTGGGTCTAGATTTTGGTTGATTAATCCTTGGAAGGACCCTCCTCTCAGGTTGGGTAACTGTGTCTCAACCCCAACCTCATCATGTAAGCTGTTGTATGGGTGCTGGCAAGGCAGGACAATACACAACTAAACTTCTGGGACACAAGGGGTATCTTACAAAATATCTTGACAGTCACTATGAAAACAACCCACTTGAAAAGAGAACTGGGAGAGTGAAGGGAGAACACACATGCACACAAAAAGAAGCTTAAGAGAAAGATAGAGAGAAAGAAAAGTAAGGCTTAGAGAGAGAGAGATGTATATTGTTGTTAATAGTGGTGAAAATTTAGAAAATGATAATAAACTAAAATGTAAAAAATAGAGAAGGTACTGGGAGATTACAGAAGCAGAGAAAAGATTCTGAAAGAAGGACCAGCAAAAAATTAAGGGAGAAAATAGGAATAAGATAATAGTTGAAAATGAGAAAACAAAAATACAATAAATAGAATAAGAGAAATGAACAATTGAACAAAAAGACAGGAAGACAGAAGGGAAGATAACAAATGAAAGAAAAAAAAGTAGAAAAAGAAAAAAAGTTATACCAATGTTTCGAGAAGAGAGAGGGAGCCCTGGCAGGGGGAGATTCCAGTAAGAGATTTGGTGGAAACTATAGAGAAAAGCATTAAATTTGGTTACAATGATAAAAAGTCCCAGTCATTGAGCAGGGAATATCAAGAAAGTCTTGATAGTAGAAGCAAGGATAAAACCAAACAAAGTAAATAAACAAAACAAAACTAAAAACAAGCTAAGCAAGACAAATTCTTTTATAAAAGAGAGAAAAAAATTTAGTTAAAAATGTTTTATAAAAAAAATTTTTTTAAAAATTATTATAAAATTTTAAAAAGCTGAAAAAACAAATGAATTTTCTTCCCTTTCTCTTCTTCCTAAGGAAAAAAAAAAGAACAAACAAACAAATACACAAACAAAAAACAAAAAGAAACCAAAAAAACCCCAAAATACCAAAACCAAAACCAAACCAAAAGAAAACAAAAAAACAGGAAAAAAAATGACAGTCAGGTGAGTTTCTTCTAGGCAGCTTATGTTGTCTGCGGGTTACTGTTTTATATGCTGAATTCTATTCTCCTGGGAGGTACCTGTATATCAGCCAATGTGAGGAGCCGTCTAGGTTTGGCTCTGCTGTCCTTAGGTAGATGGTTGATCTGAGGCTCTCTGTGGACCACCTCCTCTTGTCATCTATTTTGCAACTTTGTTGTTGCCTGGTCTTAGTCCAGAGTCTTCTGTAGAGTCCTTAGGGTGCAGGATGGCTAGTGTAGCTCTGGGTATCATGCCCCTTAGAGGTTTCGCTATCAGGCACTCGCTCTGTGGGAGTTAGCCTCTGCTCCACAGCCAGCTCTTCTGTCTCTACCCTGTCCTCTGATTCCAGTTCCCCAGGCTCTGGCCTGCTGTAGCTTCAGATTGATTTCAGCCTGTTGCCTTTTCTGTATGGGCCGTTTCAGCAGCCCGGGCTCAGTGGGTTAGATTAAAAACACATTCTGGTGAGCCCTTTTCCTGCCCAGCCTCCAGCAGGGGTTTTCAGCATTTCCTCCAGTTCCCAAACAACAGTCCCTGAGAGTCTTATTCTTGTAAAGTCCTCCTGTGAGCTGCTCTCCCTTCCCCCTCAGGACTGTGCCCTGTGGGTGTGTCTGGGGCTTAAATGAACTGGACCCACCCCTTTCCTGTTGGGGGCAGTGCTCATGGCTGCAGGAAAGGCAGGCAGGCTCCGCCCCTCCCTGCTCAGCTCTGGTTGGCTGGTCTCACCAGGCCAGCCTTTCAGACCATCTACTGTGCAGACCCTAATCCCAGCCTATGCTGGTCTCTTCTCACAGTGCAAGGCAGAAAGATGGGAGCCAGTTCCCCAGTCAAATTTGCAAACGCACAAAGCAACACACAGGCAGAAAGTCCACCCTGCAAGGTCCCACTGCCTGTGTGGAAGGCACCTAGTGGGAAGGGACTCAAAGTCAGCTCCATGCAGCTCCCTGCACCGCTGATCTCAGCAAAGCTAGGGTGGCTCCAAGTGTGCTGTTCACAGAATCCAGCCTCTCCGAACTGGAAGCTCACGGTGGGAGGGCTCCTCCCCTCCCCCCATGCCATGCAAATTCAGTGCTTTCTGGGACTCAACACAGTGCCGTATGGGCAGGCAGAGGGTTCCCATGTAGGGCCGCTCAGTGCAGTCCTCTGGTCCCTTACCACTTGGGTACCACACACTTTGGGACAGCCTTCCCTATGCTCAGCACCCAGAGCACTAAATGCCAGTTGCAGCCACCACTAGAAGCTTTGTATGGCTAAGAAGGCACCATCTGCCATTAGAGGTTTTGTTTCCTAGGAAGGCTCCGACCCCTCAGGGACTCACCCCTCCCCTGGTTCCCTCTGCCCTGTTGCGGGGGTGCTCCTTCCCCTCTTGTCGCCCCGGGTGTGAGAGCCCCACTTTTGAATGCCGTCCGCACTCCTGAGGGGAGGTAGCTTTTCAGCCTCCAAGCCTCCGGGCTTTGAGCCCAACGCAGGCTTCAGTGGGAACTCCCCTTTCCTATGCCCTCCCTCTCTCACCGGATTCTATGATGTTTCTTCAGTGCTCCCCACTCCAACTCCGTCCTCTCAGGTATGTTTCTCTGGTTTTTCCAAGCTGGCTATGTAGGATTTTATGAGTAAATTGAGTCCGTGGCTGGGAGCGGGGGCCACTCTGCTGCTGCTCACAGTGCTGCCATATTCCCAACCCCCAGGATGCTATTATTTAAAAAAAAAAAAAAAAAAGCAAGCAGAAAATAACAAGTATTGGCAAGGATGTGAAAAAATTGGAAACCATGTTGTACACTGTTAGTGAGATTGTAAACTGGTGCAGCCACTGTGGTGGTTCTTCAAAAAACTAAGCATAGAACTACCATATGACCCAACAGTTTTGAACAGGTATCTGTTCACCCATGTTCATAACAGCATTATTCACAATAACCTAAAGGTGGAAACAGCCCAAATGCGCATCAACTGATGAATGTATAAACAAAATGCCGTATGTCCATATTA
This sequence comes from Miniopterus natalensis, assembly GCF_054644295.1. Classification (NCBI taxonomy): domain Eukaryota; kingdom Metazoa; phylum Chordata; class Mammalia; order Chiroptera; family Miniopteridae; genus Miniopterus; species Miniopterus natalensis. The sequence continues at coordinate 64,991,280 of NC_142103.1, forward strand.
TGCAACATTATTCAACCTTAAAAACGCTACACATGCTACAACATGGATGAAGTTTGAAGACATTATTTTCAGTACAATAAGTCAGGCACAAAAGGACACATACTATATGATTCTACTTCTATGAGATCCCTAGAGTAGTCAAATCCATAGGAATAGAAAGCACAATGGTGGGCACCTGGGACCAGGGGTAAGGAGAATGGGGAGTTAGTGTTTAATGGGGACAGAGTTTCAGTTTGGGATAATGAAAAAGTTGTTGATACAGAGGGTGATGATGGCTGCACAACAATGTGGGTGTACAGTGGTACCTTGGTTTTCAAACGTCTCTGTTGATGAACATTTAGATTTACAAACACCGTAAACCCGGAAGTAAATGCTTGGGTTTTTGACATGCCTCGGAAGTCGAACATGCCACACGGCTTCCGCTGAGTGCAAGATCCTGAGGCCTAGCTGTCGCCTGTTGATCCTTCAGTTTTCAAACATTTCAGAACTCAAACAGTCTTCTGGAATGGATTACGTTCAAAAACTGAGGTACCACTGTACTTAAATTCCATGGTGCTGCGCACTTAAGGTTCAAAATGGCAATTTTACAACAATAAATAAAAGAAAAGGAAAACTGAAGTTTTAAAACACTCACTAATACTCTCTTAATCAAAAGCAGTATTTTATTTTATTTTATTTAAATATGTTTTTATTGATTTTAGAGAGAGAGGAAGGGAGAGGGATAGAGAGATAGAAACATCTGGGAGAGAGAAACATTGATAAGCTGGGGATCGAGCCTGCAACCCAGGTATGTGCCCTGACCAGGAATTGAACCAGTGATCTCTTGGTTCATGGGTCAACGCTCCACCACTGAACTATGCAGGTTGGGCAGCAGTATTTTATTTTTAAATAACATTATCATCTGATATAAAGGCAGCAAGCTGATCTGCCTGTTTTCTGTCAGAGAGAGAAGCAGTATTGACTGCAAGTATACTCATCATTTGTGTGGGCCAGATGGGTTTTCTGGATGTCTTAATGAAATGCATGCATATTAAGTGCTAAGGATAGGGTTCCTGGACATAGCCTTAGGAATAGCTTTCCTGGTAAATTGAACACAATTTCTGTCCTTTTCTGTGCATTTTGGAGAAATGACAACACATGGGTGGGGGAACAAAGAAATGACTGTACACAGGAAGGGACATTATCTCTGCTTTTGAATGAGATAAGAAGCCCCACTTCCTTCATTGGTTCTCTGGTGCATCTGCAAGTCTGGAAACACTAGGGTGACTCTCGGTTTGCTGATTAATACAAGAGCCAGTAAAATAATGTTAGGGACTCGTCTATGACTTGCTTTCTATGAAAACTGTCCATCTGGAGCAAGTGCTAGGACCTGGTGTGAAGTTCTAGAAAGGTTAAGGATCTGAACAACAGTGAGAACCATCTCCTAAGGCCTTGACACTGGCACTCAAAGTAGAAAGGAAAAACCATTGACTGGTGCCCAAATACCTTTTGGAGAGTCGACACACCTGGTCATTATGTCCCTACTCACACCTCAACTCCCAAGACCTTTGGTTTTTGCCTTTCAGGGCCTGGTTTGCCCACTTTTTAATCAGAGTCATTTGTGTTTTGTTTGCACCCCACTTGATAGCAGACTCCTCAGGTACAGGAGGATGTCTTATCTAGCTCTGTAAAAGCAAGCTGAATGAATGACCCTTTGAATGAATGAATGGAAGAATGCAGGAAGGAATGAGCTGATAATGAATTGCATCTGTTAGCCTTTGCAAAATTAAGCTCTTGAGGCTCTTTTGAGTGTTTTAAAGTAATTATTGATTGAAGCTCCTAGTCTTCAAGTCCTGGATGCTGATGAACTCATATTACCATATTGGGTCAAAGGGAGGACTCTGCATCTGTACATAGAACCCCCACCTCCTGATCGTGACCCATTTTTCTGGTCTAGTTGGGGCTCTTGTCCTTCTATAGCACTTGGGAAACACTTGCCTACCATTCTACAAGTGTGCTATCTGAATATATGTGATTTCTTCAACCTCCAACATATACACAGTTGTATCCCTCCAGTGATAATTTGCACCAGTTGTTCTGTTGTGGTGGTGATGAAAATTTCATGCATTTTAGGACCCCCCTCCCCCCAAAAAAAGACATCTGGATGCCATTTCATATATCACAGTGAGAAAGCACATGATATAAGAAAAGCCCCCCCCCCCAAAAAAAAAAAGCTGGTTTATAAATTCAGGCCAATCATTGCATTGCTTTTATCCCAGTTAAGATTCATTTATGCCACTCTGGGGCAACATCAATATTTCTAACATAAATCAATCGATTTCAGTCAGCTCTGAGAATAGTGAATGGTCTTCACTTACACACAGTTCTTTCTTTTTCTTCTTCTTCTTCGACTAGCACAGTATTAAGTGAATATATTTTGAAGGCTGTTCAGCATGTTTTTTTTTTCCTGTCAGGCTTAAAATGTAACTTATAATGACACTCGGTTGTATTTGAATAAGCTGCCACCATTGGTTAATTTTTTTTTATTCAAAAGGTTTATTTTACTACTTCATGAGCACAGACTTTTATATCCTTTGTAGAAATGATCTTTCAGGAGTATTGTTTTTATTTGTTTGTTTTTGTCATTTTGACAACTATATTGTTAGTCTCTTTTATTTGCTTTATTAACTTTTCATTTGAAAGTGCCTTCTTTTGTAGAACAATTATATCACAAGGAGATTCCTTCCCACCACCCCCTAGAAAGTTCTCCCACCTTCCTTTATTATTCTATTAACTGCTATAGTTCAAGATCAATACAGACCAAAGGAGCAGAATGGTGTGGAAAGGGACAGCCTCTGGCAATGGCCTTGACCATGTTGATTCCCTCTGAACTCATATAGATCTAGAATCATACAGATCTGTCCTACCTGGCTCTTTCCTCAGCAGCTGGTGGGCAGGATGGATGTTCTGAGCTCTGTGATACATGGTTACCTCATACTGCAAAAGACAAGATTGTAACAGAGGACCTTGATAAAAACTGTTAGTCGGCTTTTGGAATGATGTCATGGCCTTGGGAACTTAACAGACTCCACTCAGTCTCTGCTGCAAGCAGGAAATCTTCTTGTGACTTTTCAGAGCTAAACTCACATCCAGTTTAGGGTTTAGAATTCTTCTCCATACCCCATTTTTTAAACAAAATACAAAATCTCGATGTTGATCAACAATCTAGTCCAATATGCTCCCCAAGACTTCAGAGCCCTTTAGAGATTTGATGACAACTGATGTTCCCACTGAGTCTTCCCTCCCCTGTCCAATTTTTTGCTCCAATGCCACCTGCTTGCCTATAAACTGAACACAGGGTATCGGAATGAGGCCCTCTGCATGGATAAGGCTCTCACCAAAATGCTGCATGTGTAGTAACCCTGCACAGAGGAAAGCAGGAGCTTCACTCTCCTTGTTCCCACTAATACTGTTTTGTTTCTGCCCCACCCCTAAATTTCACTTGCAATGGTGGTAGCTACATCCACCATCTGCCCTGCCTGAGTTAATTGTCCAGGCAAATTACAGCTTATAATTTTCCCCTCCCAGAAGACGTTCCTGAAAGCTAAGTATTTCTCTGTAACCCTACACTTGATTCACATCTATTTACAACTTTCCTTGTAGATTAAGTTTTTGATATAGTATTGGACTAGGGATTAAGAAAGAGAATGAACTCTCATGATTGTTTTTAGAGCTATCAGCATGCTAGTCAGCAAAACCTCTTACAGGTTTTTAATTTTTGGTTTACAGTTATAGCCTCTGAAATCAAATCTCAACTTTCTGGTAGGTTCTTGGGCTTTTCAAGGGATTTAAAATTTCAGGGGCTTGGTGCCAATAATTGCTTTTAGGAGCTAGCACTGCCTATTTTCTATAGATGAATTCCAGTTTGGATTATCAATTATTTTCTTCACAGAAATCCACAAAGTACATATTCAATTTTGCATTGGAATTGAATATGATCTAGAAATCTTTAATGTTGTTAAAAAACTAGGCTATTGCTTCTAAAATGTGTAATGCATTCAACGAATGCAAAATAGAGTATTTAAGAGCTTTAGTACCACACTGGTGATATGAATGAGGAGTCCGAGATTGAGATATTTGATCTGCACTAGATGTATTTGCTGGAGCATGTTGTACAGAAAGGTCAGGTTTGTTGGATTTCTCTTTAAATGAACTGGTTTGTGGATAAAGGATCATGACTCAAAGCTGAGCAGGGTTCAACAGGTCCATGCTTTATCATCAGAAATAGGATGCTCCCCAATGTGAGGCTGGAGGTATAGTGCAGTCCTCATGAACTCAGAAGTCTGAGGGGCCAGGCTAGATTCTTTATCAGCTAAGATAAATTGAGTCTCAAGTAGCAGAAAAACCAATTCTCAGTGTCTTAAACAATAAAATGAACTTACTGAGCCCTGTAAGTGGAAATTCAGAAGTTGGGCAGACTTCACAGGTAGTTTGAATCAACAGCTCAACAGTGTGACCAAAGATATTGTTTCTTTCTAGCTGTCTCTTCTGCCTTCCCTAGCATCAGCTTCATCCTATGGCTAGCTCCCCCTAGTGAACAGAGAATAGCTGCCAGCAACTCCCTGGCTACAAGCTTTCCCCTGCTCTCAGCTAGGTGAGCAGGAGAGGCAGTTGCTTCTAGGAGCTCTGTCACAAGAGTAAGGAAGCTTCTTTCTCAGAAATTCCCAGGAACTTTGGGTGTAGTAGCCTGAATGCTGCTTCATGTAAGCTGAACTAAGTGCCTTACCTCTAGAACCCTAGGTGGAACCAGGTTTCTCCAAAGCATCTAAGCAGTGTGAGGCAAGTGAGACTCCCTGAATGAAAACTGGGGAAGGTACAAAGGAAAGACTAGATGTTGGCCAAGCAACCAACAATATTTGCCACAATCCACCTCGGTGGCCATCCACATCCATGTGCTCCCTCTTTCCAATGCATATGCCTCCCAAAATGCTCACCCCACAGAAAACTTATTTACCCTCTCCTCAAAGTGGTTCAGATCCAATCTAGAAATTCCGGGTAACATGTGGTCCTCTCAATTTGGTCACTACACTACTCCTTGTATTCCAGGGACCCCTGCCCACCATGTTCACCTCAACAGAGAAAGAGCAGGAATACAAGAAAGAACAAACAACTCTCTTTTGGCAAGGGGAAGCTGGAAAGCAACACACAGTGGTCATTGGCCCAACATTCAGATCATATTCTGCTTGACACTAGTCAAGTGCTCCTTCCTTCTCTGAAATTCAGTCTCCTATTCTGTATGATGAAAGGGTTGGATTAAATCTGTGGTTCTTGCATGAGTATGCCCTGGAGGGCTTATTAAAGTTCAGATTACTGAGTTCCACCCCGAGTTTCTGATTCAGTGGGTCTGAGTAAGGCCCAGAAATTTACATTTCTAACAAGTTTCCAGGGGGTGCTGCTGCTCCAAGGACCCCCACCTTGAGAACCTCTGGTGTAGATGACTCCTATGGGCCCTTCTTATTCTGACGTTTAAGACTCAGACTTTCCTCAGCACTCTCTTCTCTATTTACAACATATTGTTTTATAAATGGGACATACCCAACTTTATCTAAAAACATTTTGGAGCTCCTGCTTTGGTTTGTCATCTAATTTTCAACAAGCAAAGCTGAAAGTGAAAGATGCCATAGGGCTTCAGGAAAGTTAATAACTTTCTTGAATTTAATAAATTAGGAACAGTAATGTGAAGATTGTTCATTCATCCTCCCAGCCCCTATCCCTTGTAGCATGGCACTCTTTGGCATTACTCTATGTGACTCCAGAAAGGAGCCTTTTCCAGAGAGAACTTGGATTCTTAGGCCTCCTTTTGCAAGCATTCTCTCTATATACTCTGCGTATCCATCAGATCTTAGAATAGGAGTGGCACTGAATGAAACAGTGTTGTACATAACATTGATATGAGAATTTAGGCAATTTTGTGCCCATGGCTCCTCACCTAGACAACATTTATTCATCCTTTAAGCTTAGTTCCCCCAAGCAGCTTCCTTGAACCATCCACCCTCCCCAGCCTAGGTTGGGTTCACCTGTTATTTTTTCTCTAGCATTCTGCAGCATTCTCATGTATCACTTATCAACTTGTATTACAAATCCTTGTTTAAGTGTGTCTCCATTATATTAGTGTGCCAGCCCTAAAAGGACAAGGACCATATCCACCTTGTCTAACAATGTTATCACAGACTCATAATCTACCACTTACTGGGTTGCAAGGACCTGATGAGGGAGACAAAGCAGTACGGTGAAGACCAGAACTTTCTCCATAGAGCACAGTGTACTGTGTTGGCTGAGGGCTGTTGGGCTTTTTTGGCGGGTAGAGACAGTCAAAAACCTCAGTTAAAGCCCAAGTTAGACAGAAATCCTGGGAGAGTAGACTTGTGAGGTTCCCCCACAACTTGCATTACCTTTGTTTTTGTTTTTGTTTTTTTAGTATGTCTTTGTTGATTTCAGAGAGGGGAAGAGAGATGGAAAGAGAAGTAGAAACATCAATGATGAGAGAGTCATTGATCAGCTGCCTCCTGCATACCCCCTGCTGAGAATCAAGCCCAAAACCTGGGCACATGCCCTGACAGGGAATCAAACCACGATCTCTTGGATCATAGGTTGATGCTCAACTGCTGAGCCATGCCACGGGCTGCACTGTCTTTTTTAAAGCAACCAATTCATGACTGGGGTAAGGAAGGAAAATAACAGAAAAAGAAATCTAGCCCAAGAAATCTAACAAAACTACAATAAAGCTCAGATAGAAATTAATTATCCAAGCTGTGAGCCAAGTGCTTAAGGGAGGAGATAGGAGAGTGCTCGTTACTCACTGCTCACTGTGGTTGTTCATTGGGGCAGTGTTGAGAGTGGCAAAGGGGTGAGGAAAAAGGGGGTTTCTCTATATTTTTGGCAGAAAGAAGAGCTAAGTAACCAAGTGCTCCTTTGTGTCTGTTTGAGTCTGCCAAAATGTATGGGATCAGGTGTATAAATGTATTGGCGGGAAAGCCCGTGAAAGTTAAAGGAGAGGGAGCAGGAAAAGTTTGGGAGAGCCTCAGACCACAATGCAGGTGGTCTGGCCCATGAAGGACACAGAGGATTGGGTAATAAGAATCTCGAACCACAGTGCAACTCCAGGAAAGGGAGAGGCATAGCCCCAGGGAGACAGAATGGGTCAGAAGAGAGAAGATGAGGTATTCAATAAAAGGAAAGAATGGTGCCCCCTCCCATATAGATAGGAAAGGAAGGAGACCAGATATGTAGCCATGAGAGAAAGGAGTAGCAGGAAAGCATAGGTTCATTTGTAGTTGGAATACCAGAATACGTGCTTGTGCATCTTTGTGGACAAAATCCTGAATCTTGGAATTGTTGGCATTTCTGATGAGGCTCAGAAAGCTAACACCAGGCCAACCCTAAATCCCATAAGGAGTGTTCTGAGGTAAGTCCTTGCAGACTTGATTCTACCCTAATCTCCTGTGACTGGAGCACCTCCAGAAGAAGCTGGGAATGGCAGCAAAAAAAAAAAAAGAGAGAAATTGAAATTCTAAAGCGATTTTTAACCTCTAAGTGATTATGATATTACATGAACTTGAGTTGTTCTTTGACAAAGCACAATATTTTCTACTTATAGAATATAACAATAAAACCAAGATGTATGTAACCATAAACCAGATTAAGAAGTAGAACTTTCAAAATATCTTAGAAGCCCTCTCTCTTCCCAGAGATAACTATCCTTTTTTTCCAAGAGCTGACTCTAAGAAGTACACCTTAGGCTTCTTGGTGAGCTTTGAGCTCATCCTAATTAGATCAGGCACATCACTAATCTCTTTCAATAGTTATCTTCTGCATAGATGTCCGTAGATTGCTCATCCCATCTATCTTGTGTTGATCTTCATTAGTTTCAAACTTAGATGGGCACCTTGTCTTTTTTTCAATACTTTTTATTATCTTCTAATTAGAATAATATGTACTCTTTGTAGTAAATTTGGAAAATGCAGAAAACATAAGTACATAATATATAAGTAAATCAAGGATAACTACCATTAACATGTTGGCATATAGTGGGGCTTTTTTCTATGCAGAGATGTATATTTCACATGACTGACTTCAAGTTGTATATATAGCTTTTTCATTTTATTGTGAATATGACATAGATACAGAGTAGTGTGTAAGATCTATATGAACAGTTTTAAAAAGTGTAGTGTCACCAATTAGGTTAAGAAGTAGAACATTGTCAACCCCCGGGGAGACCTTCTCTTCCTCCCCGCAGAGGTGACCACTATCTTGATTCTGACAGTCATTCTCTTGCATTTCTATATAGTTTCAATAGTTTCACCACTTATTAATGAACTCTTAAACAAGCAATTACTTCATTTTGAAGAACCGAGTGGCAGGCATAATCTAGGTATGTCCATAAGCAGCAAAGAGTCATAGTGCCACTATTAGTTGAAGACTTCCAAAAGAAGAAAAGCTGCCCTAGATCCCCTCTTAGGGAGTCAGTGGCTACAGGAATTTCCTGTAAAGGGAATATATGGAGCCTACCACCAATGGCCCTGGACACTGATGTGTGGCCAGAGGGATTGGGCTGGTCTGTGTGCTTTCGATTTCCCAAGCTGCCTCCAGGACTTCCAACTTCCAGATGATGTAGGTCAAGTCAGGACACCTCTGTGGGTTGAAGTGAGCATCCCCAGCTGATCCAGGCATCAGGATCTGGATGGCAGAGCAAGAAATTCAGCAGCAAATGGTCAAGTGAGATCTCTTCCAGGTTGGGAGAGAGGCAGGCCCCTACGAACATGAAGTCAGAGAGGCAATCCAGGGATCAACCCCATTATGTTGGCCATTCCATCTAATTCATCTCCCAGTTCCAGAGACAACCTAGAGCTGCTGGTCCTGTACCTGATGAAGATTCTTTCATGCAGACCAAGCTACTTTTCTTCTTTCCCCTCTATCATCTTGTGATTTAGCTTCCTGGGGCTGTGTATTCAGTTGACCCTGGTCTAGCTACTTTTGAGCTTGGCAAATTATGATGCTGTTATCTCCTGGCACATTCTCCTTATCATTGCAGGATTTTGTCTTTTGAAACAAAGACAGACCTTTATTGTACTTTTAGTGGGACCATGGGAGCAATTGGAGTTAGATATATGCATTAAATCTGCTATCTAAGTCCGGAAGTCTCCAAAGGAAATCCTGCTGCTCCCTTCCTCGGTTGCCCAAATGTGATGGCTAGTTGGATGGCTCCTTTGGAACCCTAAAGCTTGTCAGCAGTGCTTACTGTACCCACCAGGAACACACTGGGGGGAATAGGGAGAGAGGATATGCATAAGCATAAGGGTTAAGCTCCGGACATTGCATTTTTAGTAGTTGTGATTAAGAGCCTGATTTTTGGAGTAAGACCCAAGTTTCACTTCCAGCTCTGCTACATACTTATCACATGACTTTGGGCAAATGCCTTTGCTTCTCTGGACCTTATTTTCCTCACCTATAAAACGGGGATACTAATAGTATCCCTCTTTCAGGGTTTTTGCAGGAATTAAGGGAGATAAAAAACTGCAGTGCCTGGCACATTGTACATGTTCAGTACATGGTAGCTGTTATCATCATCACCATCATCATCATGAAATAATAGCCACCTCCCGGAAAGCTGTCAGAGCCACAGTCTGTCTTTGCTGCTGAGGCTTTAGACTCTGGAGAGCCTTGATGTCCTTGTCCTTTGACCCAGCACCCGGTGTTCCCAGTAGCTGTGCTCTTGACCTCACCTTGCTCCTGGAATGATTTGCAATGGCCCACCTAGCCTGACCAACCACACAGTCTTCTTACCTCAAGACCCAGCATTACTGATGGCAGGTACAACACTGGCCACTCTGCCAAATTGCCCCCACATAAAATGGCCAGGCTAAAGGGCAAATTGTACTGCAGACCTGCTCTGTGCCCAGCACTACAGGAAGGTATACCACAGTCTCTACCCCAAGGAGTTAATAAGCTACTTGTTTATTCACTAGAATTCATGGTGCAGAAAAAAAATATATTTATTCTTTCATTCCTTAATTGATTTATACATTATTGATTTTACCTTTTTGTGTTCTTGGGTTCTTTTTTCTCTAGGCAAAGTAGCAATTTACCAGTATAACTTAGCCCTGTGTTTAAATTCCAAATCTGAGAACTTGATTGACTAAGTGAACTTGATTTTGTACCCTATCAATTGTAGTCAGCCTTAGACATTTAAACTTTGAAATATTAAGGTTAAATTATATACATTTATAGAGGAAAAATCCAGAAAAGCTCAAACTCTTCCAGTTCTTGCATAGAAAATACCCTGCTCCAAGGAAACTGTAACAAAATGCAAATTTATAGAAGAGATCCAGGAAATGGATGTGCCCTAGATTTCTTTGGAGAATCTCTTGAGTGAACCCTATCTTCTTCCCACCTCCTGTACCACATGTATCATAAAAGAACTCTCCATACTTGGAGTTCTTCTCATTTTAGGATATAGTTGTAAAAAGAAAAGAGCACTGGATCACACAGTAGCCAGCCCAGAAGCCATTGCACAGCTGTGGAACCCTAGCAGCCCTCCAGAATCATCTTGCAGCTGGCCTGCTTATAGCAATAACAAAGGTTTCTGTTGGGCAATTTGATCAAGCAAAACTCAGGGCATGGACTTTGAAGTCATACAATACTTGTGTTTTACTCCAAGCTCTGGCACTTACTAATGAGTGACCTTGGGCAAGTTGCTTAACTTCTTTGTGTTTCAGTTTCCTCATCTTTACAATAGGATCATAATAGTAGCTTCCCCATAGGATTGTTCTGAGAATTAATTAATTGAAATGACCCCAAGAAAGGACTGAGCCCAGTGCCTTGCATTGAGTAGTTCTCAATAAAGGTTTCTAATTTTATCAAAATGATCATTTATCATTTTCATTAGTCTATTTTGCCAAAAGATAAAAGAGGTGATAGCCCTGATGAACTGTGTTGGCCAGACCATGCTTAGAGCAACATGTTCAATTCTAAGCTAACACATATAAAATTCATAGGACAGTGCTTGGAGCATTGTAAAGGTGCTGGATATATGGCAGAAGTGTTATTATTAATTAAGACTACAACTAACGAGTCTTCTGAGAAAGCATAAAATATGCAGACACTGCATATGTGTTAATTCAATTAATGCTTATGACCACCTTATGAATAAGATACAACCATTATCTCCCTTTAACAGATGAGGAAATTAAGGCAAAGAAAGTTTAAGTAACTTCCTCACAATTACATAGCCAAGAAAAGGCAAATCCATGATTCAAGCCAGACCTTTCTCCAGAGCCTGCCATTATGCCAAAGAGTTGTGCTCTCCAATACTGTAGCCAGCAGCCATATGTAGCTTTATTTATTTATTTATTTATTTATTTATTTATTTATTTATTTGAATCTAAAAACATTTTTTTTCAATTACAGTGGATATTTAATATTATTTTATATTAGCTTCAGGAGCACAGCATAGTGGTTAAACATTTACATACTTTACAAAGTTATCTCCCCCATAAGTCAAGAACTTACCTGGCATACATAATTATTATGATACTATTGGCTATATTTCATATGCTGTACTTTACATCCCCATGACTATTTTATAACTAAGAATTGTACTTCTTACTCCCTTCACTTTTTTTACCCAGCCCCTCACCCCTCCTCCCATCACATGTAGCTATTTATATTTAAATTGATTTACAGTAAATAAAAGTAAGAATTCAGTTCTTCATTTGCACTAGCCACATTTCAAGTGCTCAACTGCCACATATGGCCAGTGAGTACCATATTGGACAATGCAAGTATAGAATGTTCTGCTCTTTCTAGGAGGATTCAACATCACCTCAGAAAATTCTCTTGGACAGTATTGCTTATAGCATTTCTGGGATTCTATTCCTTACAAAAACTCAGACTTGAGTTGTATAGCTTTCTCTTATTGTTGTTAATAGACACATGGTTGTAATATATTGAAATCCCGTTTGCACTTGCCCAGGTAATAGGGTAATGGCAAGCAAGAGGCCAAGAAGTCTGACTCACATTAAGTTTTCCAGCTTTTCCAATGCATTACTTCAGATTTACAAAATGTCTCCTGTCACCTCTGTTTGACAGGTAGGGAAATTTGCCAATTTGACCAAAGATCCAGCTTCTTCCACAGGCCTTCTTTGACCTGTTTGCTATCTGAATAACATTTAATACCATAACATGTTCATCCCACTAGTGACTTGAACAACTGGGGCTGGACTCAGAAGTCAGCCCAGCCTTGAACGACCTTAGGTTTTGAGAGTCTTTGGCACGTGGGGCAAGTCTCCAGTTCCCTCTCTTGGACTTTCTCTGCTCACCTCTGCTACACATTTAGTAAAGACCAGAGAAAGGAAAGAGAGGGATTCAGGATTCGTTGTCTGAATTCCTGGATGATTCAGTCTCAGAATCTACAAGCTTCCAGAGCCAGTGGAATCATAGTTTACAACTGTAGTCTTCCCAATGTGCATCTATCTGTTTCCTTCTGAATCTCCATGGTGGAGAAGATTGGACCAATATCTAATCCAGTCAATAATTTATAAAATCCAAGCAGCTTTTATCCACTTCTTACAAAGTATTATCTTAACTTGCTGCACCAGAGCCCACTTGAACTATGGTGATGCCATAGAATAACCAACAAGGTGGAGCTCCTCCTTTATGAATGAAGGAAGACACCTGACCATTCCTCTCCATGTGCAGGGAAGGAGCCTTTGCACTTTTAAACTTAGGAGTTGCTTGGGTTTGAGTCACTCTATAACTCAGATCTAGGTCTGTACCCCACCTTGCCACTGTGTATCCCTGGTAAGCCTATCTCCACTTCCTTGTCTTGTAAACTAGAGGCAGTCTCAAATGTATATGTGCACAGAGTTCAGTGCCCAGCACATAGTGAGTGCTCAAAAATGTATTGACTGATGTTATTTTCAGTGTGATTATGATCATTCTCTGTTGTATTGATGGGTTTTATCAACACAACAGCATTGAAAAGGTATGAGTACATGTGCTTAAATGAGGGTCAAGGCTCAGTTTATCATTAATGTCCAACCCAAAAAGAGGCCAGTACAGTGTTCATTAGATTATCATCTCCCAAGTGCCTGGGACTTCATGCCAAACTCTTAACAAAGTAAAGTTGATTAAATTTTCTAAGTACAGGGGTAAGCAAAAGTAGGTTTACAGTTGTAATACAAATAAATAATACAATAATTAATAAATAATAATACAAGAATAAACTCTGTGTTTTGTGTACTCACAAATGTAAACCTGTTTTTGCCCATACCTGTATTTGCTGAGCCCCTCGCCTGTGCCAAGCACTGTCTGGGCACAAGAGAGATTTCAAGATGATTAAGATTTGGCCAAAAAGTCAGTTGGAGGTGTTCAGCCACAGGAGCTAAATCAAAGGAGAGCAGAATTCCCAGAGTGGAGGAGCTGGATCTTTAAGAATGCAAAATTCTCAGAGTGGAAACTTGGAGAAAGGGCATTCCAGGCTGGGTGAATGAAGGTGCACAAGCACAGACGGCTGAACACACGTGGCAGCCTGTCTGGAAAGCACCAAGGAAATTGGCATAACTGGAGAGTAGAGTACATTACACTATGAAACATGAAACCTGGTGGCCAAAAGGGCAAGAAGTCAAGGGGCAGAGCTTATCAGGATGCGCTTGTGTTTCTAGATAGCTGCAAGCCATTGGAAGACTTTTCAGATCAGAGGGAGGGATTTTGTGTCAACTTAAGTCCAGCAAGCTCTCTAGTAATCATGGGAAACCCAGGGTCCAGGGTACTGAGTGGGTGAGAGGTTTTTGAAATTGGGCACTACTGTCAAACACATACCCATCCTGTGGACTAAATTCTATGAAATTTGGAATTAAGTGGAACCAGTCAATCCAAGAGCTATTAATTACTACCACCAATTACTGATGGACTTGCTTTTTTGAGATTTTCAAGGAGAGAGATGGGTGTACTTTATGTTTGGAAATATATAAGAGTAGAGCTGTCCCTAACAACCTTTTCTTTGGAACTTGGACCTCACACTTAAAGGGTGTTTGTTTGGTAAGCAGTTTTTTTCTCCAAATTGAATAAAAAGGAGAATATGCACAAGCATCAGCTATAAAGCTCCTAGTCAGTCAGAGTCAAGATTGAATCTTATCTATTTTATTTCATTTTTTTTAACTGGGATTGGACTGGTCTTTACACTGCCTCCTCCCATTCTGCCCCACCTGAATGAGTGGATCCAGGCCCACTTCCAATCGCTGCTTAATGGAAATGTGGGGTTATCTTTTGCCACTGGTAATTCCCATGTGCTATCTGCAATTGTTTCTACCTGATGAACTACTGAGGCACTGCACACGTATGTTAATGCCTATGGGGGAGTCTTATTCCTTGACCCATCACAAATATCCTACAGGTAACATGAAGCTACCAGGGATTTCTGAGCAAAATTTACAAATAAGCCACATTCGTTGTTTTTAGAGTGTGTCCTCATGGAATGGGCAAATAATCAAAACTCTAGTAATATTTGCATTTTAGAACTGTAAAAATTTCAATATGGCTATAAAATCATGTTTAAGATGATCAAGGAGATAAGTATGCAGACCTAAAGAGTTGTTAATTGTAGAAAGCAATGTTTCTGCTTATGTCTCAGATGACCTTGATCCAAAGACAATTGGAGCTTGATGCAGTGAAACTGGAGATGGCCAGTGAGCTCAGCTCTGTACTGAACCCCACCCTAAGTGGAGGAGCACTGGGTCCTCCACAGTCGGTACACCATCAAATGGCAAAGAAGTTTTCTTTCCCAAGTGCATTGAGTTTACTTCCTAAGAATATTTCTTGTTGCTTTTCAATTTTGTTTTGTTTGGGGGGAGGGTATAATTTCTAAACCTTTCCAGGTATTAGATTATCTTTCTAGATAACTACTCATCTTTAAGTAGTTATAATTTGTTGTTTAAAAAAAAAAAAACACAAAAAACTGCATGTAGCCCCCTTGTAAAACCTTGACTGTAATTTTCTCAGTGGCATATTTTAACAGTTTACATCTCAAAACTTGTTTTCATATGGCAAGTTAATGACTACACACACACACACACACACACACACACACACACACACACACACACCATGGCAAACTTCTTGTGGGTTTGGGAACCAGGTAAACCTTGGTTTGCATCCCACTCCACTACTAACTAGCTGTGTGACTTTGTGCAACTCAGTTAACCTCTCTGGGCCTCATTGTCTTCATCTGTAAAATAAAGACAACAATAGTTCCTGCCTCATGTACAGATTGAATGAGTTGGAATATTGAAAGCACTTGAGTTCTTGCTTGGTGCATAGCAAATGCTTAGTAAATTTAGTAGTGGCAATTTTTATTGTTGATCAAATAATGCATCCGCCTATCTAATGATCTATCGTCCACTGCAGATATCGCGCACAGTAGATGTTTAGTGTTTATTGCAGTGAATCAAATTGATTCTAACTGTTTAGCTTAGATTTGGGGGATAAATATTTTCCTTTCTACTGGGATGTTTGGTAGGAGATGCAGATGATCACTTGCAGCTTGGGTATTAAAAGCATGAGTGTGAAGAGGCTGTCTCACATAGAAAGAAGAACTCATCAAGGCAGGCTTTTTTGGACACCATTGTTGCCAAGCGCTCGGTGTGCTTCCCAGGATGTCAGAGCTACATCAGTAGCTCATTTGAGTCTTGAAGCTTTCTCTACACATGGATACCAAGTGTAGGGGTTTTAATTGCCTTTAGTTGAAAGAATTAGGTTATACATTCAATTCTGATGAAATTCCCGTCTTGTAAAACATGGTGGAAAGGGGGGTCCTGGCAAGGAGAAGTGCAGTGAGGACTGTTGTGAGATTTCCACTTGACTGTGTGGTTTTGCGCTCACCATTCGGTTTTGCAGATTCCTCAGTATGTCTACACACATACCTACAAACCAATTTAGAACTGTGTGCTCTGTTGTGGGGGTCAGAGGGTAAAGAGGGATTGAGATTGGTCAAGGTCATTGCCAATGAAACAGCTATCTGACCTAGCTTTACTCCCATTTCCAACAAGGCAGAGGATTCTTAACTGAGATTCACGGATGGATATTAAGTGGTCCAGAAAACCCCTGAAATTATATGTAAAATGTTAATGGGTTGGGAAGAGGAAGACACCACTGTGCTTTTTCTGTGGAGAGAGACCATAGCTTTTAACTGATTCTCAAAGGAGTCTGTGACCCAAGACAATTAAAACTGCAAAGTTGTTTGGTTTTGTTGCCCCAGACGAATTGGTATGTATTACCCAAAGGACCCAGTTAAATGGTCAAGGAAGTGACAAGATCAGTCACAACTATTTTGTGGCCAAGCAGCTGATGGATTGTTCAATCGGTTGTTGTAGAGTCATATAGACAAAGCCTACAAGCTTGGGGAAGCCAGGCACCCCCAGGTCATCCTCGGGCGACAGCCCCCATCCTGCCAGGCCCTGGGGAGTGAATCCTTCCTGCCCAGCAGCTCCTTTGCTCATGAGCTGGCCCAAGTCACCTCCTCCTACAGCACCTCAGAGCCAGCGCCCTGGGGCGGCTGGGATCCGAAGGCCTGGAAGCAGGTGCCTGCTTCACTACTGCCTAGCTGCGACACTGTAGGTAAGTCACTTCCCCTGAGCCTCGCTTTCCTCATCTGTCAACGGGGCACAGTTCCCTGCTCAGCCTGCCCACCTGCTTCATAGGGTTGTTGGGAGGAACACAGGAGGTGACAGCCCATAAAGCTCTGTACACCTAAGAGGAATTTCTAATGCTTTCTCTACTGTGTCCCGGCCAGTCTTTGACAGAGAGAACACCCAAGCAAGCCGAGTGCTCCAGGTGCCTCAGCCTCACCTCCAGGAAAATGAGTGGGGATTGCCCCAGGTGCAGTTACTCCCTCCCTACTGTCCACCTTCCAGCACCCCATTTCCTTCCCCGCCTATCTGTCCCTGCAGCCGGATTGTGAGCCCAAGGGGGACAGGGGCTGCACTTCTGCACCTTAAATCCCCCCAGTGCCTGCCTGCTCCATACCTAGTGGGTGTTCAGAAATTGCCTCTCCTGACAGCAAACTGCTGTGGACTCTGCACCCAGAGGTGTTCCTTGACACTACCCAAGATTCACACAACCTAAAAGTGAGAAGTTGGATTTCCCCACTGGAGTACTGGCAGCCTGGGAAGGGCAGGCAGAAGGAATCCAAGTCAAGCCTGTCCAACATGCTATGTGTTAGGATCCTCCTGAAAAGTCTAGGAGTGGCTTGACTTGCCCTAATGAGTCACATTAGTGGCCATGAAAGCAAGATGGAGGACACCAGCCAGAATGGGCCTTTGCAGAGTATTTCATTTGGATCATGGAGTTGTTGTTCTGGTACATGAAATACCAGTGTGCACAGGATGTGCAGAGAAGACTGGAGAAATGAGCATTGCTAAGTGACAGTGATCAGAAGATGGTCATCAGGCTGAAAGGGCCTCCTAGATTCTGGCCTTTAATGGAAATTCTGCTTTCTTATGTACAGCTTTGTTCTCTTTATCTGCCTGCCCTGCCCTGCCCTGAAAGAACAAGCAGTGCTTTTCTTTCAAGGAGTATTGATTTTTTCTCTTTTTTTCCCCTTTTTTCTGTGTACTCTCAGAGTCACAGTGCTCTTTAGCTGAAACCTGAGAAATCTTGTCCAGCACAAAGCTGCCAGGGAAACAGAATTGGCAAAAACAGATGGGGACGCTGTCCACTCAGGATGTCACTGTCTTTGGAAATAAAAAACAAGAGGATCCCAGCTAGCTTGCCTCGTGAATTCCTATCTTCACCCCCACTTACGTCTACCCAAGCCAATGCCTTCTATCCAGCAGTGAAAGACTGGGAAGATGCTTGGCTCCCTAATCTTCCCTATGAAGCTTTGGAAGTTGGACCCACCTAGGGGCTCTTTGAGGGAGAGTACCTTGCCAGCTCAGCCTGTTATTCAGGAAGGCCAGACTCAGTGGGAGACAGAGGAGGCAGGCACCACAGGGGAAAAAGAAAGGCAAGCTGCAAAGACATTTGTTTCCTCTGCCTCAGGATATTCCCAGCATTTAGACCAAGCCCTTCTGGGACCAGGCAGTCCTGAAATCACCGAGGAGACCAGAGAGGAGTCAAAATAGAGTTCACGCTGTTGGAGTTCAAGTAGAAAGAGAGAAAATAAAGAATAAAACAGCTGACCTACAGCTCTCTGCCATTTGCTTTTGATGCCATTGCTTTCATGAAGGCCCCATTGACAGCTTCAGACTGGTTCAAACCCCAAGGTCACCATGGGAAAGGTCCCTGGCTCTTGTACAAGGAGCCCAGAGGGGCAAAGAAAGACACCAGCAAGCTAGTACTGACCTCAGTTTTGCCTAGCTTAGAGAACCTTGTGGCAAGTTCTGATTTACCTTCAGGGACCCAAGCCCTGACCTGAGGTTTCTGGTGTCCTCCCCACACTCCAGTCCACTCCTGATCCCTTCACACATCGTATTTTCTTTAGAAGATGTATAGCCATCTGAAATGACCTTTGGTTGACTTACATGTGTCTTGTCAATCTCCCCTCCACTGTAAACTCCATAAAAGTAGAGAAGCACAGTGCTGTCTCCATGCCTGGAAAAGAGCCTGGCCCAAAGTAAACCCACAAGAAATGTTTGTCAGCTGACTGACGAACATGGTAGGCTGCCAAGGAATCCCTCTCTTCCTATTCCATATTTGGGCAGGTTCATTCTGGGGGACCAGAGTCAATGAGGCCCACACCTTGCAGGCTGCATTTGGGCAGGGAAAGTCATTGATCAAGGCAATACAAAAGGGCAGGTGTTCGGCAGACTCCCCTCATCCAAAATCTTGGCCTCAGGTTCACAGGGAGAAGTGGCCTGGTGGCACACCTATCACTCCTGATGGTGTGGCCTCCTCTGAAAGCATTCTGGAGAAACCAAGTCACAGACTCTAAGAGACAGGAGGGACTAGGAAATGAACCTTACCTGTCATTCACTATAGAAAGCCTCTGTAGTTTCTGCAGAACACCTGAGGATAATCTTCGTTTAAAAGCATCCACACCCCTCAAACAGGGCTTCTGATGGAAGTGTCTACATTGCCTTCATCCATGGGCCATGGCAAGTCTGAGGTGTCCCCATCCATATGGGTGTAGGAGCCCCCAGAAATCAGGTCTTGATTTCATAATCTCCATGCAGAATACTGTCTTCTTGTCATTTTAAAGGAAAGTCAGAAGAGTGGGTGAGATGTCTCCAAATCTGATTTTCAAAACTACAAACGGTGTTTTCCTAGTGGAATAATAAACAAACAAACCCAGACACCAGAGCTCATTAACCTTTGAACCTCTAATACATAGCTAAGTGCTTTCTGCTGTAGGGTAGGGTAGCTCAGTGTGGGAGCACTCATGGGCTGTATTTCCTGGGAAAGGAGACTGGAGTTTCCTAGTGGTAGAAAAAAATCTCTCCTTCTCTTCCTCCTTTCCCCCCCTCCTCCACTCCCTCTTACTCTTCCTCCTCCTCCTTCTACTTCTCCTTATTCTCTCCCTCTCTCCCCATCCTGTCCTCTTGTTTTTCCCCTTTCCCTCTCATTTTTCTCCCTTTCCCCTCCCTCTCTTCTTCCCCCTCCCCTCTTTTTTCCTTCCCTTCTCCCTCTCTCTTTCCCTCCTTCCCTGAATCAATGTGCTGTACATAATAAGGCTTTGAATCCATTCCTTGGCGTCCCCCAGAAGCTATTCCATTGTAATCCACTTCCCAGTCATAATGCTCTTCTCCTGGGGATCACCAGGCCAGTAACTTCAGTCTAAAGCCTGCTGAAATCCAGAAATCTTTTGTGGGCATCTGTGTGTGAGTCCTGCTGATCAGCTGCCCCATCCCATCCCCCATCCCTCTTTGCTTGATTAATTGGTTGAATCAGTCTTGAGAACATCCCCTGCAGTGGTGAGAAGCATCCATGGTGATTCCATGGGACTTTCAGGAACCATTCACCTGTGATGACTGAAAAGCAAAGCTGACAGAGCACCTGTCCTGGTCTGCAGCTGGCGGGGGCAGGGGGAGGACTGGGGCTGTGTTGGACTCAACTGTGCCAGGGGATAGCAGTGAGGTTTGGGCCAGCCTTTTGAAATCTCTCTTGACTAGCACACAGATGAAGCACTAGCCCTGCCAAAGCCCCCACATATGGACCATGGTTTTGCAGCTTCCTGAGCATCAGAAAGAAGCTTCCAGAAAAACAACTCTATGATTTCCCAGGTTGCCATTCTGGCTGAAATGTGGTCTCTTGGCCCAGCAGGACTGGGAGGAGCTATGACAGAAGATCCCTGGCCCTAGTTCTCTGGGAGACTTCCTGCTGGCACCAACCCAAGCTCACCCATGTGACTAGCATGGGGGAAGCACGTGTAGGCTTGAAAAGGACCCACCAACACTGCCCTGTCAATGTGCTGCCCTGTCAGCACAATAGGACCCAGTACCATGACAATTACAGCCTTTGAAAAATGAGTGATTTGATGACCTCCTCCAATAAGCATGCTTATGAAAATCCACAGGTTGCCTAGGACATCCTCCATAAGTGTCCTAAGCAGTAATTTTCAGCCACCCCTTCCTCCTAGGCACCAAAAACAGTTGTCATTTCCTGTTTTCTCCATTTTCCAAAGATTCTAATTGTCAGTGTCAAAAAGCAACAACTGTTTTCTTGGGGCTTATCTTTGAAGCACATTGATTCAGAACAAAGTATGGAGGCCTCCATCTGCAAAACAAATGAAGCAGTCTCTTAGGGAGGCTTGGAGAGAATGCCCTGGCTGCTGGACCAGGGACAACAGGCCCAGAACACAGGGCTGGGAGTGCCCTGGATGACCCCAGAGGTATTAAGAGACCCCGCTTGACAGCAGTGCTGTAGTACCCTAGAGGGCGTGGCCCACAGGCTGGATGTCAAGTGTGTGCTTTGGACTTGGGTGTATATCTAACCATGCCACTAGCCAAGGTTTCCCCTTCAACTCTGGATGCTGTGGGCTTTGTGCTTCCTTAGATGAATACTAGCCAACACTCATCTTCCCCCTGTAACCCTGAACTATTTGAGAAGCACTCTTTTATCTGTCAGACACTACCCAGTTCCTCTGCCCTCTGACTTTGGTTTCCCATGCCTTTGAGGTGTCTTTCCTCTCTGCCTCTTTCCTTTGAGGCTCTTCTGTCCTTCCCCTGCTTTTTCTTTGGTTACACTCTGTAGCTTCCACCAGCCCCCAGCTCCAGCCCCCACCCCCATACAACTGTGTTATTTGATGAAACTAACGGAGGAGCCAATGGAGAAAGAGTTGGGGTCAGTGTAGACTTAGCCAGCCACAGGAGCCAGTTCCCAGAAGCAGCAGGCTGGACAGGCAGAGGCACTGTGTCTGCAGTTAAGAGGCATAGCACTTCCTAGCCATGTTGCATTGGGCAGGTCATGTAACCTTTCTGTCTGAGCCTAAGATATCATGTGAGTAAGCTGGGTCCATAGATCTTCTGCCTTTATCTCCTAAGGCTGGTGTAAGGGTAGAAGGGAAGAGCACAAGTGAAAGGGCTGCCATAGAAATGCCTGCTTATCCTGAGCCGCATCTCAGACAGATCCTAATGCTCCCACCCCCTTCCTGATGGCGTGGCCTTGGGAGGTCATATGGCCCCTGTACTCCTCAGTGTCCAAATCAGTATCACTGGGATAATAGCATGCCTACTTTAAAGGGTTGTTGCAACATAAGGTAAAGTAATGGATGCAAAGTGCTCAGTACAGTGAGCATGCATAAAAGCATGACTGTCCTCTCCATGCTTTAGCAAGAAGAGGGCAGCTCCATGGGCTGGCTGAGAAACAGAACCTCCACTGCCCACATCCCAACAGCCTCAGGGAGGGGGGCAAGAGCTTGAACAGAAGGTAGACTAAGGCCAAGATGGTGAAATAGCTTCTAGTGTAGTCTGCCCAGTGCCATGTGTTCGTCCTCTCTCCTTGGCAGGAACTGAAGTCAGGAACTGCCTCCAGGCCTGGGAGCCGGGCACTGTCTCAAGTGCCAACCTTCTTCCTGCCCCCATCCCATGCCCCAACATCAGCCCTCTAAGTGCAGAAAAGCAGGCCATCCCATGTGGTAGGGTCAAGTCTTCTGGCATCTAGGGGGATGGAGCTCAGAAAGTGGATTCAGAGGGGTGTGCTCCCTGATGGAGCTGCCTTGGTTGTCAGCACACTTGTGAGCAGGCTTCTTGAGAAGGGGGAAGGGATGGCAGTGGATAAACACTGGACTGGGAGTCAGAACTGGATCCCAGTCACAACCTGGCACCGAATTGCTGAGAGTCTCTGTGCAAGGGACAAGTCATGCCTTCCACGTGCCCTCATCTGGTTCTCTAGGAACTGTCTCCTTGAGTTTCTCCCACACTCTGTGCTGGGACTGCAGCCCTGAAGCTTGACTCCTCTTGTCCACTCAGCTTGGAAATGGAGACAGGAAGCTCACCCCAATTGTCCATGCTGCAGCCAATATTCTGGGTGTTTGACAGTGCATCCATCTGACCATATGATCATCCTGTTGTTCATGCCAGGACCACCCAGAACAATCCTTGGCCCTTTCCTCATAACAGCCCAGCAGAAGCTGGGTACTCACTACCACATAGCCCCAAAATCCCTGGTTTGCACAGCCATTTCTTGTCTGTGTGGTTTGGAATCCAAGCCCTACCCCAATCACTTAGAGTCCTCTGAATGCAGCCAGTTTGCCTGGGTCTCTCTCATACTGGCATGCCCAGACTTTTGTCAGCACTATAGACATGGTCTGGCCAAGACAGAGTAGTGTAGGACTGTCACCTCCCTCCTACATACTCTGCTTCTATTAATGTGACCTAATGTTACATTTGCTCTTTTGGTGACCATATCTCACTGCTGACCCATCCTGAACAGGATATCCAGAATGCCTAAATCTTTTTCAATGTGCTCTTGCTATTAAGCTCTGTATCTCCAGCCCCATCCTATACTGTCACAGTTGGTTTTTTAATCCAGGTTGCAGAATCCTACTTTTATGTATACCTGTGGAGTTTTGCTTGGGAGGGTGGGGCATGCATGCAAGTGTGTGTTGGCATGTTTACTCATGCTTTCTGCTACACCAAAGCCAAGTCTTGAGTCCCCACACAGTGATCCCAAGGCAAATATTTCTTGGTAGCCATATTCTAACACTTCATTTTCATCTTCTGTTTAGCAAGAGAAACAGAGATCAGGTCTTATGGCAATGACCCCTGAACAGCAGAGTGCGTATATCACTCAACAGATGAATCAATTTCAAGGTAAGCAGTTAAGATCAATCTTCCCAAAGGGACAAGCTATGGGGGTGTGGTATGTGAGGGTGGGGTGCGAATTCACCCCAGAGTAAGGAGTTACTGTGGGTGTTTCTGAAAGCAGCACCTTGGTTGGGCCTCTCACACTGGAAACTTAAGTAGGATACCAATTGAAGGTCAGATCTTAATGACTGATATCAATATTTAATTCAAGAGTTTGATTAAATCAGGCACCATAAAGCAGTTATTCTCAATGGGAGAAGGGCACACCCCCTAGGGTTTTATCAGAATCAATTGAGGGCTGTCACAACCCCAGGATTCTGATCCTGCCCTTCTTTCCCCCACCTCAATGACCTTCTATTCTAACGGGATCCTGGACCATCTCTCAGGTGTAGGCAATGGAAAGGGGGTTGAAGCTGTGTCTCAAAGAGTCTGTGGTGGGGGGCTCCCAGAGCCTCCACAGATAGCAGAGGTCCCTGCCTTACCATGACATCTATGAATGTGATCAACTTATCAGTCGGGGATACAGCTGTTTGAAAAAATAAAACAGGTAATGGTTCCTACTTCTTGGGGCTTCCAGACTAGTTGGGGAGACATGCGGTAAGCAATCCTTACTAGCCAGTAGTGGCATTATGCAAGACCAAGGGTGCTCTCACCTGGAGCTCAGCAAAGGCTGCTTGCCCTCCAACAGGTGGCCAGCATCTTTATTTTAGCCAATGCCATCATCATGCTATTGCTCCTCCATTCTTGTGCAAAAACCCTTGTTCCTTTGAGCCTAACACCAGCTGAATATCCCACCTACCCAGGTCAGGCACACTTCAGCTGTAGAGACAAGGAAGACAAGTTCCAGGAAGGCCATTCCATCTGTCAAGGGATCAGCAATGCCAGGCCTGCATACAGAGGACTGAGTATAAAAGCAGACTGAGTCCCTGGCCTTATGGAGCATACAATCTACTTGAAAAAACAGACAGATAAGCTGACATTTTTCGTCCAACATTATCTGTACTTGATGGGGGGGTAGGGGTGTGTGAGCACAAACCCAGGAGTCTAAGAGGGCTCCCTAGAAGGACTGAAGTCCGGGCTGAGGGTAGAAGAACAACGGGGAGAAGAGTTGGGGAACAGGGGATGCTCAGTAGGAGCCAAGGGTAGAAGGGGAGAAATTGGTGCTAAGCTGGCACTCCCCATCAGCAACTGCAACCAAAATTAAGGATGCCTTTGGAATTGACCCTGCCTTCTCTCTTCCTGTAGCCATCCAAGAACAAGTCACCTCCAAGTCTAGCCAGACCAAGGAAAGCCCCCCTTCCAGCCAGCACATAATGCTACCCAGATCTGAGCTCCTTCAGAACAATCTGAGTCCAGGAATGATCTCACCCAGCCATCACCAAAGCCATGAGGGCATGATCTTCTCCCATGAGGGCATGATCTCACCGACCCCAGGCAAAAAGCAAGGAATTTTCAACTCCGGCTCCCTACTTCCCATACCCTCACGCTCAGGCCAGAACCCCCTAGGCAGCCTTGGTTCAATCTGCCAACATACAGAGATGCCCAAGGCCTCCCCCTCACGAGTGCTACTGCCAGGGTTCTGTCCCAGACCTCTGGGAAGCCAACCCTTGAGTCCCCACCAGCTCAGACAGCCTTGTGTGCCAAGAATGTCCACCATGTTCAACAATGCCACATGGGTGGCATCAGCAACTACAACCCCAGCAGTCTCAAGGGCACCACCTCGGAGCCAAATAGGTAATAGCATCCAGCAGCAATTTAATAGCAACTCTATGTTCACAAAGGCACCTGTGAGAGTCTCCCTGGTAACCCCATCCTGTCCATCACAGCAGGCAGTCATGCCTCCCAATCAGGGGACCCAAGGAGACAGGCCTGGCCAGAAGGTGAATGCTGCCTTGACCAACCCCAGCTTTGGCCTCAGACAGAGCCCAGTGCTGGGTCCTGTGCCTGTGCTGAATTCCTCCAAGTCCCTCCAGCAGGGCATAGCCAGCTTTGGCCCCATGAGTCCCATACAGGGCATCGAGCCACCGCCAAGCTATGTGGCTGCTGCTGCTGCCGCTGCCGCTGCCACCTTTGCCATCACTGCTAGCCAGTCCCCAGGTCCATTCAACAGAATGGATCCCCCTACTGAGCTGCCACCCTATGACTTTTTGCCCCAGCCCCAGCCCCCACTAAATGATCTGATTTCACCACCTGACTGCAGTGAGGTAGATTTCATTGAAACTCTCTTGAAAGGCTCCAGCATGAGCCCAGATGAAGACTGGGTGTGTAACCTGAGGCTGATCGATGACATTCTGGAAGAGCAGCATGCTGCTGCTCAAAATGTCACAGCCCAGACTGCTGGCCAAGTCACCCAGAATAGCCAGGATAGCATCCCCAACATTGATATCACTTTAGGGAGTGGTGTGAATCCATAGCAAATTCACAACCTGCCCCAGACAGCCACACAAGTGTTTCCTTGTTACAATCTGAGTGGCATCAGTCCATGCCCATCCCTCTCTCTACCTGCAACAAAATGGAAGGCTGGTGATTTTTCAAAATACCTGTATATATTTGAAAATTTTGTAAATGGTTTTCCTAAACATTAATGACAGAAGTATTTATACTTCCTTCTGTGACTTTGTAAATAAAGTGACAACTTTCGTTTCAGTACAGTTGTGTTGATTTTGTATTGTTTGTGTTTATTATACATGCATGCTGTGTTGTTCACTACAGTGATATCAAATAAGCCAGATGTCTGAGTCGCTTATGGTTCTGATGCAATAGGATATGTGGATGTGACCAAGAGGTGTTGTACAAGCTGACAAATGCCACATAGAAAACTAGAAAACCACTTGGCCATTTATTGCCATTTTCACTGAAAATTTGATCACTTGGTGTAATTCTTGATCCCTTTTGCAAACCTGTCAGTCTCTGTTAGCTCTTTCCTGATAAGCACATTACAGCAGAAGCTGCTTTTATTGTAAGTGCTCCACAGAGGAAATTTGCTAGGAGGCTGAGAGGGTTCTATAGATTTGAGAAAGGTGAAGAGAGAATATGAGTTGAACACTCTCTGAGCTGTCAACCTTGAGGATCTAGAGTGCCTCTCTATCATTCAGACAAGAGAACCTCAGCTTTGCACCTCTACAGAGGCACCCTTGCAGGGTGAAGGTGAGATGTTCCTGGTTTAAAGCCTTTCAGTACTTGTTTTGATGTAAGGCTTTGTGGTGGGGGGCAGTCTATAAACATTAATCCTTGATTTTTGGTTTGTCTTTGATGGTTTCAATCTGCAGTTATCACCATGTATATTTCAGTGTCTGTTACAGAAAACCCACATCCTCTGTCCTGTAAACTTTTCTCAATGTTCAGACTCTATGTAATCACATTTTAATTGCCACCTCGTATTTCATCTCTTCGTTTTAAATCTGGCATCTCTTTCAAACCAGAACATTTTTTTTCTTCCTTCTGTAATAAACAGCCAGGAGAAAAGTGCCTCCGTTTTCATTTTTCAAGGGATCATTCAGTACCTGCAAATCCAGGTCAATGAAGCCAGCCAGTGCCTTCCTTTGGCTTTTTCAGAGGCTACTGATGCCCAGAACGTCGGAAAGATGTTGCAGGGAGGGGAGTGGGGTGAGAAGTTTATGTAGGCAAGCTGGGATCTTTTCACATCACAGCGTAGAGACTTGTCATTTGGTGTCTCAGCCCCTCATTTCATAGAGGAGGAAACAGAATGGAAGGCCACTAAGTTAACTTCACTGGGGGGCAAGGAGAGGCTTGCACTGAGAATCTAAACTCTGCACCACCATCTTCTTTCAGTTGAGAGGGTAACACCTTAATAAAGTGTCAACTCCTCCCATGTAAAACACATCCATATAGAGCAGCTGGAGATGAGGAGGTGTACCCTGAGGCAGGTGGTATATCTGCTGCACAGGAGAATGAGGTTTTTTCACTTCTCAAAGACAATCAACAGGGTCCTGGTGAAGTCACTGGGCAGCTGAGCACCCCTGCAATGAGGGGGGGGGCAAGGAGGGATATCCCGCCTCCCATTCCCCAAAGCCCTTATCATCATGAATGCTAGAACAGGAAGAGTTCAGTAGGCTGGAGTGTGAGGCCACAGGGGTGCAGGGGTCCCCACTGCTTAGCTTTACATTCAAGACCACAGCAGAAGGAGAGTCTTTACTCCAGTTTACCTGACTGTCCAAACCTTGCCAAGCTCCACCCAGTCCCCTTTAGCCCACCCCTTCCTGCCCCCCAGAATTTGCAGCAAGTGGGTTGGCTGCCTGTTGTTTCCTATTTAAACTACACAAAAACAACAGGGACTCCTGTCACCCCACAGTAGAGCCACTCCTCAGAGCAAGAAAGTGGCTTCCACAGATCTTCATCTGAATTTGGCTTATGGTTGGGCCTCATTTCCAGGGAACCCTAATAAGATGGCTGGAAACTGTGTGTCTCCCAGGGGCGTTCAGGAGGTGAGGCACAGGTGACAGGGGTTGCAGGTGGAACCGCATCTCCCCAAAGGTAGTGAGGAAGCTAGCTGGATCACCACTTCCCCATGTCCTATAAAAGCACAGCTGAAGCTCCAGTTGGGATCAGATGTAGTAACAATGGAATACATCACATTTATTCCCCTAATTGGCTGGGAGAGTTTTTATACTTCATCCTCAAGGTACAAAATGTTCCAACATGCCCTAGCCTATTTGGCTCAGTGGTTAGAGCGTCGGCCCGTGGACTGAAGGGTCCTGGGTTCGATTCGGGCCAAGGGCAAGTGCCTCGGTTGCAGGCTTGATTCCTGGCCCCAGTCAGGGGTGTGTGCGGGAGGCAGCCAATTGATATATCCCTCTCACATCGATGTTTCTCTCTCTCTCCCTTCCACTTTCTCTGAAAAGCAATGGAAAAAATATCCTCAGGTGAGGATTTAAAACAACAACAACAAAAAACACTTTAAAAAAGGTCCGACATAATGGCACACTGGGAGAGACCTGTACACCGAGACAGGCCTGTTCTGTCCAGCAGAGCCTAAAATGCTCTAGGAAGATGCCCACACCCGCCGCTCAATGACTGTGACTCAGGGCAAATATCAACAGTGGTGAAAGCAAGCCTCCCCAGCCCACGGGCCAGAGGGATCATGGAAACAGTCATTGCCCAAAAGCACTGGCTCTGCCCACCTGTTCACACAGGCCTCTCCTGCTTCCTGCACAGCATGTTTCGTAGGTCTGGGTAATGAATGTGTCCTACAGCTGTCCCTCAGCTTCACTCATCACTCTGTCTTGGTCTCTGCCTCTGCTCTCCCTGCCCCTCGAAGGCAGCACAACCCAGGAGCCATCTGCATTATGGCTCAAGTGCCCCAGTGGTGTCAGGTAATAGGCAGGCCCTGGATTCCCCTCAGGGCCACACTGAAGCACTTGGGTCCACCTCTCTTGTCCCCTCTCTCCAGTAGGCCCAGGAGCAGGAAGAGTTGAGCCAAGTGTCCTTCCTTGTCTCTGTGTTGGACCCAACTGCCCAGTGACTACTGCTCACAGCAGGCCATTTAGGGGCTACTGTAGCCATGACCTATAGATCCCCCATCCTAGCTTTCCTAGTGGGGCTTCCTCAGCCTGCCAGAGGGATTTGGGGTCACTGCTATCCCCGCTCTGCTGGTCCTCAGAGCCCCAAAATAAAAGCTGAGCTTGGCCCACTAGGCTGGTTCCAGCTTCCATTCCCAGAGGGTTCACTTCCCCCTGCAATCATGATATAACCTAAAGGTTGAGATGGTGTGGACAGCAGTGTAGACAGCTCTTTTTGCCACATAGCTTCAGCCTGTTCCCCAGCAGTCCTTTCCCATCTTCATTCCCACTATGGTTATCCCAAGTTGCTTCTTGTAGGAGATATCAACTCCTACCTTTCTGCCATTGTACCAACAACCTCTCTCTGTTGGATTCTTCCCTGGAACTTTCAACTAAGCCATGTTAAAAAACCACTCAACACCGCAGCCCATCCAGCTAGAAGTCTAGCTCCCTGCCACCTTCCCCTCCCACTCACCACACAACCTAGAGTTATCTGGCTCCTCCAGTCCCCTCTCTTTCTCCCCAAGTAAGCTGGTCAAACTACAAAATTCCTCCTGGCCATAAATCCCATGGAAAGTTTTCAGTACTCAGTAGACTTGCCCCTTCAGCAGCACTGGACTCTCTTTCCTTCCAAAAAAGTGCTGTCCTTAGCTCCTGGAACCCTTCTTCCCCTCTGGCCTACAACCTGGCCCTCTCTCCTGCTCTGAGACCTTTCTCTCCTGCTCTTTCCATTACTTCCTCTCACTCAACTAGGCCTTCTTTATCTTCCTCTTATCTTCCAGTTTCTTCCCCTGGCAGACAAATGGGTCCACGTGCCTGTATCTCAGCATCTCAGCCTGGTCAAGAAGAACATGGTGCATCTGGACAGAGTCCTAAATTTCAGTCCCCATGGGAATGTTGCTGGACTGGGTTGCACACTGGGCTGAAGCCCTCTATGACCCTTGAAAAAAGAGTACAAGATCTTCGAGGCTGCTAGATGCCCCCAGTGAAAAGGATTCACCCTCATTCTACTTCAGACAGAAGGCTTAACTGGAATCCCTCATAAGCTCCCCCAGCCTCTCAAAGTCCTTCCCTGAAAGGGCCCTGAAGAAGAAGGCACTCAGCTGCCAGTGGCTCCTCAGGAGCTTGCAAGGAGATCCCTGAAGGCCTCTCCATTGAGGGTGGAGAAAGAAGCACAATCATTATGGAGAAGTGGTCTCTCCATACTCTATCCCATTACCCCAGCCCCAACTTTGAGTCCAATCCCAAGGAAAATACCAGAAGTCACCAAGGAGGTAAGTGAGATCCCAGGGAGTCCTTCTTCCATTAGAGCAGGCTCAGGTCCCTGGAGGTCTCAGGGCAAAGGACTACGGATAAGGTAGTATCTCACTTGACCTTCAGCATAAGAAGTCAGGGAATATGGAAGTGGAAATGGGGTTCTGAAGAAGCACATACTGTTGCCTTCTCTAGTGTGTGCTCAAGGATGTTCCAGGCAGAGGAAACAGCAAATACAAATGCTAGGGGGAATGGAAAAGAGGCAGGTGGATGGGTCTAGTGTACAAGAGAAGGGGAGGCAGGAGAGAGAGTGCAGAGGTGAGCAGGGCCAGAGTACACAGGGTCCTGCAGGCTGTCTTGATTCCACAAGGGAAGCTTTGGGTCACTCTGGTAGTTGTGTGGAGGATGGACTTTAGAATGAATGAGGG
This sequence comes from Miniopterus natalensis, assembly GCF_054644295.1. NCBI lineage: Eukaryota > Metazoa > Chordata > Mammalia > Chiroptera > Miniopteridae > Miniopterus > Miniopterus natalensis. Next base: position 65,021,757 of record NC_142103.1, read on the forward strand.
AGGCCTGTAAGGAAGGCCTCTACATCCAAGGCTTCTCTCTGCATACTTCCCATGAACATCTCCAATTTAGGAGGTCTAAACTGAACTCGTCTTTCCTCCAAGCTTGAGTGTTCTCTTGCTCAGTGGCAGGCAGGCATCACACCCCACTGCCCCACTTTTAAGGCCCCAAATCCACTTGGTCTCCAAGACCAGAACCTGGATATTTGTCTTTCTCTCACCCCTTCTGTATTCTGGAAAGATGAGATATCTCCTTCAAATTAATCTGTAAAATCTCTACGATAACAATAAAAACCCCAGCAGGATTATTTTCTGGAACATGACAAAATGATTCAAGATGGCCCATCTGGCAGGACAACAAAACAAAAATAGCCAGGAAATTTATAAAAAAAGAAAAATCAAAAAAGGGCTCTTAGCACTACCAGGTATTAAAGTGTATCATGAAGCTACTGTATTTAAAACAATATGGCCCTGACAGGAAAAACCAGAGGAGTCAATGAAAAGAAAATAGAAATATGCATGGGAATTGAGACAATGAGAAAGGTGACATTTCAAATCAGTGAGGGAGACTCAATACCTGGTGTTGGAAAAACTGACTTGCCATTTGAACAATAAATGTGGATCCTCTACCTCACTCCTAGCATCAAGCTAAATTCAGACGATTCAAAGATTAGAATAGAAAACAAACAAACAAACAAACAAACCATAAAAGCACTAAAAAAAGGTGGATATTTTTAGAATATCAAGATAGATCAAGTTTCTCCAATCATGACATGAAACCCAGAAGCCATAAGAAAAGACTGATAAAATTGCCCACATAAAATTTAAAAACTTTCATACAGAATGCACCATGGAAGTCAAAAGATAAATGACAAATTTAGAAAAAAATTTGAACACATGATAGACAATGGCTGATATGCCTAATACAGAGAAAAGTAGTTAATTGTCCACAAAAAGACAAAGACAAGATTTTTATAGCAATTTTTTTTACTCACAGTAACCAAAACCTGCAAACAGCCCAGGTGTCTATCAATAGGAGGATGGATAAGCCAACTCTGATGTGTTTGTGCAATGTAATACTACTCATCAGTACACAATGAAAGTCCTTCGTAATGAAAAGGAAAGGACTGATACAGGATACACAACATGCATAAATTTCATATGCATCATGCTGAAAAGAAGCCAGACATCAAAGCATACACATGATCCCATCTATAGACATAAATAATCCATAGCGAAAAAAAATCAGAGCAGTGAGACCCTCAGGGCAGGTATGGGGGCTGACTGAAAAGGGGCACAAGGGAAACTTCTAGGGTGACAGTAAATTTTCTTGTTGGTTAAACAGGTGTATGCATTGCCAAAACTCAGAGTATGGTTCACTTAAGATCTGGACATTTCATTGCAACTTAATTTTACTTAAAATACAAAAACCTTAAGCAAATATTGAACTCTAGTTAATGATCTGCTGGAGTTTGGGGTGAAATGTATTCATGCCTGCTACTTACTCTGAAACACATTAAAAAAAAGATGATTAATGGATGGAGGGATAATTAGAGAGATGTGATAAAGGAAGTAGAGTAGCATGTTAGTGGTAGAGCCAGGAGGTGGGTCTATAAGGATTCAATGTACATTCCTTCAAACTTTTCTGATTACTTGAAAATTTTCATAATAAAATGTTGGGGGAAAACATATATTTTATAAATTATAGAGATGTTTTAAAGTACATATCTAGCACTCTGAGGTGGAAAAAGAGACCACAAAGACCAAGTTTATATTTTGGAGGAGGAAGGAGAATGGTGTTCAGTTTTCCTACAGCCTCTTTTCCAGAGGCGAGTATAGCTTAGCATAAAATCACAGGGAGTGCAGTAGTAACTTCCTATGTGAGACAACCAGACAGGTCTTTTCTCACCTATTCTGACAACATTTTTCAGAAACTGATCATTCAAACCATTGTTCAACTGTTGTGTTCAACTGAATTGTCTCTGTATTCTCAATATTTTTGAAACTATTCTTTTTAAAATTTTCTATTTTCATCACCTTATTTAAATTACTTTCCTTGATCAACATTTATTCTTTTGTATGCACTATATGAAAAATAAAAATAAAGCTCCTTCAAATCACTAAGAAAAATATGAACTACCCAATGAGGAAGAAATGAGCAAAGGGCATGAATAGACAGTAAACAGAAAAAAGGCAAATTGCCAGTGCTAAGCTTCCCTCATAATGAAAGAAATGTCAATAATACCAATGATGCTCTACCATGTCCTCTCTATCAGATTGGTCCCAAATGTAAAAACTGATAATAGGTTCTGGAGCTGGAGCTGGAGCTGGAGCACACAGACCCTTTCTCTCCTCCACTGCTGGTTGGAGGGCAACACATGCAATTGTTCTGGGGACAGTCTGGCAGTTCTCAGGAGAGTTCTAACTTCAGCTGTTCATTGAAAAATACACCTGCCTGGAGCCTAACCTCAAAGAATATGATTTAGAAGTGCTAGGGTAGAGTCCAGGAATCTGTATTTAAAGTTCCAAGATTGAGTATAACTGACTTGGCTTTTGACATGATAAGAATCTGTTACAGAAAACTCACAGGAGTGTTTAGATACATGTGCACAAAATTGTTGATTATAGCATTGTTTGATCTAACCAAAAATTGGGAACAACCTAAGTGTTCCCAATTGGGAGTGGTTAAAGCCATTCAATGGAGGACTGTGCAGCTGTTAAAAAACACATGGGAATTCCCACTTGTTGGAAGTCTGGGTTCCACTGCCCAAACTCAGCTGGAATCCTTTCCAGGCCAACTTGTACTAATTCAAGAGCCTCGAGCATCACCTTCCTAATCCTGATCCAAGCAGAGCTTCAAGCTATAACTGAACTTCCGTGGAACCACCACAGAATTTCAACCCAGCCTGAGATCCTGAGCCTTCCCAGATGCTTTCAAAAGAAAGTTCTCAGGAAGATATAGCATCTTGTCATCTTTTGTCCTCAGAAATGCTGAGCTCTTCAATAACTTGACCCTCAGTCCTGGTACCAACTACATCCCCTCAACATAATGGCTGCTTCAAGAGCAGGACATTGAAGAGGAAATGCAACAACAAAGGTCTTTAGAGCAGCCAGAGTTACTTTGGACATTGAAAGACTAATAAAACAGAGAGTTCTCACTCAGTACCTGATACTCACTCAGCATTTCTACTATCAGAGTTAACTGAGACTTGAATTTAAATATTATCATTTTACTAAATGTTCTTCAGACCTTAGAGTGAAGAAAGCATCCTCTCACCTATCCTCTGCATGAATGCTAGTTAAGGGCATCAGTAATTTGACCATTAAGCCTTCTACTACCTACTGGAAGAACTCTTCCAATAGCAGCACAAAGAAGAAAAGATTCAACCAAAACAAGCATCAGAAATGGGACTTAGCATTTCTCCACAAAACAGAAACTCCAAGGCACCCAAGATTTGCATTTAAAGGCTTGCCTTGCACATAGGATGAGGATGCAATTGAATAAAGGCGTGGATATCCATGGTGCCTTGCAAAGATGCTCTCTGGGAATTGAAAACAAGGAAGAATGGGTAGAATTATGCCAAATAATTCTGCTTATTAGAGTCATTGGTCATTCTTTTGGCACATTGCACTCGTGTCTTCAATTCTAAAATCGATAAGATGAGACCCAGTAGTAAGGGTATGAACCAAAAGATTATTGGAGCAAACAGATGTGGAAATAGACATTGGTGTTTCTACATGGTATTATTTGGGTCAAATGTGATTGCAATAAGGTAAATATTTTTCTGCTCCATACCAATTGTCTCAATTTTCAGTACCAAGTAAATGCATTTAAAGGAACCTACCATTAAAATTCAGTTTTACTTTTAAAAAGTGTGTGGCAGGAGCCTTTTCCCCACTCCACATACTTGATACCACCACAATGCAAGCTCTCCCTACTCTGCACTGCACAGCATTTTGCATTATTATTTTAATTTGCCTTTCAAATGTTAGGAAGGAAAGTGTGCTTCAAGGCACTATTGCTTATACTCTAACCTCCCCTGAGGTAGGGATGACTGAATAAGCCAAGCTAGTCCCCATGCTTGAAACTGGGGATAGGGGCTGTAAGGAGAACACACACACACACACTCATATGCACACATACACAAACACACACAGAGTGATATTTTCATGAGAGTTCTTGCCACCTTCAGTAACCTGGTCTGCCCATCAGGAAGAAGGTACCCAAAGCTCCTACCAGAGGTTGGCCCTCAGGCTGAGACAAGAGGAGTTGTGATCCTATTTTGTTGTTGTAGTTTCTGAAATTGGGGAGCTCTGCCCCCAGCGGGTTTAATTTGTCCCAGAGTCACCTGGCCCATATTTGAAAGGGATTCAGGCTGGGCCTTCCCAAGACTGAGATGGCATTGGGCCTATTGATTTAGAAACAGGGTTTTCCAAGTCCCAGACTGTGGAAGGCTCTTACTGGACCCATCTTCCCAGCTTTGGCTCCAGCCTTCAGGACACCTCCATAGGCAGTCAGCTCCATTTCTTTCCTTTCAAATGGATTTTCCTCCTTTTCTTTCCAACCCCTCTCACTGTGTGGCCACAGAAGGGGGCTTCTCCATTAGAAAATCTAGAGGCTCACCATGTCTGCTGAAGCATCTGCTGGTTCTCTGCAAATTGAAATCTTCTGGTCATTGACAATGAAAGGCATGGGGCATGGAGCCTTCATGGAAATAGAGCACCCTCATGTCTGTTCTCTGGGTCACTTTGTCTTTGAATTTGATAAATCAATCTCCTTGCACTCAGTAACATGGCCCACAGTCAGCAACAAATGATGAGAATGATGAGATGTGTGGTCCTTTTAAAGTGTTTCCCAGAGCCGTAGCCACCCAACCAGCCTGCCTACCCAGAGCCTTGTCTCCTTCTAAGTTGCTGTGACTACAAAGCTCTTCTGGGGACAAAGTGTACAGGCTTGGCACTCTGACCACCTTGGCCTGCAAGCAACAGTGAGAGGATTCCACAAGCGTGGACTCAAGCCAAAGGCAAAGACTTGACTTCCCCAGAACCTCATGGGACTTGGACACAGTCTATGAACCAAGGGGCAGCACAGGATGGGCTTTAAGCACTGGAACTCTGGTGCCAGAGTCTCTGGGTTCAAAACATGGCTCCATCATTTGTTTGTTGTGTGGCCTTGGGCAGGTCAGCAAATCACTTAGCCTCTCTGTGCCCAGTTTCCATATGTGCCAAATAAAACTAATAATAGTATCTATACCTAATAGAGATGTTGTGAAGGATTAAAAAACAATACATTCTTCAAAACTTAAACCTAGAGTTACCACATGACAGTCCTGGGCAATAGCCAAGAGAAATTTAAACAAATGTCCACACAAAAACTTGTACACAGATTTTCATAGCAGCATTATTTATAATAGCCAAAAAATAAAAACAACCCAAATGTTCATCGACGGTTGAGTGACTAAACAAATGTAGTCTCTCCATACCATGGAATATTATTCAACCATGAAAAGGAATTAAATTCTGATCCATGCCACAACTTGGATGGACCTTGAAAACATTATGTTAAGTGAAAGAAACCAAACACAAAAGTTAATATATCATATGATTTAGTTCATTTGAAAGTCCATAACAGGCAAATCCATAGAGACAGAAAGCAAATTAGTGGTTTCCAGGGGCTGGAGACAGTGGACAGATAGAGGAGTGACAGGTAAAGGGCAAAGGGTTTCTTTTTGAGGTGAAATGTCCTAAAATTGACTGTGGTGACTGTTGTCCATATTTGTGTATATGCTAAGCACCATTGAGCTGCATACTTCAAGTGGTTAAAATGTATGTTATTTGAATTATATTGCAACAAAATTGGTTTTGCAAAAAAACAAAAATGTTGCTACTTAGAATAAATTGTTCGTCAAAAAAATAAAATAGCCCTGCCAGTGTTGTTCAACAGTTGAGCATCAACCTCTGAACCAAGAGTTCACTAGTTCGATTCCCAGTCAGGGCACATGGGCTCCCAGGTTATGGGCTCGATCCCCAGTAGGGAGCGTGCAGGAGGCAGTCGATTGATGTTTCTCTCTATTCTCCCTTCCTCTCTCTCTAAAGTCAATAAAAACATATTTTAAAAATAAAATAAAATAAACTGCCTTTTCCCATTGAAATAAATTTTAAAAGGAAAAATCAATATATGTCAATCCTAGAGAACAGCGTTTAATATCTGGCTACTCTCCTAATCTTCATTCCCCTGAGAGGATTTGAATGCAGAGCCCCAGCACATGGTTCTCTGCCTCTGGGCACAGCCTGCACTAGCTGGGCTGTGAGGATCAGGGCATCACACCATCAGATTGGGGTTTTGCCCAGGAGAGGACTTCCTGCTGGAAGGACAGAGGCCTAAAAGAGACACTGGTGTGGGTCCAAGGAGACTCAACTAAACATCCACTTTGGAAATCCTTCTTTATATTTGCAGAGATCAAAAACAAGTTTACTGTGCACAGGCAACCACATGGTTTCCTTCTGAAGTCTTTCAGGAGCCCAGGATCATGAGCTAAGGTTGGCCTAAGCCTAGAGACAGACGTCTCTGAAAGAAACTAGGGGCTGCAGCCATCACCTTCTGAAGTGGCTGTTTCCACTTGGTGATGTTAGCTTGGTTCCACTTGGTGACCTTTGCAGTGTAAGCTTGTCTCTTGGATGAGAAAAAAATTAGGAATTGAGGTGTTCTTCCTATGTCTAGCAGCTGGTAATATTAAACCTGACTCCTTAAGCAACAGGCTCATCTATTCTAAAGTCACCAAGTGCTAAGCCGGGCTGGAAACATGCCCCTTGCTCTGTCCTTGACATCTTCTTTACCCTTCATCTTTTTCTCAACTTTGGCTATCCTGGCCCCTTTTCAGCAATCTATGCCCACCACGCTGGGGACAAATCCCACCTCCCACCATCATATATGCTCTTTTTAAATGGGAACTCATTGGTTTCATTAATTGCTTCTTTTAATCTCCAATGAGATTATTTATAATTGTAAAGACAAAATGTCCTTCCTTGGGCATTGTTGCATTAAAAATTCATTGTGTTTTTCTCATTCACATTTCCTTGTGTGTGATATTCTACCCACAATATTCCAATAACAGAAAAAATATAACAAGAAACAGACTCATAGATACAGAGAACAGACTGACAGCTGTCAGAGGGGAGGGGGGCTGGGGGACTGGGTGAAAAAGATGAAGAGATTAATAAAAAAATAATCATAGATACAGACAACAGTATGGTGACTAACAGAGGGAAAGGGGGGCTGGGGGAAAGGTAGAAGAGGGTAAATGGTGATAAATGGTGATGAAGGGAGACTTGACGTGGAGTGGTGAACACACAACAGAATATATAGATGATGTGTTATAGAATTGTATACCTGAAACATATAATTTTATTAAACAATTTCACTCCAATAAATTCAATTAAAAATAAAATAAAAATAAATATAAAGTCAGTTTTTGATACCCAAAATAAGATTTTTGTGTCCAAGACCAGACAGTCTTGAAAGCCAGGCTTTATTTACAGAGAAAAAAATTTTCTAAATTTGATTGGCTCCTGTGATTAGATGATCAGTTTTATGTGTCACCTTGGCTAAGCTGTAGTTTCCAATTATTTAATCAACACTAATTTAGGTATTGCTGTGAAGGTATTTTGTAGCTGTGGTTAATATCTATAATCAGTTGTCTTTAAGAACATTATCCTCCACGTCTGGGTGGGCTTCATCCAATCAGTTGAAAGGCTTTAAGAGCAAAGAGTAAGGTTTCCCTGAAGAAGAGGAAATTTTCCCTCTAGACTAAGTTTCCAGCCTGCTGGCCTGTCCTGCAAATGTTGTCCTTGCCTAGCCAGCCCCAACAATCTCATAAACCAGTTCTTCATAATACACACACACACACACACACACACACACACACACATATACACACTCTACTGGTTCTCTTTCTCTGATAGCACACTGACTAATACAGTTTCCATTATTATCATATCAAGAACCAAGCCCATTTTCTCATATGCTAGCGGGAGTAGAATCTCAGGATATGATGAAAAAGAGGTGAAAAATGCTCCTTCCTCCTCTCATCGACTCTACTCAGACCAAAGGGATAGTAGGAAAAGGGAGAAGTAGATACATGGGTCTAGAGTCCCATGAGGGCTGTCTGCAGGCTAGAGGCACATTGGAAGGTGTTTCAGGAAGCTGAGAGCTAAGACCTCTGTCCCACTGGGAGAAGTCCAGGGTGATGGAGGTGTGAAATCCCAGAGATAGCAAGGGGTGGGAGCAGGGGAGGAGAAAGGAAACTGGGGCCTGTCTGGGATGTCATCTTGGAAAGCAGTACAGAAAGAGGGGCACTCACTTCCAAGTGTGACTGGGGCAGAGGGAGTGTAACTTGACAATATTAAGGCACCATTAATTAGCAAAAGTAAAGCTTGCTTCTTCCCTTGGAGTGGAAGCCCAATAGAGCAGTTATGTCACCTGATGAAGTGACCTTTTACTTTGTACATATACATACTTTGAAGAGCTGTTTGGGTGTAAATTTCTAATCCCACTTATGCACTTGGCATATCCCAGACTCTGAGTTCACAGCCTTAAGGACATATGGTCTTTGTCCCTTCTCTTACTAACACTCAGGACCTGGTACTGTGATGTCCTTTTCATACAGGAGGAAGCTGGCACTCAGGGAAGTAGAGTGACTTGCCTAAGGTGATGTAGTTCATAAAAGTGGAATTGAGAAGACCCCTCGGGTGCAATCCATCCCTCTATCTAAGTCAATAGGCACCACAGCTGTGAATAGCCAAAGACACCATTTAGATGTACTGCTCCACCCAGGCACAGGCACATAAGGCTGCCACTTGCACAACTTCTGCTCAGAATGTTCACCTATGGGTGTTCTAGAGGCAGAAGAATTATAGTCAGAATGGTGACCACCACTCCCTCATTTACCAATAAAGAAGCTGCAGAATAAAAACGTGGTGCCTCAGCTGAGGCCAAGGAAGACACTTTCCTTTTCTACAATCAACTGGCCCAACCCATGATGGATAAGTGACCCCCAGGGAGTGCAACCTCTGTGCCTGATGTGCTTTGTACCTGGATGGGGAGTAAGCAGAGATCCTGCCAAGTTGCCTATCAAAAGTGCCATAGTTCTGCTAGCCTGATATGGAGACAGTATCTGCCTTGCCCCACCCTGAGATGAAGGAGTGGCATCACCAGGCCACGAATTTCAAGGGTCAGTTATACATCTCACCACAGTTCATCAGGCCTGTTGTGACAGGATTACTGAAATCATCAAGATGGGGAAGAGATCTGTGAGGAAGGCCTTTGTATTAGTCAGCTCAGGCTGCCATAACAAAATACCACAGACTTTGTGGCTTAGACAACAGAAATTTATTTCTCACATTTCTGGAGGTTAGGAGTACAAGATCAAAGTGCCAGCAGATTCAGTTCCTGGTAAAGGCCCCTTTTCTGGCTTGCAGATGGCTGTTATCTTGCTGTGTCCTCACATGATAGAGAGAGAGAGAGAGAGAGTTCTGGTGTCTCTCCTTCTCCTTACAAGGGGACCAGCCCAATCAGATTGGGACCCCACCTTTATGACCTCATTTAACCTTGATAATCTCTTCAAAGGCCCTATCTCCATATACAGTCACATTGGGGGTTAAGCCTTCAACATATGAATTTGGGGGGACACAAACATTCAGTCCATAACTGAACCATCTACCTATCATTGTAATAGTCCCAGGTTGTCTCTGTTCCAGGTAAAACACAAAACATGGAGACTTTGCCAAATCCCAGCAGGCTAACTTGCTCCATTATGTTAAATGCCCTTGCTCAAAGCTGTCCCTGTGGGAAAGAAACAAAGCCCAAATGCATGGCCAGAGTTGATGATTTTTTGACTCCTGTTCTAATCCTAGCAGGCAAATCTGACAGTGTCGAGCATGCACCCACACAATCACAGTGCAGTGTGGAGGACATGCTCATAAATGTATCAGCAGAACAGAATTCTGTCATCACTAAAATGTCCTCCTACAAACTCAAAGGCAGGAAGATAGACAGCACTAGAACATCAAAAAGACTCCTGGCAATTTCCAAAACTGCTTCCTGGAGAAGCAAGTCTTCAATTCACCTGCAAACTCAACTGAACTTCTCTGTGATTCTTTTGGGTTCTATGAATGTCTTAAAGACATGGTGGTCATGTTCTCCAATCCACCAGAGGGACTCATGTTCTATTGGGATGAAGCTATAACAAGGACAAGGACCTGGGACATTTGATATGGTGTTTCTGATTTGAGTTCATCACCAACATTTTTTAAAAATGGAAGATTTCACCCAAAAAATATGAGAGAGATTTTGTCTTTGGCCTAAAATATCTTTGCCTCTAAAGTTCATTTTAATACCAATCATAGTGCTTCTTATGTTTTCTCTGTGAACACCCAGCATGAGGCCAAGCATTTTTAATGGGTGCCTGGTGGAGTGGAACTAGAAAACCTTGCCCCCCTGAAAATCTCTTCAAGATTCTCGGAAATGTTTGTTTTTGATCATCGGAGAGTCAAAGGCCTGGCCCCTCTTAGTTCTGGGAAAGTGAGGAAAGGATCTCACACAGCCTGACAAACTCTGCCTCTCTTCAAAACTCTTGATATACAGAGCTGAGCTGGACTGGGCAGGTCTCCAGGCTCCAAGAAAGGGGCTTGTAGGTGCCAAAGACAAGCTGCTCAAGGTTTGGAGAGAAGAAAGAGACAGAGCCTGGGAACCTGGCAGGGCCAGCCCCGGGAGCATTCCATAGTTGAAAGCCCAGGCTGGAATAACCAGAAATGGGCATGCAGCGAACTATGGAGCCCACGAGTTGACATTTTCTTAAAGAATATCTTAATGGCAGAAGTATTTGGTTATTTCTTTTTTTTTTTTTAATTTATCTTTATTGTTGAAAGTATTACAGATGTCCCTTTTTTATCCCCCATTGATCTCTTCCACCCGGGATCCACCCCAACACCAGGCCTTCCCCATACTGTTGTCTGTAGCAGTGGATTATGCATTTATGAATATAAGTTCTTTGATTAATATCTCCCCACCCACTCGCCCACCCCTGCCTTCCCTCTGAGAGTCCTCAGTCTGTTCCATGCTTCTATGTCTCTGGATCTATTTTGTCCATCAGTTTATTGTTTTCATTAGATTCCACATATGAGTAAGATCATGTGATACTTGTCTTTCTCTGACTGGCTTATTTCACTTAGCATAATACTCTCCAAGTCCATCCATGCTGTCCCAAAGGGTAAGAGATCCTTCTTTTTTACAGCTACATAGTATTCCATGCTATAAATGTTGAGAAGATGCTTGATATGATTTTAATATATATATATTTTTTATTTCAATATCCTTTCTTAAACTTGTAGAGACTTGTTTTGTGTCCTACCATGTGGTCTATCTTTGAGAAGTCCCATGTGCACTTGAGGTGAATTCATATTTGGCAGCTTTTGGGTGACAAGTTCTGTAAGTTTTACTAAGAATTTGTCCATTTTGTCCAGGTTGTCCAGCTTGGTGGCATATAGTTGTTCACAGTATTTTCTTAAAATCCTTTGTATTTTCCGTTCTTCAGTTGTTACTTCACCTCTTTCATTTCTGATTTTGCTTATTTGGGTCCTCGTTTTTTGTTACTTGATGAGTCTGGATAAAGATGTATCATCTTATTTATCTTTTCAAAGAACCACCTCTTGGTTTCATTGATCTTTTGTATTGTTTCTTTAATCTCTATGTCATTTATTTATGCTCTGATCTTTATTATTTCCTTCCTTCTACTTTCACTGGGCTTTTCTTGTTGTTCTCTTTCTACGTCTTTAAGTTGTAGGGTTAGAGAGTCTATTAAACGTTTAAGAAGTTTTTTGAGGTAGGCCTGTAGTGCTATGAACTTCTTTCCCAGGACCTTCATTGTGTTCCATAGATTTTGGGTTGTTGTGTGTTCATTTTTATTTGATTCCAGGAAGTTTTTATTTCTTCCTTGATCTCTTTGGTAACCAATTCATTGTTTCATAACATGCTATTTAGCCTCCATCTGTTTGAATGTTTTTTAGTGTTTTTATTGTAGTTGATTTCTAATTTCATGCCATTGAGATCCGAGAAGATGCTTGATATGATTTCGATTTTCCTGAACTTGTAGAAACTTGTTTTGTGTCCTAATATGTGGGCTATCTTTGAGACTGTCCCGTGTGCACTTGAGAGGAATGTATATTTTGCAGCTTTGGGGTAGAATATTCTGTAAATATCAATTAAACCCATCTGATCTAGTGTGTCTTTTAGGGTCACTGTTTCCTTGTTGATTTTTTGTCTGGAAGACATATCCAGTGAACTCAGTAGGGTGTTAAAATCCCCTACTATGACTATATTGCTGTTGATCTCACCCTTAAAGTCTGCAAGAAGATTTTTAAAATAAATTTAAGTGCTCCTATATTGGGTGCATATATGTTTATCAGGGTTATATCTTCTTGTTGGATAGATCCCTTTAGTATTGTGTAGTGACCTTTCTTGAATCTCTTTGTGGTCTTCATTTTGAAGTATATTTTGTCAGATATGAGTATTGCTACCCTAGCTTTTTTTTCATTTCCATTTCCATGGGAAAAAATTTTTCCATCCCTTTACTCTCATCCTGTGTAAGCTTTGTGTTCTGAGGTGAGTCTCTTGTAGACAGCATATATTTGGGACATGTTTTCTTATCCACTCAGCTACCCTATGTCTTTTGATTGGACCATTTAATCCATTTACATTTAAGGTTATTATTCAAAGGTACTTATCTATTGCCATTTTAATTCTTTATGCCTATGTTTCTCTTTCTATTTCTACTTCTAATTACAGCAGTCCCTTTAACATTTCCTGCAATGCTGTTTTGATGGTGATAAACACCTTTAGTTTTCTTTGTCTGGAAAGCTCTTTATTTCACCATCTATCTTCATTGATAATCTTGCTAGATAGAGTAGTCTTGGTTTCAGATCCTTGCTCTTCATCACCTTGAATACTTCATGCCATTCACTTCTGGCCCGTAGAGTTTCTGGTGAGAAATTAGGCGAGAGCTTTATGGGAGCTTTTTTATAGGTAATAGATTGCTTTTCTCTTGCTGCCTTTAAGATTCTTTTTTTTTTTTTTTTTTTTTTTTTTAATTTTGGGCATTTTAATTATGATGTGTCTGGGAGTGGGCTTCTTTGGGTTCTTCTTGCTTGGGACTTTCTGTGCATCCTGGACTTGTGTGACTTTTTCCTTCAGCAGGTTAGGGAAGTTGTCTGCTATTATTTCTTCAAACAATTTCTCTATCCTTTGCTTACTTTCTACATCTTCTGTCACTCCTATAATGTGAATATTATTATGTTGTCCCACAGAGCCCTTAAACTCTCTTCCTGTTTTTTTAATTGTTTTTTCTCTTGGGATTGAGTGTTTTTTTTCTACCGTGTCTTCTAATTCACTGATCTGATCCTCAGCTTCCTATAATCTGTTTATTCCTCCCAATGTATTCTTTATTTCTGCTATGTCATGAATTCCTTCATAGTTTCCCTATCTTTTGTCATCATCCTTACAATCAATGTTCTGAATTTTATATCTGATAGATTGCTTATCTCCATTTCATTTAGCTCTTCTTCTGGAGACTTCTCTTGTTCTCTCATTTGGGGCTTATTTTTTTTGTCTCCACACTTTTGCTGCCTATTTGGGATTGTTGCCATGTATTAGATAGATCTGCTAGGACTCTCAGACTTTTTGGATAGTCTCTGGTGCAGGCCAATGTCAGATGCTGTTTGTGACTGGCCTTGAGTACCATGTTTGGAGCTATCAGCAACCCACAGATTGTGGTTCACTTTGCTGGGGCTGGGTGTGTTTGGACAGGACAAAGATGCACACCAAAGTCTGTTTTCCCAAGGCTCATGTCTGGAAGCAGATCAGGCAAAGACTCAAATCACCCAGAGGTCCACCTCTGCCTTCAGGCTGATTAATCTGATTTTCTTTTTCTTTTTTTAAATATATCTTTATTGATTTCAGAGAGAAGAAAGGAGAGGGAGAGAGAGAGATAGAAATATCAATGATGAGAGAGTCATTTATCGAGCCCGAAACCTGGGCATGTGCCGTGACCAGGAATCAAACCCTGATCGCCTGGATCCTAGGTCGACACTCAACCGCTGAGCTATGCCCAGCTGGGCTAATCTGATTTTCTTAATGAGCCTCAGGCTGTAGACCACAGCCAGGCAAAAACTCCACAGGGTGGGGGCAAGAGGGTTTCCAATGAGTGGGGCAATTGCTCCTGCCCCCACCCCCCAAGCAAAAGCTGCTTGGACAAATAAATGTCTTCCTGAGAAAGATGTCCTCTGCAGTATAAGGAAATGACTCAGCACAGGAATCCCAATGGCTGCCCTCTGAGCTCTATCTCCAGAGCCCACAAACCCAGATTCTCCTCACACAGCCTTAGTCCACTCTGCCCTCCCTCTGCTGGAGCCCAAGGTGAGTAGCTGCACACAAAATTTTGTGCATTGTCCCTTTAAGAAGGTACTTGCATTTCTAGTCATCTCTCCCTGGCAGACAGAAACCCTTCGCTTTTCACAACCAGATGTTATGTGGGCACCTTCCTCAGTTCTGGAGCTCTGGGCTGGAAAGCGCAGCTTGGGGTTTAGACCCCAGAGTTTTCAGTGGTAAGCCCCCACATATGAGATATTCCTCCAGACCTTCAGCTGCCGCCTGTGGGAGCCCAGCCAGGTCTCTTGTACCTCTGTACTTCCTACCAGTTTCTATGCAGTCTCCACTTTAGGTCTTTTGTTGTGAAGATTCTCTCCAGCTAGTCTTCAGTTGATTGTTCAGGATGGTTTCTCTATATTTTAGTTGTAATTCTAGTTTGGTCCTGGGAGAGTGTCAGTGTAGCTTCCATTTAATTTGCCACCATCTTGGAATCCTCTGGTTATTTCTTGATATCTTACATTTTCTCTGGTGAACGGAGGTGACATGACACAGGAGGAAGGCTGGAGGCTCTGGGTTTAATCGCAGCTTGTTCACTTTCTGGCTGTGTGATATTGGGTGACTTAAGTAACTCAGTCAGGGTTCCCCTTCTAGGAAGGAAAGGTTGAAAGCCAGTGCTCTTAACTATGTTACCACATTGCTAAGCAGAAATGCCTGGAAGTGGTGTTATTTTAGTATTTTTAATTATAATAACAACAATACACACCATATGATAACTCAACAATGTCCAGTATTTTACTACACTCCCCAAATACAGGTGTTTTTTCACTTCCGTTAAAGAACAATTTCACATTTTCACCTCCCATCTAAAAGTACAAACAATCAGATCAGAGCTGTTTCATCTTCTGGTCACCACACCTACCCAGGACTGGCATCTATACCCACTCACCTGTCTTCCCTGATGTAACCATAGAAGACATATCACTGTGCTCCTCCACATGCATCCTGGACCCCAGACACATCACTTTTGCAAGGGTTTTGCTCCAGCAGTTATCCCCTTTCACTACTTCATCATGAATTTTTCCCATCCCTGGATCATTCTTATTATAAGCTAAGTGTCTCAGTTCTCCACTTTCCTTCACAGGAAATATTCTTGAGTCATCTATACAGGATATTGCCATTTCTTCATTCTAATTGTCTTCACAATTCACTCTAGTTGGGTTTTTATTCCCATCATGCCACTACAACAGTTCTCATCAAAGTCAACAATGACCTAGATCTTGTCAAAACTACTAGTTAGTTCTCAGGTTGTATTTCCCTTGATTTGTCAACAGCCTTTGATCTTTTGCTGGCTTCTTCTCACCAATTCATTCTTTAAATGTTGGAATGAACCAGGGCTCAGTCCTTGAACTTCTACTCTTTTTTTATCTACACTCACCCTCTAGATAATTGCATCCAGTCTTGTAACTATCAAAATATACCATCTCTTAACTCCAAAAACTCAGAAACAACAACAACAACAAAACCCAAATAACCCTATTCAAAAATGGGCAAAGGACTTGAATAGACATTTCTCCAAGGAGATATTCAAATGACAATAGGTGCATGAAAATGTGCTCCAACATCATTGATCATTAGGGAAATAAAAATCAAAACTATAAAGAGATATCACCTCATATCCATTAGGATGTATGCCATTAAAAAAACACAGAAAATAACAAGTATTGTCTATGACAGGGAGAAATTGGAAACTTTGTGAATTGTTGATGGGATTGTAAAAGTGTACAGCCACTATGGAAAACAGTATGGAGTTTCCTCAAAAATTATAAATAGAATTACCATATAATCTAGCAATTCCACTTCTGGTTATATACCCAAAAGAACTGAAAGCAAGTTTGCAAAGAGATACTTTTACACACTTGTACAAAGCAGCATTATTAACCTTAACTACAACAGATAAGCAACCCAAGGGTCCATAGACGGATGAACAGACAAGCAAAATGTGGTCTTTCCATACAATGTAATGTTATTCAGTCTTAAAAAAAAAGAAGAGATTCTGATACATGCTACAACATGGATAAACCTTGAGAACACTGTGCTAATTTAAATAAACCAGACACAAAAAGACTGATATTGCATGATTTCACTTATATGAGTTACTTAGAGTAGTAAAATTCATAGAAACAGAAAGTAAAATGTTTTCAAGGAGCTGGGGGGAGGTGAGAATGGGGAGTTATTGTTTAATAAGGGCAGAGTTTCAGTTTTACAAGATGAAAAGAGCTATAGAGTCAGATGTTGGTGATGAATGCACAACTTTATAAATGCATTTAATACCACTGTACTCTACACTTCAAAATGGTTAAGATGGTAAATTATATGTGTTTTACCACAATAAAAAATACTGAAAAAGAAAGTATATCATCTCTACACTGACAACTCTCTAAATTTATTCATCCCCATCAAGGCCCTCTCCTGAATACCATACTCAAATATGTGGTTGCCACCTTAACCTTGCCTGGGTGTCTAACAGGCATCTCAAAGCTAACCTGGCTAAACATACTACCAACCTGCTGCTCCCAAGCCTTCCCTTACCAGTCTTCCTTATCTAGGTGCATGGCACTGCTATTCCTCCAATTATTCAAGCAGAAAATCTAGAGAGTCTACTAGGATGGCCACTTACTGTGGAGTGTCCATTAAAGATTTGTAACTAGTAATCTCCTCCCATTTCTTTCATCCCCACATCCAGTCCAATTAGCAAGTTCTATCAGTTCTACCTTCAAAACATATTCCAAGCCTGTCCACACCTTTCTAGCTTCATGACTACTGCCTGATCCAAACCACCATCATCTCTATTATCACAATAGTATCTGTATGAGTTTCCTAGGACTGCCATAAAAATTACCACAAAGTGGGTGGTTTAAAACAACAAAAATTTATTCTCTCACAGTTTGGAGGCCATAAGTCATTCTTTGCAGCATCCAGTGTCTGGTGGCTTCAAGTGTGCTTTGGCTTGTGGCAGCATCACTTCAATCTCTGCTTCCCTCCATCTTCACATGACTTTCTTCTCTTCTCTTTACTTTGTAAAGGCACTTGTCTTTGGATTTAGATCCACCCAAGAAATCCAGGATGGTCTTCATTTTGAGATCCTTGACTTAATTACCATCTGCAAAGATCCTTTTTCCAAATAAGGTCACATTCACTGGTTCAAGGTAGAGACATTTGTGTAGTAGGGGCATCATTTAACTCCCTACAGCATCCACACTGGTCTCCCTGCTTTTACTCCTGCCTCCTCCACTGGTCCCTTTTCCACAACCATCAGAGAGACAATTACCCTGACTTGCAAAATCCCACAGTCCCAGCCCCTACTTGGTTTTCTCACTTCATCCACCACCCTACCCATGTTCATCACGCTCCAGCCACACAGTCTTTCTATTCCTCAATACAGCAAGCTTCTCTCCACATGGGACCTTTGCACCTAGTGGTCTCTCTGCTTGGAATGCCTTTCTATGTCCTCTCAGTGCTAGATTCTTCTCAGCATTCAGATCTGAGTTTAAAAGACATCTTGTTGAGGACATTTCTGACCAACCAATCTATTTATCCTCTCCTGCCTCATGCCATGTTTGTTTGCCATTTAGGACTTTCTTTTTTTCACCCCCAGCTTATCATTGTCTGTGCACTACTACATATATTCCATGAGGGTGGGGACTTGTATCTATCTTATTCATTGATGTTTCCCTGGCATGTAGAACAGTGACAGGCACACATTAGGTGCACAATATAAATATCTGGAGGGGTGAATAAATGCACAGGTATAAAAATTGAGCAAGCTTTTCATTCCTGAGTAGACATAGGATTAATTTTCTGGGGTTTTTAACCTTTTCAAAGAAACTCTGACATTTGAGAAATGATTTAAGTATTGGGGATGTTTAGAGTAAAGATGACTCTGAAAGCAAATAGCCTCTCCTTCAAATCTCTTAGGGGTTCACTTCATCATCCAGCTATAGTAACTTGTGAAATCACACTGGCCTGTGTATTCTATTTGCTCTGTGAACTTGGACAGGTTCCTTTCTCTCCCTGGGTATCAGTTTCACCACCTAGAGATGAAGGGATTGCATCAAATCCTCAAGTTATTTCTAGTGCTTACTCTCAGCTCAGCCAAGCGATTCTGTTCTAAGGTTCTGAAGCCAGATGCCCTATGTTTGAATCTAACCACTGCCACTTACTTACTACATTATCTAAAAGCTATTTACTTCCTCTGAGCCCTAGTCTACACATCAGAAAAATGGTCATAATAATAAAATCTTCCTTGGAAGGTGACCACAAGGATCAAGTGAAATACCTTATAGCAGGGGAAGGAGCTGGCCCAGTGCCTGAAATTTGGTCAGTGCTCAATGAGTCTTAGCTATTATCATACTTGATTATTCTTAAATGCTCCTAACACTAATAGGGCCACTAAAAATGCTGACAAACTTAAAACCTGAAGCTGCTATGCAGGAGGAACAGCCTCCTTTCATAAATCTTTTGAGAAGGATCCAGTTAAAACCAATCTCATTTTTCACAGTGGCGGGACCTGGGGATTGGAGATCCCACCAGACACAGCTCTCCTGAGGTCTAGGGTTATGTGGCTGGTAAGAGGAGACTGTTTTTTCAGCATCTGGATACTTGGCTGAATTCTACTTTGGTGGGGAGGCTGTTTCTTCACACAAAATTGATTATTCTAATCAAGATACTTCAGTGTTCAAACTGTTAAATATAAATAAGTTAGAACAGTGTGAAAGGAATTAAATCAGAGCAGGCTTTCCTGGGATGAGTCTAAAACAAATGTGCAGTTAGCATGCAGAAATAGCAGTGATAGAAACCTCAGGCTCTGACTGACACGGACCATGGCATACAAGGAGGCACATTTCCAGGGAAGGGCTCCACATGGTCTCCCAAGCAATTGCTTTTCAGGATGCAATCTGGAGGCTTCCAACAAACCCAGAAACCTGGGTCAGAATGACGTCTCTCCAAGTCTAGAGAATGCCAGAAGTGGGTGTGACAATGAAATGCAATAAGGGTGCCCAGGGGAATTTAACCTGAGTGTCACTAAGGACATTATGGGGCTCTGCGTAGTAGACCAAGAGAAATCCTTTCTGCATGGGGGTTCCCAGGCCTCCCTTTTGGAAGAAATGGTAAGATATCAAGGTTAGGACTCTAGAACAAATTGGGGAGCTTAAATCTACCTTGAAGTTGGTTGAGGGTGGGGGTAAGCCCCTGTCTACTCTCCCCCTCAAAGCCCCAGAGGTCCCTGGTATTCTCCTATAGCTGGTAGGAAAGTGGTGAAAATCATGGGGGGTAAATTCTTCAGCCCAGTGCCTGGCACAGACACAACATAGGCTCAGTAACACTCATGGCCTCACCAGACAACAGTAGAAAAACCCAAGGTAAGGCTCTCAAAGCAGTGTTGCCCAGAACAGCAGCACTCCCAATCAAGTCCATGACCCAGGCAGTGGTCTGAGCAGGGCCTGCTTCCCTTCCTAGTCTCTTTTCCTCACTTCAGTCTGCACGGCAGTCATCATCATCCCCAAGTATTATAATCGCTTGTTCAAGGTCCCAGTGATCTCATCAACAGAGAAGTCAAGTTATGGAGGGAAGTGGGATGGTAATTCAAGTCCATCTAATGTCAAAAGCCACTTCTTTTTCTACCAGCATGCCTTGTTTTTTAAGTTTTTCCATTGAGTCTCCTTAACAGCTAAAGAGAATGAGATGCAGACCCCAAGGATGGCCTGGGGCAGCCCCAAGTTTCTCTTTTGATACCTTATGTTATAGCTCAGAAATCCATAGGAAGTTTGCATTCAAAGGCATACTACATCCACATTTGTGCAAATATAATAAAATAATCTATCTGTTATCAGTTAAAGTGACTATTTTCCCCCAGTTTTGAAGTAAAACTGACCCTCCAGGAAGACAGATCATAGGCTATTACAGATCCCAGATGTAGAGGCTTGGTATTTTGCCAAGCTGTCATTCAATACTAACAAGTGTTCACCCCTTCCCCTTTCCCTGGGGAACAGGAGAGGCCTCCTTGCACATTACTCTTAGGGCACAGGCCAAGAGGGTCATGGCTACCCCAGCACTCCCGGCCTTGCTCAATACCCTCCTCCCCCCCCAGAGATGGTACAAGTTCCTTCAGCAGGCCCAATGCTCTCCCTGGCAAGCCCTGTATGTGCTCCCTGCCCCTGAGAGGGTTCAAGGCCTTGCATACCTCACCCAGACTGAGGTATCTGTGGGAAGAAGAGAAAGTGCTACTATCTCACTGGAGGGGCATTCCCTCTAACTCCATACGCCCCTGTCCATGGCAAGGGAAGGTGGCTATTATGGAATGAATACTTGTATCCCCCCTCCAAATTCATATGTTGAAACCCTACCCTCCAATGAAATGGTGTTATGAAGTGGGGTCTTTGGGAGTAATTAGAATTAGATGAGGTCATGAGGGTGAAGTTTTATGAATGGAATTAGTGCCCTTACAAGAGTCATAAGACAGCTTGCCTCCTTTTTTCTGCTACCCACTATATTAGGATACAATGCAAAGGTGGTTGTCTACAACTTGGAAGAGTATTCTCACCAGAGCAGGACCATGCTAACATCTTGATCTCAGACTTCCAGCCTCCAGAGCTGTGAGAAATGAGTTTCTGTTGTTGATAAGTCCCCTGGTCTGTGGTACTTTGTTATAGCAACCAGAATGAACTGAAAAAGCAGAAAACCACAGAGCACCCAGAAATTTACTCCAGGCTGCAGAACACATATACACAGGAGTTTTGTAAGTAAATGCTCTCTTTCCCTCGGCCAGAGTACCTGAGTCCAAGGGATTTCAGATTCATAGTAGAGGGAGGCATTCTCCAACTTCCTGAGTCTAGCCCCAAAAGGCTTACCCAGGGTGGCCCCAAGGGGGCCCCCTGTGCTCAAGACTGTCCAGCATATGCATCTATTCTAGGACCAAATGGCTGAGGGCATCAGAAGAACCCTGGGAAAAGCCTGGAAAAAGGAAAGGATCAAGAGGCTGGCATCATTTGCCTTCTCCCAGGAGCAGCAGAACATATCACAGACCCTTCCTAGCAGAAAATGTGGGGGCCAGAGGGACTAAGCCCCATCCTCTGTTGAACAGGACCCTGGGGAAATGAGAATGGTTTGGTCCTGAAGCACTTGGGGCATGTTTGTGTGTGTGTGTGTGTGTGTGTGTGTGTGTGTGTGTGTGTGTGTGTGATGCTTCCCTAGTCCAGCTTTCCTGATGCTGAATGATTACAACTGCACCATGAAGGCAGAGACCTGGGGGATCTCCAGTGCTCAGCTTGGTGCCTGGCACATAGTAGATACCCAAAAGATATTTGTCACATCCATAAGTGGATGGTGGATACACAGATGGGGAGGGAATAGGGGTGATAAATGACAGTTTGGGAGATGGTAGGAAGAGCTACAGAAAAAGTGGGTTTGAACTTTTAAGATGGTGGTGGAGTAAATGGATGTTGCACTCACCTCCTCCCAGGACAAAACTGGAAATACAACTAAATTGAGGAATAATCACCGTGAATAACCAATTGAGGACCAGCTGAAAAGGAGACTTACAACCAAGGATTTGCAGAAGAAGCCACATCGAAACTGCACCCAAACAGCAGCATGCATGGCATGGTTGGAGCTAAGCCTCACAGTCCACCAGCCTGAGGGTCAATCCCATGCATGAACAAGCCAACAGCAATCAAGACTCCATTACAACAAAAGGGCCCACATAACCCACACAATAGGGACATTCCTAGAGCACCCAGCTCAGGAGATCAAGGAGACCTCACCACTGGGTCCCACAGAACACCTACTACATAAGACCAACCCATGAAAACTGGGAGTCATAGCAGATCTATCTAACACATAGAAACAAATACAAAGAGACAGCCAAAACAGGGAGACAAAGAAGCAGTCCCCAAATGAAAGAATAGGAGGAATCTCCAGAAAAAGATTTAAATAAAATAGAGGAAAGCAATCTATCAGATATAGAGTTGAAAGTAATGTCCATAAGGATGCACAAGGAACTTAGTGAGAATTACAACAGCATGAAAGAGGGCATAGAAACCATGAAAACTAACCAGTTGGAAATGAAGAATACCACATCTGACATCAAGATACACAAGAAGAAATAAAAATTAGTTTGGATGAAGCTGAGAATCAAATCAGCAATTTTGAAGACAAGGTAGAAATACACAATCAGAGAGCAAAAAGAAAAAGGAATTAAAAAGAATGAGGATAGTTTAAAGGAACTTTGGGACAACATGAAGTGTAAAAACATCCACATCATAGGGATAACAGAAGGAGCAGAGAGAGCGCAAGGGATCAAGAACCTATTTTTAAAAATAATAACCAAAAAATTCCATAACCTTGTGAAGGAAAAAGACTCACAGTCCAGGAAGCAGAGAGTCCCGTCCCAAACAAGATGAACCCAAAGAGGCACACATCAAGACACATCATAATTAAAATGGCAAAGGTTAAAGACAAAGACAGGATCTTAAAAGCAGCAAAAGAAAGACAATTACCTACAAGGGAGCTCCCATAAGACTGTCAGCTAATCTCTCAATAGAAACATTTCAGGCCAGAAGGGATTGGCATGAAATATTTAAAGTAATGAAAAGCAAGGACCTACAATCAAGACTACTTTACCCAGCAAGGCTATCATTTAAAACTGAAGGAGAAATAAAGAGCTTCCCAGAAAAAATAAAAGCTAAAGGAGTTTGATACCACCAAACTGGTATTACAAGAAATGTTAAATGGCCTGCTTTAAGAAATAGAAAAAGGAGGAGGAGGAGAAGAAGGAGGAGGGAGGAAGGTTGTTGACAGACAGACCTTTCTAGCACTTCCTCCTTGGGCCAGACTGGAAATAAAACTAAACTGGGGAACATTCGCCCAGAATTACCAACTGAGATCCAGCTGAGGAGGAGACTTATATCAATGAAGGACAGAAAACACCTGGAGACTGGTAGGAAGGGCGAGGTCACCAGAGGGGCTGACCCAGCTTCCACCAGTGGCAGGCTGAGAGGGAGGAGGAATCTCTTGGCTACAGGAGGGTTATTTCTCTGAGAACATTGAGGCCCAGAACCCAGTCAGGGCTCCACAACCTGGAGCATCAGAGGTGAGACCAGCGGCTCACAGTAACATCCAGCCATGTAAGGCGGCAGGGCTTCTGGCTGCCCGGGAGACCAGAGCCCATAGATCAGAGACAACCAGAGAGAAAGCCCCAGGTTTTTTGTTGGCTTGCTTTTGTTTTTGTTTTTTTAATCTCGGAGCACCAGAGTTTCATCTGCAGCTACTTACTCGAGGCTTTGGTGGAGGGAGGCAGTGTGGGCTGGAAGTGCCTAAGGATAGGCTGAAGTGGGAAGCATTGGGGAAAGACATGGAAAAGCAGCAGCCAGGAGTCCTACATTTGGTCATATCCCCCAAAACCAGAACAGCCATTTTTCCTGAGAGACTCTAGACCCTCCCAGAAGCCACTGTTCAGGAAGACGGAAAAAGCCCACCCTAGGTGATACAGCCCACCACACCCTCAGGGGCCCTGCCTGCCACACACTGCATCTCAAACTTTGAAGAGCAGACAGCAGCAGAGGTCAAGCCTACAAGTTTGAGAAGTCTCAGGGAACATCAGTGACTGGATTGGGGGTGAGACCATCCAACTCACTATCCCGGGAACCTAACTGGTGCTTCCTCCACATGGGACAGCTGATAGAAACTCCTGGTATCCAGCTGATCCCACTGGACTGTATATAAGGATCTCCGCCCAGCTGAAAGCAGAATAATATTCTGGGACACTTTCAGAGGAGCAGCCCTGGGATGGGGAAACACACCCACCACTTTCCCTGAAATCTGAACAGTATCTTCTCCTCAGATTCCACCTAAAGTCCTTTCAGAAATAGACTTTTGAGTGATTAAGATTGACAGCTGGCCAGCAGTTGAAGGTGGGCTGAGGTGGAGCCTTGGGAACCTAGGGAAGTTTGCTTAGTTGGCCCTGGGCCTCCTGCTGCTAACAAACTGGCCTTAGAGTGCAGCTTGACCCCTCCCACGTGCAGCCAAGTCCTGTGGGGACAGTCACAAACTGTGGACTGCTTAGAGGTTCAAATAGGTTGCTGAAAGCCACGGAGGGTAGTTTCTGACAGTAGTTATCACCTAAGTACCTCCCAGGAAGCTCAGAAATGGCAGACAGAACAGTCAGCTGCAGTCATCAGAAGAGTAGGATCCAAAGAGAGCTCCCAGGAGGCGCTAAATGCTGCTTACAAATGCCACTTCACTTTTTTTCTTCCCCTTTATTCTCTTTTTTAATTTATCTTCTTTATCCATCTGCTTTATTGATTTATTATTTTAGTCTTTATTGTTTCTTTCATGGATCTAATTTTTTTTCTTTTCTCATTTTTTTTCTCTTTTTATTTTAGGTCTCCTCTATTTTCAGTTTCAAATTTTTTTCTTCCTCTTAACTTTTATACTGTTTTCCTTCCCTTATTCTTTTATTTATTTATTTATTTATTTATTTATTTATTTATTTATTTTTAAAATATATCTTTATTGATTTCAGAGAGAGGAAGGAAGAGGGAGAAAGAGAGACAGAAACATCAATGACAAGAGAGTCATTGATCGAGCCCGCAACCTGGGCATGTGCCCTGACCGGGAATCGAACCCCGATTGCCTGGATCCTAGGTCGACGCTCAACCCCTGAGCCAGGCCCAGCCGGGCTCCTTCCCTTATTCTTTATTCTTATTTTCTTTATTTCATCTCTGACCCTTCATATTCCTTTTTCTTCCCCTCTTTTATTTTTCTTTTCTCCTTGTGTTTTTCCCCCCCTTTTCTTCTGTCGTTCTTGCTCTCTTTTCTCTTTCCTAATTCTCTCTTCTTTTGTGGTTGCTTTTGTTGTTGTTGTGGTTGGGAGTGAGCCTCACAGTCCTAGGCAGCCTAAAAGAAGATTTCATCCATGAACAGAACAACAACATTACAGACCCAGTTATAACAGGAGAGCACAAATAACTCAACAAGGGCCATTCCAAGAGCACCCAGTTCAGGAGATCTAAGAGACTGCACCACTGAGGCCCACAAAACAGCTACTACATAAGACCACCCCACAAAGACTTGGAGGCATAGCAATTTGATTTAATACATAGAAACAAGTACAAAGGGACAGCAAAACTGGGAGACAAAGAAACAACCCTCAAATGAAAGAAATGGAGGAATCGCCAGAAAGAGAACTAAATGAAATGGAGGCAAGCAATTTGTCAGATAAAGAATTCACGATAATGGTTGTAATGGTACTCAAACAATTTAGTGAGAACTAAAAGCAATTTAATGAGAACACTATGGAACTTAATGAGACCTATGCCAGCATTAAAAAGGGGTAGAGCCCGGCTGTTGTGTCTCAGTGGTTGAGCGTCAACCCATGAACCAAGAGGTAACAGGTTCGATTCCCAGTCAGGGCATGTGCCCAGTTTTCAGGCTTGATCTGCTGTAGGTGGTATGCAAGAGGCAGCCGATCAATGTTTCTCATCAATATTTCTCTGTTTCTATCCTTCTCCCTTCCTTTCTCTCTAAAAGTAATAAAAAAATTTTTTTTTTAAAAAAAGAGGTAGAAACCATGAATAAGAATCAAGTGGAAATAACATAGCTAAAATAAAAAATTCCCTGGAAGGAATCAACAGTAAACTAGTGGAGGGCCAAATTAGCAAATTAAGATACAAGGTAGAAAAAAAGACCCATTCAGAGCAACAGTTGGGAAAAAATTAAAAAGCAGGAGGAGAATTTAAAGGAGCTTTAAGACAACATGAAACACAACAGTATTAACATTTATGGGAGGGCTGAAGGAGAAAAATCTAAGAAAGGAATAGAGAACCTTCAAATAAAGAATTTGAAGAAATAATGACAAAATTTCCCTAACCTGGTGAAGGAAAAAGTCACTCAAGTTCAGGAAACATAGAGAGTCTCAATCAAGAGAGTCCCCAAAAGATCCACACCTAGACACATCATAATTAAAATGGCAAATGTTAAAGACAAAGAATCTTAAAGGCTGCAAGAGAGAGACAGAAAGTTACCTAACAAGGGAGTTCCCATTAGACCAGGGGTGGAGAACCATTTTCCTGCCAAGGACCATTGGGATATTTATAACATCTTTTGCAAGCCATACAAAATTATCAACTTAAAAATTAACTATGAAAAAGCTCCTAGGTTTATTGAATTTCGATTTCTGCCTGTAGTTGCCTTGGCAGGGCCAGAACAAATGATTTAGTGGACCATATACAGCCCATGGGCCAGACGTTCCCCACCACTGCATTAGACTGTCAGCTGATTTCTCAATAAAACATTTCAGGACAAAAGAGAGTGGCATGAAGTACACAAAGTAATGAAAAGCAAGGAACTGAATCCAATACTACTCTATCCAGCAAGGCTATCATTCAAAATTGAAGGTGAAATAAAGAGCTTCGCAAACAAAAAAAGGCTAAAGGAGTTAATTACTACCAAACCAGCACTACAAGAAATGCTAAACCGGCTGGTGTAAGAAGAAGAACAAGAGCTGTAGAGAAAGACAGGAACACAACATAAAAAAAGAATGGCAACAAATAAGTACCTATCAATAATAACCTTAAATGTAAAGGCTTAAATGCTCCAGGCAAACGACATACAGTAGCTGAGTGAATAAAAAAAACATAAAACGTATATACGCTGTCCACAAGAGATCAACCTTAGAACAAAAGACTCACACGGGATGAAAGTGAAGAAATGGAAAAAATGTTCCCATGCAAACAGAATTTTTTTTAAAAGGCTGGGGTAGCAATACTCATACCTGACAAAATAGGCTTCAAAATGACGGCCATAACAAGGCAATAAAGGCCACTTCATAATACTAAAGGAGTCAATACAACAAGAGGATACAATTCTGGTAAACATATATGCACCCAATATAGGAGGACCCAAATATTAAAAAAAAACACACAAAACACTTCTGGAAGATTTTAAGGGAGAGAGACAGCAATAGAATCATATTAGGGGACATTAATACTCCACTGACATCACTAAATAGATCTAAGAAAAAAAATCAACAAGAGAGGGAGATCCAAGATGGTGGCAGACTGAGTGGAAGCTACACTGACACTCTCCCTGGACCAATCTGGATTTACAACTAAAACAGAAAAACCATCCTGAAAAACAACTGAAGAGTAGCTGGAGAGCACCCTCACAACCAAGAAAGAAAAGTGGAGACCGCATAGAGACTGGTAGGAAGTGTGGACACGAGAGGGCTCACTGGGCTTCCACAGGCAGCAGCTGAAGGTCTGGAGGGATATCTCAGCTGTGGGGGGCTCCAACTAAGGACTTTGGGGCCTAAAAACCCCAGCCTGGGCTTCCCAGCCAAGAGCACCAGAACTGAGAAAGGTGCCCAAGTAACATCTGGCTGAGAAAAGCAACTGGGTTTCTGTGTGCCAGGGAGAGGCAGCTGGAACTGCAGGCACTTTCCTAAAGAGCCAATGCACAAAGTTTCCTGTGCAGTCACTCACCTTGGGGTTAGGCAGAGGGGGAATGAAGTGGACTAAAGCTGTGTGGAGAGAGTCTGGGGTTGTGGGCTCTAGAGAGTGAGATCAGAGGATACCCATCTGGATTCCTGTGCCACATCATTCCCCCAGACTGTGAAGGACATCTTTCTTGGGCAGAGAATTTTTGGCTTTTGCCTGAGAGGGGAAGCAATTGCTCCACTCTGTTGGAAAGCCTCTTACCCTGACCAGAGGAGTTTCTATAGTCTGTGGCTCATTAAGAGAATCACGTTCATCAGTCTGCATGCAGAGGCAGACCTCAGGGTGCTTTGAGTCTTTGCCTGATCTGCTTCGGGACCCTGGCCTTAGAAGAGCAGACTTTGCTGTGAGTCTTGGTCCTGTCTAAATGCACCCAGCCCAGCAGGGGAGAGCTCAAGCCCAGGGTTTTTGATAGTTCCAAACAGGGTACTCAGGGTACTCAGGGTGATTCACCAACTGCATCTGACATTAGACTATACCGGAGACCCTCCAAAAAGACTGAGAGTCCTAGCAGATCTACCTAACACTTAAAAACAAATCCAAAAAAGTAGCCAAAATGGGGAGACAAAACACACACACAAAAAAAACAAAAACAAAAACAAAACAAAAAACAAGCTACAAATGAAAGAACAAGAGAAGTCTTCAGAAAAAGAGTTAAATGAAATGGACATAAGCAATCTCTCAGATATAGAGTTCAGAATACTGATTGTAAGGATGCTCAACAGCATGAAAAAAATATGTAAACTATGAAAAATGACCAGTCAGAAATGAAGAATGACATGGCAGAAATAAAGAATACATTGCAAGGAATTAACAGCAGATTAGAGGAAGCTGAGGATCAGATCAGTGAATTAGAAGACAGGGTAGAAAAAAATCACTCAATCAGAGACCCCAAAACAAACAAACAAAATTTAAAAAGAGGAGGACAGTCTAAAGGAGCTTTGGGACAGCATGAGATGTAATAATATTCGGATTATACGCGTGCCAGAGGAGGTCAAAAGTAAGCAGGAGTTAGAGAATCTGTTTGATGAAATAATGGCAGAAAACTTCCCTAACCAGGTCAAGGAAAAAGTCACACAAGTTTAGGAGGCACAGAGTCCCAAGCAAGAAGAATTCAAAGAGGCCCATGCCCAGACACATTATAATAAAATGCCAAAAATTCAAGACAAAGAGAGAATCTTAAAGGAAGCTAAAGAAAAGCAATCTGTTACCTACAAAGCAGTCCCCATAAAGCTGTCAGCTGACTTCTCATCAGAAACTCTATAGGCTAGAGGGAATGGAATGAACTATTCAAGGTAATACGAAACAAGGATCTGAAACCAAGACTACTCTATCCAGCAAGATTATAAATCAAGGTAGATGGTGAAATAAAGAGCTTCCCAGACAAAAAAGGGCTAAACGACTTTATCACTACAAAACCAGCATTACAGGAAATGTTAAAGGGACTGCTGTAATTAGAAATAGAAATAAAGAGAATGAGAAACATAGACATAAAGAAACAAAATGGCAGTAGATAAGTATCTTTCAATAATAGCCTTAAATGTAAATGGATTACATGTCCCAATAAAAACATATAGGGTGGCTGAATGGATAAGAAAACATGGCCCAAATATATGCTGTCTACAAGAGACTCACCTCAGAACAAAAGACTCACACGGGATGGGAGTGAAGGGATGGAAAAAATTTTCCCATACAAATGAAAATGAAAAAAAAGCTGAGGTAGCAATACTCATATCAGACAAAATAGACTTCAAAATGAAGACCATAAAGAGAGACAAGAAAGGTCATTACATAATACTAAAGAGATCAATCCAACAAGAGGATATAACCCTGATAAGCATATATGCACCCAGTATAGGAGCACCTAAATTTATAAAAAAAAATTCTAAAGGACTTTAAGAGAGAGATCGACAGCAATACATTCATACTAGAGGACTTTAAGACCTCACTGACTTCACTAGATAGGTCTTCCAGACAAAAATCAACAAGGAAACAGTGACCCTAAAGGACACACTACATCAGATGGATTTTATTGACATTTACAGAACATTCTACCCCAAAGCTGCAGAATATACATTCTTCTCAAGTGCACACGGGACATTCTCAAAGAAAGACCACATGTTAGGACACAAAACAAGTCTCTACAAGTTCAAGGAGATTGAAATCATATCAAGCATCTTCTTGGACCACAGTGGCATGAAATTAGAAATCAACTACCAAAAAAACACTAAAAAACATTCAAAAAGATGGAGGCTAAAAAGCATTTTTTAAGCAATGAATGGGTTGCCAGAGAGCTCAAGAAAGAAATCAAAAACTTCCTGGAAACAAATGAAAATGAACACAACAATTCCAAATCTATGGGACACAATGAAAGCAGTCCTGAGAGGGAAGTTCATAGCACTACAGGCCTACCTCAAAAAACAAGAAAAACTTCTAATAGACTCTCTAACCCTATAACTTAAAAACTTAGAAAGAGAACAACAAGAAAAGCCCAGAGTAAGTAGAAGGAAAGAAATAATACAAATCAGAGCAGAAATAAATGACATAGAGACTAAAAACAATACAAAATATCAATGAAAGCAAGAGGTGGGTCTTTGAAAAGATAAACAAGAATGATGAACCTTTAGCCAGCTCACCAAGAAACGAAGTGAGAGGACCCAAATAAACAAAATCAGATATAAAAAATGTGAAATAACAACTGACCCAACATAAATACAAAGGATTGTAAGAAAATACTATGAACAACTATATGCCACCAAGCTGGACAACCTGAATGAAATGGATAAATTCCTAGAAAAATAGAACTTTCCAAAACTCAATCAGCAAGGGTCAGAAAGCCTAAATAGGCTGTTAACTGCTGATGAAGTTGAAGCAGTAATCAAAGGGACCCCAGCACACAAAAGCCATGGGCCAGATGGCTTCAGAGGGGTGTTTTACCAAACATTCAAAGAAAAACTAACACCTATCCTCCTCAACCTATTTCAAAAAATCCAAGAAGGAAAACTCTTTTTACCAGGCCAGCGTTAGCCAAATTCAAAAACCAGATAAAGACACTATAAAGAAAGAAAATTACAAGCCAGTATCCCTGATGAACATAGATGCTGAAATCCTCAACAAAATACTAGCAAATCGGATCCAGCAATATATTTAAAAGATCATATACAATGACCAAGTGGGATTTATTCAAGGGATGCAGGGCTGGTACAATATTCACAAGTCAATAAATGTGATATATCACATAAACAATGTGAAAGACAAAAATCACATGATAATATCAATAGATGCAGAAAAAAGCATTCAACAAAATCCAATACCCATTTTTGACAAAAACTCAACAAAGTGGGAATAGAGGAATCATACCTCAACATAATCAAGGCCATGTGACAAACCTACAGCCAACATCATACTCAATGGGCAAAAACGAAAACCATTTCCCTTAAAAACAGGAACAAGACAGGGATGTCCACTTTCACCACTCTTATTCAACATAGTACTGGAAGTCCTAGCCACAGCTATCAGACAAGAAGAAAACATAAAAGGCATCCAAATTGGAAAGGAGGAAACAAAACTGTCATTATTTGCAGATGACAAGATATTGTACATAGAGAATCCTAAAGGCGCCACCAAAAAACTACTAGATTTAATAAATGAATTCAGCAAGGTAGCAGGACACAAAATTAATACTCAGAAATTGATTGCATTTTTATACACCAATAATGAACTCTCAGAAAGAGAAACTAAGAAAACAATCCCATTTACCATGGCAACTAAAAAAATAAGATACATAGAAATAAACCTAACCAAAGATGTAAAAGACCTTTACTTGGAAAACTGCAGGACACTGAAGAAAGAGAGGAAGATATAAACAAATGGAAAAATATACAGTGTTCATGGACTGGTAGAATTAACATCATTAAAATGTCCATACTACCCAAAGCAATTTATAAATTCAATGCAATCCCTATTAAAATACCAATGATATATTTCACAGATCTAGAACAAATACTCCAAAAATTTATATGGAACCAAAAAAGACCCTGAATAGCCACGGCAATCTTGAGAAAGAAAAACACAGTTGGGGGGAATCACAATACCAGATATCAAGCTACACTACAAAGCCACTGTAACCGAAACAGTCTGGTATTGGCACAAGAACAGGCATATAGATCAGTGGAACAGAACAGAGACCTCAGAAATTGACTCATACAATTATGCTCAATTAATATTTGACAGAGGAGGCAAGAGCAATTTATTCGATAAATGGTGCTGGGAAAATTGGATAGGTACATGCAAAAAAATAAAACCAGACCAACAACTTACACCATACACAAGAATAAACTCAAAATGGATAAAAGACTTAAATGTAAGTCATGAAACAATTAAAATCGAAGAAGAAAATGTCGGCAGCAGAATATCAGACATCTCACAAAGCAGAATAGTCAATGATACATCTCCTAGGGCAAGAGAAACAAAGGAAAGAATAAACAAATGGGACTATATCAAGAAGAAAAGCTTCTGCACAACAAAAGATACCATCCTCAAAATGAAAAGGGAGCCCACTGTATGGGAGAACATGTTTGCCAATGACACATATGATATGGAGTTAATTTCCAAAATATATAAAGTACTCATACAACTCAACAAAAAGAAGACAAACAACCCAATTTTAAAAATGGGCAGAAGCCCTGAATAAACACTTTTCCAAACGGGACATACAAATGGCCAAGGCACATATGAGAAAACGCTCAGGGTCACTAATCATCAGAGAGCTTCAAATTAAAACAACAAAGAGATATCACCTCACACCTGCCAGAATGACTGCCATCAACAAATCAACAAATGACAAGTGCTGGCGAGCATATGAAGAAAAGGGAACTTTAGTACACTGCTTGGTGGGAATGCAGACTGGTGCAGCCACTATGAAAAACAGTGTAGAGTTTCCTCAAAAATTGAAAATGGAACTGCCATTTGACCCAGTGATCTCACCTTTAGGAATATATCTTAAGAAGCCAGAAACACCAATCAAAAAGAATATATGCACCCTTGTGTTCATAGCAGCACAATTTACAATAAGATCTGGTAACAATCCTATGCTCATCAGTAGATGAGTGGATTAAAAAGTGTGGTACATTTACACAATGGAATTCTATGCAGATGTAAAAATGAAGAGTTCCTTACCCTTTGAGACAGCATAGAGGGACTGGGTGAATATTAAGCTAAGCCATATAAGCCAGAGAATGACAAGTATCACATGATCTCACTCATATGTGGAATCTAATGAACAAAATAAACTGATGAACATAAAAGATCCAGAGACACTGAAGCATGCAACAGACTGTTGAATTTCAGATGGAAGGGGTGGAGGTGGGAAGAGATTAACCAATGAATTTATATGCATGTATGCACAACCCATGGACAGACAATAGTGCAGGGAAGGCCTGGTGTGGGGACGGGAGCAGGATGGAGGGAGTCATTGGAGGGGGGAGACATCTGTAATACTTTCAACAATAAAGCCAATTTTTTTGAAAAAAGGAGAAAAGTAAGAAGCAAAAAGGAAGAGTTAAAAGAATAAAATGGCAATATATACTTACCTAAAAGGACTAAAATGAAAAGGATTTAAAAAGACAACTCATGCAAATGGAAACCAAAAAAAAAGCTGGGGTAGCACTACTTATATCTGACAAAATAGACTTTAAAACAAAGTCGTTAAAGAGACAAAGGAGGACACTACATAATGATAAAGGGAACAATCCAACAAGAGGATTTAACCCTGGTAAACATGTTTGCACTCAAAATAGGAGCACCTAAATATGTAAACAAATCTTGATGGACATAAAGGGAGAGATTGACAGTAATAAAGTCATAGTAGGAGATTTTTAACACCCCATTGACATCAATGGATAGATCTTTCAAACAGAAAATCAACAGGTAAACAGTGGCCTTAAATGACACACTAGATCAGATGGATTTAATTGATACCTTTACAGCATTTTACCTCAAAGCAGCAGAATATACATTTCTTTCAAGTGCACATGGAACATTTCCTAGGATAGACCACATGTTAGGACACTAAACAAGTCTCAATAAATTTAAGAAGATTGAAATCATATCAAGCATCTTCTCTAA
Source organism: Miniopterus natalensis (assembly GCF_054644295.1). Classification (NCBI taxonomy): domain Eukaryota; kingdom Metazoa; phylum Chordata; class Mammalia; order Chiroptera; family Miniopteridae; genus Miniopterus; species Miniopterus natalensis. Next base: position 65,055,849 of record NC_142103.1, read on the forward strand.
TCGAAATGATATGAAACAAGAACACAACCACAAGGAAAAACTTGAAAAACACACAAAGCCATGGAGGCTAAATAGCATGTTACTAAACAATGAATGGGTTAACAATGAGATCAAGGAAGAAATCAAAAATGGCCTTGAAACAAATGAAAATAAGAACACAACAACGCAAATCTATGGGACACAAAAAAAGCAGTCCTGAGAGAAAAGTTCATAGCATTACAGGTCTACCTCAGGAAACAAAAGTAATTCAAATAAACCAACTAACTTTACATTTAAAGGCACAGGAAAACACAACAAGCAAAACCGAAAGTGAGTAGAAGGAAGGAAATAATAAATATCAGAGCAGAAATAAATTAAAGTCTAAAAAAGGTACAATAGTCAACATAAGATAAACAAGATTGACAAACCTTTAACCAGACTCATCAAGCGAAAAGAGAGAGGACCCAAATAAATAAAATAAAAAATGAAAGAGGAGAAGTAGCAACTGACACCAAAAAAATACAAAAGATTGTAAGAAAATATTACAAACTCCCACCACAACTGAGGCTGCACTTTTCTGTCTCTTCCTCTGGCTGCTTCACTTGCCCACCATCCTTGTAAGTGTGCGTGTGCCTGCAACAGACCTCTGTAGCTTCTGCTCATGGAGATGAGCATACTGGTCTACATGCACAGGTCTGTCCTCCCCACTACCTGCTTGGCCCTTAGGCTCTCACCACCTTACCCAGACCCCAGGCTGTGGGGTGTTCAGCTGGTTGCCCATGGCACCCCTCCCAGTGGGACCTACCCAGGATTACATTGAGATGAATGAGATTGTAGGGTCCCCAAATCCTTCCCATTTGATCATGTGAGGGAAGGTGAGATTTTTCTCCTCTTGGATACGGGGTCTGCTGGACTGTAAGAACACGACCCACTTAGAGGAAATGGTTTTCGCTGCTGCTGGCTAGGTCATCATGTGGTCCCTGACCAGGTAGAGGAGGAGAGAGCCACTGCAATGATTAGCAGACCAAACCCTGAGTTAGGGGCCATACATGTTTCCCACCAGTTGGAACCTCCTCAGTCCTGGTGGTTTCCAGTCCTTGCTGAGTAGAAGACTATTCTGGTATGTTAGCCAACATTGCTGTCTTGTCCTTAATGACCTTGTCTCATTATCCACCTTGTCCTCATGCAGGTGAAGAAGCAGCGACAAGTGAAAGTGTGTTTCTTCCTCAGGCTACAAAACAGGTACTCTGCATCGTGAGGCAAGAGAGCACTCAGCCCCCTTCGTGCCTTTACAGTTACCTCAGTTCTCCCTAGGAATGCCACCCATGCAGTTCAGGTCTCCTTGTTGTGATTTTGTGGCTTTGATGAGAAAAGGGCCAAGAAACTCAATAGCAGAAACTAGGCAGGCATATACCCCAGTAGAACAAATGGCCAGGCCACAGGGGGACATCCAGCCTCCGTCATAAATAATCCAAACCTAATGACTAGGGTGACTCTTTGTCACTTGTCAGGTGGGCAAAGATTAAACACAGTGGTGATGCTCAGGGTTGACAAAAGAATGAGTAAATGGCATCCTGGCCTGTGGTTGGCAGAGCATTCACTGGTGAGCTTCTGTGGAAAGCTGTTTGCTGGCGTGTATCAGCATCTCAGATGTGCATGCACATGACCCAGGCCTCCTCCTAACAAGTCTACAGTCGATGAATATGGTAGTTTCTTTTATAGTGGCAGAAAGTGCAAAGTGGCCTGTAACTCTTCATCAGTAGGGGAAAGTCAGTCAATCCTGGGGCAGCTGACAGTGAGATAGCATGCAGGCAGCAAAATATAGGCCTGAAGAAAATGTACAGACATGAAGGAATGTGCTTGATGGGCTGTCAATGGCAAAATCGTTCTCTATCCTGTGAAGATGTGTGGGAAAGAGCTATGCCTCTGTAGTCATTTGCCGAGATAGTCACATTAAAGCACCACAGCCCTAGTGGCTTAGTCAACAGACATGTCTTGTCTCACAGTTGCAGAGACTGGAGGTCAAAGATTGAGGTGTCAGCCGAATTTGCCTCTGCTGAGGACTAAGAGAGAATCTGTCCATCCTTGTCCCCAAGGTTCTGGTGGTTTGCAGGCAAGCTTTGTCATCCCTTGGTTTATAAATCTCGGCCTCGTCTTCACAAGGTATTCTCCTGTATGCATGTCTGTCTGTAAATTCTCCCTTTAGGTGAGGACACCAGTCATTGGATGAGGGTCTCATTTTAACTTGATTACCTCTATAAAGCCCTTTTTTTTTATGGATAAGGTACTTGGGTGAGCAAGAGAGGTGGGGTTCAGAACACGAGGAAAGGTGATCCAGCCAGAGGAAGGGAGGGCATGGAGAGGAGCTGGGCACAGGGCCTGGCAGGACAGTGGGTTGGGAAGGGAATGAACACAAGGCAAATTTCTTTCTCCAGGCCTTCTCTATGAGAGTGGGTGTGTTTTCATAAACATAAGGACATAATAGCTGAGGTGACGTTTATGTCCTTTAAAGACAGGACGGGAGAGACAGCCAGCATGGGGGTGCTCATGTAGAGGGCAGAGCCGAGCCTCAGTACCCATTATGATGATGGGTAGCCACCAGTTGTGACTGTCCTGTTAGGTGCCAGGTACTCACTTCCCCATGGGGACTGAGCTCCACCAGGTACTATGACCTGGCCATCTTTCTCCCAGGTTTCTGCTCCTGCTACTGCAAAGCTCTGTCCTCCAATGAGGAGAAAAGGCCCCCTTCCCCAGGTACAAGGAAAGGAGGCAAGGACAGGGGGGTGATGCAGTCAGGGACCCCATGATTGTGGTCCATCTATTCATCCCTCAGAGACACCTTTTCAACTGTAGAATGGGGTGACAGTGGCACTGCCCCTACCCAGTTATTTGAGGATTGAATTCTAGGATCTGTGAATCATGCCCATCCCAGGGCCTGGCGTGGGGATGGTGTGTGGGTACTGGTGCTAGTTGTTCCTGATCCTGTTATTCATTTTTCTAGGCTCAGCTGGGGGCCAGGGGTATCTCCTGACAGTGGATAACAGCGGTGCAGCTAGGAGATGGAGGGGTGTGGCACCCAAAGGGTTCAGGAGACACCTGACAGGATTATCCAAGATCACATGGTGTCCCAGGGCCCAGCTGAGGTTGGATTCCAAGCATTAGCAATCAGCAGCCTTGGGAGAGGGGTGAGGGTGCTCCAGGACTGGTAGCACCTTGGAGTGAAAGGACCAGGGAGCTGATAGTATTGGTGTCATTGGGGTGGGGAGAAGAAGTAAAGCCCAGGATGGTCTGTACTGTGAGAGGACTACAACCCACCCACAGGGTGTGAAGCTAAAAGGTCCTTCCTCCCTTCTCTGTGCTCTCCTGGCCTCAGTGACCTCCTTTGTAGAACTGACCACACCCTGTCCTGACTGCCTTTCTGTAGCTCTCCCCACCTTCTTCCTTGAGGTCCCCAAAGACTCCATCTGACTGACAAGGCATCCACATTGCCAGCCCTTTCCATTGCACCTGGCAACTGACTGAATGGTGATAGGAAAAAGGAGTGATCGCTGGCAAATGGCCATAACCCAGGGCTGCTCAGACCCCTCCAAGAGTACTCTCAGGACCTTGCTCAAGAGTTTGGGACTTGTTTTCTTTTGAACCTCTTGGAGTGGGGCTATGGTTTCTGTAAGCAGCATACCTTCAAACTTGCAGCAAGGGGCCCTGGGCTGGGGTTCTGTGGGCCAAGTTTCTACAACCTTGGGTCAACCCTTTTGTCCACTCAAGGCCTCAGTTCCCCTTGGTGTTCCGAGAGGCAAGGACAGGTCCAAGTCTGCATGTGTGTTCGCATGTGTGTTTATGTGTATACATGTGTGTGACAGACCACGAGAGGCTGCACAGCACACAGAGGGTCAGGTGGCCTCCAGACTCAGGCTGTCTGCTTCACTTCACACACTCGCCCCATCCCCACTGCCCATGGCATCCTGAGCAAGTTCCCTCACCACTCAGTGGTTGAGATCCCACATCAACCCCTTTCACCTGGTACAGTGCTTGGGACCTGATTGTCTGTGGGTTCCCCACAGCTGCTGGGGACCTTCTGACCTGTACATGCTGCCCTCAGCAATCTGGCTGGAACTTGCCCATTACTGGATGGAGTTGTTGAGGAGCAGGCCCTGTCATCTTCATTTCTCTCTCCCCACTGGCCTCAGCCAGAATTCCCTGAACAGAGTTTGACACATCGGAAGTGCTCAGTCAGAGGCACCCAGCTCACTCTGTGTTTGGTGAAATCTGCTTAGCTTCTAGTGGTCATAACTTTGAATAATAATTTTCTCTTACTGGCAAGCCTTGATTTATGGAAGGAAAACCATCTCTGTGCTTCTCTCTGGTGCGCAGGGCTCGCTGACATTGGGGAAACTTTGTAGTGCCTAGAAAACATAGCTCCTGATGAGGTTGTGGAAGTGGAAATCAGGCTGTACTGACCAAACCGAAGTACCTGACTGCATTTTCAAACCCCATATGGTTACTGGAGCTCATATTCAGGACAAGGGGAAAGGATGTCTACCAGGTAGACATGCCAGAGCACCTAATCCCCTCAGAGAAAGAGGAAAGTTACCAAGGGAAGTTACCAAGAAACCAGCTGAATCATGACCATCAACTGGCCATCATGTCCCAGACGTAGAAATCAGGTTCAATCTGAATTGGCACTGCTGTGGAAAGAGCGCTACTCACCATCTGCTATTCTTGTAAACAGATTTCTGCACACAGATGTAGGAGTCCTTCCTCATGGGATGCCTTTGTGGGCTCATTGACAGTCTCAAGGACTTATAGGAAAAAGGGGAAGCTGCCATTAAGTATCTTGATATTGTCACTCGTTTTGGTCTTGCACATTCCTGGAATGTCTTAAGAAAACTGGTTAGTGTTTGGGGTTCCCTTACACATTTTCCCCTCTCTTGGTTCTGGTTAAACTCATAGCAGCATCCAGGGGATATTTTGGAGGGCCGTGAGGAGGCACTGAATGATTGCCGAAGGGTGACCAGTCAGGAATGGCCTCATTCATCATGAAGGGGGTCATTGGACTTTGAAACAAAGCACCTGTCTGTCCTGGCAAGTGACTCGCCTGTTATAAAAGTGTCACTTGGGTCGTGAAGATGAGTATTAGACATGTCACATAGCTACTTAGTTACCAAAGAATCTGAAATACAGCTCTGATGGAAAAGTGATGAGTAGAGATTTTTGTTCTTCATGAGCAATCTATTATTTATCTAGGTCCCTTCTAGCAGAGTTACTGATGGTGGCTAGATGTGAGGATGATGAGTTTTCTCCCAGGCATTGACTGAAATGGTCTTACACTGCTTACCAGATGGAGTGGTCCAAGTTTTAGGTGGTTCTCCCTGGAGGCCCTTGGAATTTGAGTTAGAGATGCTGAACTGCTGATCAGAAACTTTCTGGTATCACAGAGGTCCCGTGAGGAAAGACTCTCCTGTTTCAAGATGAATGACTAATGTAAAGGTATCCCCCCAAGGTCAGGAGCCAAGCAGTACTGTCTCCTGACCAGCAGGCAGAGCCCAGGGACCCAGTCTTCCTGGTCTTACCTCAGGACTCCCTAGCCAGATCCTTGGCTGAGTGTGTGAAAATGAAAGAGGACAATGGGAACAAAAGCCTGTCTCGGGTCAGGATTTCTAGCCTCCTCGGGCTCATCTGATGAGGTGTGTGGCACGGAAACAGAAGAACATGGACACACAATTCTCATTGGATTGTTTATTTACTACCATGTAGTTTTGCTTTTCTTTATTAAAGCCAAAATGGATTAGTGGTTGCAAAGTGGTGATTGTTTTCTGTCACTTGTGAGCTTAAGGGCCTGCATTGTCCTTGAACTGCTCACAGAGTGAACACTTGTTATCTGAAGAGTCTTCCTCCTCCCCCTCCTCCTCAGGGTCTTTGGGTGGGGCCATGACTGAAAGGCCAGCCATCAGGATGGAATAACAGGTGTTGTACAGAGACATCACTGAACCATATAGTGGGTCATTAAGGGGGCTGGTGGGCAGATCCCTTGTGCCGTTGGTTCCAGCAGTAGCAGTGGGCACAAACATGACATTCCTAGATGTGCCCTCCCCAGTTGGGCCACCTTGTTCACTTGGACACTGGACTTCCATGGCACTGCTCGTGGACTGCAGACCCGAGTACTTGAGTGGCCGGGTGCCACTGGGTCCCCGAGCACGTGAGGCTTTCTTCTGGGCCTTTCCCTCAGCTTCTTTAGTGCCATTCTTGTGGTGAATTCTTGGGGAGTGTCTTGTAGGGGCTAGCTTCTTCTTTCTCTTTGGAAGTGTTGTGCTGGTCCCTGGACAAGCATGAGTCATCAGGTTGCCTTTTGTCTTAATGTTCTCGATGAGCCAAGGCTTGTCTCTCTGGAAATTGCAGTGTCGATAGATCTGAAACAAAATTAATTATTTTAGTCTTTTGGGGAGAAAATATATCTCTTTGCCATTAACTAGCTTCTCAGAGTCTTTAATTATCCCTGCAGGTTATCTCTAATGGGGTTATAGTTTCATTTGAAAATCTATACTTTCTCATCTTTGGATAAATCCTGTCTCATGTGACAAAAAGTTATCCCCTGAAATAAACCCTTTCAGTATATCGTTCTTCTCGGTCTACTGGGAAGATGTTCGAGTAACAGAGAACGTGGTAAACAGGAGGGCTTTCTACTTTACCATCATATTGTTCCCTGGAGAACAAACTGAAGAGTCTGCTGGGCATATTTTGCTGAATCCATGGAGGTTCAGCAGGCTGATGAAAGTCTTCAGGCTGTCTGATTCAAAGATTTGCTCCTTGCCCCTTCGACAAAGAACCTCCCTCTGGAAAAGGTCTTCCTCGATGATTACTGTGTCTCCGTCAACATTCCAGCACACAGATGTGAAGGCATCATCCTCCACTATCCTCCAAAACTTTCTTGGGAAGGAAAGCCCAAGAAGAATGTTTCCTTCCACGTTGGCAGCACCTTTGTTTGGGTCCTGTGGTTGCAGGTTGTCTTGGGGGCTTGGATCTTGGCTCGCAGCTTGGTCCCCATGCCTCTCCAAAGCCACATGTGGATCCCAGAGTGTATCAGATTGAACCCTGACTTTTGGCTGTCCATCCTCTGATGGGGCCAGCTTGGCTTCGTGCATGTCATTGTTATTCTGACTAGCCATGGAGATGCTCTACATCAAAAAGCATTCGCTACCCGGGATCCTATCAATGAACGCTAGGGTCAGAAATGCCTTTGGTCACAGCAGGGATGCCCAATATATACTGTCCTAAAAATTCTAGAGCCCTGGTCGTGAGGCAACCAGCTGCTTTAGTCACAGTCTTGTTCATTGGTCATGTGATGTCATGAAGCTGGCTCATGGCTGCTCTGGAGTGTGGCCTTGGCTAAGTGTGGGGCAGTAGACATGTGTAGAGCCCCCAGCTTTTCTCTTTTTAGAAAGTACAGAAAAACAGGGTTCAGGTTACCAGAAAAGATGTTAATCTGCTGCCAGGCACATTGTTTCTTGTTGCTAGGCACTGGGTGTGTTGAGAAGCCATGGTTCTATCTCCACTCCCACCCCTACAGAGGTAGGTCTGTTGATGGCCTGTTTCATTGCTCAAGAGCAAGGCCCTGGTTAGTCCTAGCTTGGCTACCATCAAGACTGCCTGGGTCAGATGGGCCCCTGGGAGACTGTACCTCCCAGAAGATGGCGGTTGGCCCAGCCTCAGGTGGTTGCCCCCTTTTTCAACGCCCCCTCTTGATCTCCACTTTCCCCCAAATCTCACCCCTCTCAGATCACAAGATTGGCTTTAGTTTCCATTTCTTCCCCATAGGAACGCTTCTCACTACCCAAGGTGGGCTCACTTTAGGATGCCTGCATTTGCTTTCTCAAATCAGCCTTCCTTGATGCCTCCTCTATGCATCATCTCCTTTCTTCAGTGAGGTGGATGGGCTTTTGCTTTCTCAGATTTCTGGCCTCCCACTTCCAAATTAGATCTCTTTTGGTACTTCCCCTTTTCATTACTGATTTGGGCATTAGGCATATATTCAGCTCTGTTGAAACAAAGCAGTGCACTGACTCACTCTCATGCCAGAGTTATTCCCTTTGCCTGAAGCCCACAACACTCCCCCCATCTGTGTGTCCCTCTCCTGCCATCACTTTGAAGATAGGTCCATTGGATCATTTTTTTGCTCTTGGGTTATATACTTTTCAAAGGCACTACTTTACACAGACTCACTACCAAAGAAAATTACAACTTGTTTAGGTAGTCATGACTGAAGGAAGCCAACATGAAGATAATCATAAATATGTACTTGAATGTAGATGAGAGTCTGGGTGTAGAATGAGACAAAAGCCAAATCCAAGTCATCTTCACCATAGAGGAGTGGATACTACAGTGGTTTTGGTGATCCATGATCTCTAGTTGTTGTGGACAACTTTGGCCTTAATACTCATTCTGTATAGGGAGATAGAGTGGTACCATGGAAAGGCACAACCTGCACAGGTCCTTGTCCCAGCTCTGCCACTAAGTAAGGTCATTTGTCCTCTCCAAGGAGCAATCCCTTGTTTCTGAAAGGAAAGTTCAAGGCATTTGGGAAGAGGATCCCCCAAGGTGCCCCTCAGCCTAAGGACTGCATCCTTAACAGAGCCCCCAGGTCTGGATTCGGGCTCAATCCATGGTCTTTGTGTTTCAAGACAGGCTTACAAACCATTCATTCAAGAAGTCAGTTTATTCTGGGAGGACGTGCCCTATAGGGTAAAAATTGGTGGCTTTTCAGAGGGGGGCCCCTAGTGTCTCTGGTTAAACCTCCAGCTCCCTTCAGTTGCTTACCAAAGTATCATTTCTCTAGCAAGTTATTTAAAGGTTGAAAAGTTTTCCTTTTGACCTTTGATAGCTTACGATTCTGCTGATTACTTATTCGAAAGGATTCGCCAGTTTTATGGGAGGGAAATTGGAGAGAAGTCTCTGGAAACCACAGTTTGGCAGTTTGTGGATTTGATATGATATATGCATTCTTGAGTCCCAGGGCTTCTGTAGGACCATTAGCTAATGTTGTTTGATTCAAGAACCATGGAACTATGACATCAGGCTCACCTTGTACTCTGGAGATGAAATATTCACACTGCTGATGTCACTGGCGTTGAAGAAAGGCATATGGAACTGGCCTCCCTCTGCTAAGCCTGCTCAGTCCCAGAAATTCAACCCTGGGTCCCGTGGCCATAAGTCAGACAGTCTTTATTAGGCACCATGTTCAGGACCTTTTGAGAGAAGTGTTTGGTTTGCTCTTCAGAGCCCTAAAGGCCCCAGAGATGACCCATGTGTGTTGCTGCCTTATGAACCGAGTCCCCAGAGTCAGGTGACTCTAGGCAGCACAACTGACTGGGCTACCAGGACAGCCACTCTCTAGGGAAAGTGATTTCAGTTTTGACTTGTCTGTGGCTTCTGCACAGCCTTGCAGCCATAAAGAAAGTGCTGAGCTCTGGGCTATGGGGCCCTTGGGGCTAGCCTGGCTGCTAAGAACAGGTAAGATAGAGCCTTGTGGTTCTAAGACCCCAAGCCACTCCTCTGAGCTGCTGAGCAACCTCTCTTAGACACGTGAGCCTCCTCTCCAATGCCACTTTTCCAGTTGTTCCCTTGCCTTCTTCCCTTAGTCCAATTGGGCTGCCATAACAAAATACCACAGATTGAGTAGCTTATCAACAACAGAAATTTACTTCCCACCGATCTGGAGGCTGGAAGTCAAAGAATAATATGCCAGCGTGCTGCAGTGAGGGCCCTCCTCGCTGTGTCCTCACATGGTGGAAGGGGCAGGATTGTCTCTGGAGTCTCTTTAAACAGTGCTACTCCCATCCCTGAGGGCTCAGCCCCTATGATTTAAGCACCTTCCAATGGCCCAACCTCCTCGTGCCTTCATCTTCAGGGGTTAGGGTTTCAACATCAGCCTTTTAGGAGGGACACAAACATTCAGACCCTAGCACTCCCTTCTGGACAGTGCCCTCCTGACCCAAAAACTCATGGAGGGTCTCCTGCTGCAAGCAACTCCCCTCTACCTTAGCCCTGTTCAGGCCCCATCCTTGTGTATTGCTGCCTCTCCTGATCATATCTTCTTCCCAGATCTGCCCCCAATTCCAAGAACCCTGTAGTTTGCTAATGAGCTCTCTTGCAATCACATGGCTGCCGCTTAGAGGTGCATGTTTTTTAGGGGTCAATTGGGAGGGACTCAAAAGCTGACAAGGCAGAAAAAAACACTGAGTTTTTGGACCCCAAACTCACAAATCCCAATTCACTGCCTTTCTCTCTAACCTACAACCTGAAACTGTCCACGACAGGCTGTTTCAGCTTTAGCAGGAGGGGTGCTGAATAGAAGCCAGCAAAACTTAATGAACAGGTCCTGGACTCTCGGACTGTTGCAGATTTGGGACACCCCTCTGTGGAGTCTGAATCTTTCAAAACATCCCAAGTGCTGTTCTGCACCATCTGGATCCCTGAAGATGCCGGGGATGAAGGGTTTTTTTATCTATGGGACCCAGTGAGTCAGAGTTGCTCATGGACAGTGGATTTCTGATGCACATGCTTGCACTTCTCATTAGAGATGCCTGTGAAGGCTTCATGAGGAAGCAGGGCCCTTATAATGCCTGGGAGCCCTCCACACACTCTGACTTGGACCCCCTCTGTGGAGGGTCCTCTGCATTGACTTGTTATGCAGGACTGGCCTGAATAGTTGCAGTTTGCAACAAGGGCTGACTGTCTACTCTCTCACCTCTCTCCTGGTGCTCACGCCAGTATTCACTGAACGGTCTACAGAAAGGCATGGACCTTTTCCCTACCCCTCACTGGAAAAGCAGGCAGGATGAAAAGTGTTATGGAAACCCCTTTTGAAATTTGTGGAAATTCAGAATTTCATCCTGATCACTTCCTGAACATGTGTTTTTCTGGTTCACTTGTATGACAATGTTTGTGAAATATTTTTGTCCCTTTGCATACAATCCTTCCAGATGAAAGGGACTGGGGGAGAAGAGGAGATAACCAAGGTAACAATGTAAAGTTTGCTTACTGAATGAGACCTGCTGATTTCATAAGGATGTGGGGGAAATCAAACCAGACACCTGGGAAGGGCAAGGGGGAGGGCTTAGTGATCTAGGTTTTCCAGAACTGCTCCTGGAAGCTTTGCCTTCCTCCTGAGGAAAACTCACCATGCTGCTTTTGCAAGTGCGGGGAATCCAAACTGACTGCGGAGCCTGGTTGCAGAGCTCACAGTACTGACTAGGACACAGCCAGGTGGGCCCAGCTCTGGCACTTTCCACGCACAACACCAGTACAGGTTGTCCACACTGGTCATGGACAGACTAAACTGTTTGGAACTGACTGCCTTAACCATACTCCCTGTTCCCAGGGAACCCCCTTCTGGTCCTCTAGCTTGAAGCTGGGACCCCAGACTCCCCACACTACTCTGCACTTCCCTCCAATGGATCTGATTCGCTGGCCAAGTGGCAGAGGCACAGACAGAGAAGTAATAGAATGGATTCCTCTCACAATTTTGGTTACTTCTGCTTCTGTTGTTTCCTTTCTCCTTGATTTTCTGCACTTTGAATATAATATGTTTAATGCAGATTTTTTTGTTGTTATTTATCTTACTTGGTGTTCTCCAAGCTTCCTGGATGTGTGCTTTCATGTCACTAACTGATTTTGGCAGATCCTCAGCCATTACCACTTCAAATATTTTTCCTGTTCCTTCCTCTTTTTTCCTTTTCTCCTCTTCCACTTATAGATATCTTACAGCTTCTGTACTTGTCCTGCATCTCTCGGATGTGTTCTTCCACTGTTTTCATTCTTTGTTTTCTTTACATTTCAGTTTTGGATGTTTCTCTTGACATTTCTTCAAACTTGCTCATTGTGTCCATGGTTGTGTCCAGTCTGTTGATGAGCCAATCAAAGGCACTCTTCATTTCTTTTACATTGTGTGTTTTTAAATAAAATGTATATTTTTATGGTGGTAAAATACACAAAACATAAAATTTGCCATCCTAATCATGTTAAAATGTACAGTACATTATTATTGAGTACATTCTTATTGTTGTGCAACTATCACCACCACCATCTCCAGAATTATTTTCCTCTTGCAAAACTGAAACTATCTTTTAAACCATAACTCCTCATTGTCCCTTCTCCTCAGCCCCTGGCACCTACCTTTCTACTTTCTGTCTCTATAAATTTGACTACCTCATATTAGAGGACTCATACAGCATTTGTGTTTTTTAGTGTCTGGCTTATTTCCCTTAGCATAATGTCCTCAAGGCTCATCTGTGTTTTAGCATATTTCAGAATTTTCTTTCTTTTGGAGGCTGAATGATATTCCATTATGTTACAGTTTGCTTATCTACTTGTCTATTGATAGACACTTGGTTTGCTTTCACATTTTAGCTATTATAAACAGTGATGCTCTGAACATGGGTATACAAATATCATTTGGAGAACCAGATTTCAATTCTTTGCCGCATATACTCAGAAGCATGGTAATTGTTTTTAATTTTTGAGGAAATGCCGTGCTGTCTTCCACAGTGCCTGTGTCATTTTACATTCCCACCAACAGTGCACAAAGGCTCTGACTTCTCCAGATCTTTGCCAGCACTAGTGATTTTCTAAGGTGTCTTTTTTAATGGTAGCCATTCTAATGGGTGTGAAGTAATATCTCATTGTGGTTTTGATTTGTATTTCCCTAGTGATTAGTGATGTTGAGCATGTTTTCATTTGTTCATTGGCCACATGAATATCTTCTTTGGAAAAATATCTGTTCAATTCTTTTGCCCGCTTTTGAGAAGGGTTATTTGTTTTTCTTGCAAAAGCGAAGTAGGTCTGTGTGTGCTGTCGTGGGAATATCCTGCATCCAAATTATTAAGTGGTAAAGGCATGTGACAGATCAATATGTAGGTCCTGGGTCATATATTTCATAGCACATCTGTGTATGAAAAATGCTAATATAAGCTTTAAAACCATATGCACCAATATGTCACTTGTGGTGACCTCAGAGCAGGAGGCTGAATTTGGGAAGAATTTTGAAAAGGGAGAAATTGTGATTTCTCTGTGTTTTAGAGTTTTTTTGCAACAATAATATATGTGATGTATGTAATATATAATATATGCAATGTAGTAATCTTTATATTACAAAATATCTATGTAAACTTAATGATGTAAATAGTACAATGGAAATAAATTCTGATGCAGTTTGGCAGGGACCCTCTGCTTTAGTTGACCCAGGAATCTAGGCTTGCTTTCATCTTGTGGTTTCCCTACCTCAACATGGAGTCACCATATTTGCTGGTGACCAAGGGAGAGAGCATGGAACTGGCATACTGGCTCTCAAATGCTTGGATTCAACAAACAATGTTTCTGCTCATGTCTCAGTGGCAAAAGGTCATCACAACACCCCTCCTAACTACAAGTGGACTGGCAATGTAGTGTACTCTGTGTCTAGAAAGGAGAGCAAGAGAAGATATGGGCGGGCAGAATGAAGACCCTCCCACGAACCATTACAGTGTAGGAGCTCATCATAAAGCAACCATTATAATTGGTTATGACTACAACCATCTTCATTGCTTGGAGGACAACCTGAGGTAAGATTTTCCTTGAAAGACTCTGAATTTTTAAGTGACTACTATGTGACAGGTGCCTTCAGAACCACATCTAATCATAAGAGGGTCATGTAAATGTCAGCAGGGAGGGTTTGCCTTCTTCACTCAATAGTGCCTTTCTGCTCTTTCTTTTGCTATACTTTCTACAATGTCAGTAGGCTGAGAATATTCTCTTTCCTTTATATGCATGGGTAAAATTTTAACCTGTGAGTCTCTGCTACCCTGCATTTGACTGAACTTTTCTGAACACCTGCACAGGTGCCACTAGGCTAACTGAAAGCCAGGACTTTCTTGTGGGGCAGGGAGGGACCAGACTAGAGACAGTGGAAAGGTGGATAATTATGTTTTATTTTCAAATTTCACCAAGGAACCATTTCTCACCTCCTAGGAATATTCCAGGGTTTTTATTAGGAATTTGGCTTCAGCCAATGTTTGCTCCTCATGCACCATTTATATTGAAGCATTAATTTCTGACCACGTCAATAAGCTTTCATCTGTGCACATCAGCTCCCAGCTTCAAATAAGAAGCCTGTTAAAGACCTACTGCAAATATAGAGTGGCTTCATAAACCCTCTGTGTAACTTTAAGGTTACATCCCAAGGCTCAATCAAATATAAGCACAGTCGAATTCTACTCACAGCCCATGTGGAAACCAGAGGTTGTGTTGAAGGCATCCAGAGGGTGGGCAAACAACTGGAATCTAAACATCACAGTTTAAAGTAACACTTTAAAGGGCTGTGGCTATCAGATGGAAAGCAAGGCTTGGTTATTTGAAAAGATAAACAAGATTGACAAGCCTTTAACCAGATTCAACAGAAAAAAAAAAAAAAAAAGAGGACCCAAATAAATAAAATCAGAAATGAAAGAAGAAGAGGGAAGATGGTGGCACTGTGAGAAGGAGCAGAGTGCCCCCATTCCCAGCCACGGACTCGATTTACTCCTAAAATCCTATGTAGACAGCTTGGAAAAACCAGAGAAACATACCTGAGTGGACAGAGTACAAGTGGGGAGCACTGAAGAAACATCACAGAGTCCAGTAAGAGGGGGCAGGCAGAGGAAGGGGGAGTGCCCTGTGAAGTCTGTGCTGGGCTCCAAGCCCAAGGCTTGGAGGCTACAAAGCTCCCTCCCATAGGGAGTGCAGACCCGCATCCAAAAGCAGGGATCTCACACCCAGAGTGACGAGAGTGGAAAGAGCACCCCACCCACAGGGCAGAGGGACCCAGGGAAGCAGTGAGACCACAAGGAGAGGACTGCTTCTTCCTAGGAAACAAGGCCTCTAATGGCGGATGGCCACTTCCTAGTGAAACAAAGCTTCTAGTGGCGGCTGCAACTGGCGTCTAGTGCTTGGGGTGCCGACCATAGGAAAGGCTGTCCCAAATTGTGTGGCACCCGAGTGATAAGGGACCAGAGGACTGTGCTGAGCGGCCACACATGGGTACCCTCTGCCTCCCTGTAAGGCAGTGTGTTGAGTCCCAGAAAGCACTGAATCTGCATGGCATGGGGAAGGAGAGGAGAGCCTTGCACCGTGAGTTCCCAGTGAGGAGAGGCTGGGATCTGTGACCAGCCATGAGCGGCACCATGGTGGTGCGTGAAGCCACCCCAGCTTTGCTGAGACAAGCGTGCAGGGAGCTGCAGGGAGCTGACTTTGGGTCACCTCCCGCTGGGTGCTTCGTTACCCGGGCAGCAGGACCATGCAGGGCATACTCTTTGCCTGTGTGTTGCATTGTGCATTTGTGAGTTTGATCACAGAACTGGTTCCTACATTCCTGGTGTGCACTGCACGGACAGACCAGCTGAGGTTGGGATTGGGGTCTGTGCAGTAGAGGGTCTGAGGGGCGAGCCTGGTGCAACCAGCCAACCAGAGCTGATCAGGAAGGGGCAGAGCCTGCTGGACTCTCTGGCAGCCAGGAGCACTGCCCCAAACAGGAAAGGGGCAGGTCCTGCTCACTGAAGCCCCAGACACACCCACAGGGCACAGTCCTGAGGGGGAAGGGAGAGCAGCTCACAGGAGGACTTTACAAGAATAAGACTCTCAGGGACTGTTGTTTGGGAACTGGAGGAAATGCTGAAAACCCCTGCTGGGGGCTGGGCAGGAAAAGGGCTCACCAGAATGTGTTTTTAATCTAACCCACTGAGCCCGGGCTGCTGAAACGGCCCATACAGAAAAGGCAACAGGCTGAAATCAATCTGAAGCTACAGCAGGCCAGAGCCTGGGGAACTGGAATCAGAGGACAGGGTAGAGACAGAAGAGCTGGCTGTGGAGCAGAGGCTAACTCCCACAGAGCGAGTGCCTGATAGCGAAACCTCTAAGGGGCATGATACCCAGAGCTACACTAGCCATCCTGCACCCTAAGGACTCTACAGAAGACTCTGGACTAAGACCAGGCAACAACAAAGTTGCAAAATAGCTGACAAGAGGAGGTGGTCCACAGAGAGCCTCAGATCAACCATCTACCTAAGGACAGCAGAGCCAAACCTAGACGGCTCCTCACATTGGCTGATACACAGGTACCTCCCAGGAGAATAGAATTCAGCATATAAAACAGTAACCCGCAGACAACATAAGCTGCCTAGAAGAAACTCACCTGACTGTCATTTTTTTTTCTGTTTTTTTTGTTTTCTTTTGGTTTGGTTTTGGTTTTGGTATTTTGGGGTTTTTTTGGTTTCTTTTTGTTTTTTGTTTGTGTATTTGTTTGTTTGTTCTTTTTTTTTTCCTTAGGAAGAAGAGAAAGGGAAGAAAATTCATTTGTTTTTTCAGCTTTTTAAAATTTTATAATAATTTTTAAAAAAATTTTTTTTATAAAACATTTTTAACTAAATTTTTTTCTCTCTTTTATAAAAGAATTTGTCTTGCTTAGCTTGTTTTTAGTTTTGTTTTGTTTATTTACTTTGTTTGGTTTTATCCTTGCTTCTACTATCAAGACTTTCTTGATATTCCCTGCTCAATGACTGGGACTTTTTATCATTGTAACCAAATTTAATGCTTTTCTCTATAGTTTCCATCAAATCTCTTACTGGAATCTCCCCCTGCCAGGGCTCCCTCTCTCTTCTCGAAACATTGGTATAACTTTTTTTCTTTTTCTACTTTTCTTTCTTTCATTTGTTATCTTCCCTTCTTTCTTCCTGTCTTTTTGTTCAATTGTTAGTTTCTCTTATTCTATTTATTGTATTTTTGTTTTCTCATTTTCAACTATTATCCTATTCCTATTTTCTCCCTTAATTTTTTGCTGGTCCTTCTTTCAGAATCTTTTCTCTGCTTCTGTAATCTCCCAGTACCTTCTCTATTTTTTACATTTTAGTTTATTATCATTTTCTAAATTTTCACCACTATTAACAACAATATACATCTCTCTCTCTAAGCCTTACTTTTCTTTCTCTCTGTCTTTCTCTTAAGCTTCTTTTTGTGTACGTGTGTGTTCTCCCTTCACTCTCCCAGTTCTCTTTTCACATGGGTTGTTTTCATTGTGACTGCCAAGATATTTTGTAAGATACCCCTTGTTTCCTGGAAGTTTAGTTGTGTATTGTCCTGCCTTGCCAGCACCCATACAACAGCTTACATGATGAGGTTGGGGCTGAGACACAGTTAGCCAACCTGAGAAGAGGGTCCTCCCAAGGACTGGTCAACAACACTCTAGACCCTCCACAACAACAGAACATAAAGAACCTATAAAATGGACACCCACAAGAAGGACATGCCTAGAGCAAAGAGCTCAGTAGTATAAGGAAAACACACCTCTGGGATTCACTGGACCCACAAGACAAAATCCCATCCCACAAGACTAGGAGACAGCAAATATATCTAATATATAGATACAAACACTAAGACCTATCGAAAAGGGGAGACAAAGAAATAACCCCCAAATTAAAGAAAAGGAAACATCGCCAGAAGAAGTCTTTGATGAGATGTAGTTAAGCAAGTTATCCAAAACACACTTCAGAGTATTTATGATGAAGATGTTCAATGAATTTAAAGAGAAAAACAAGATAATAGTGGATCAGATCGAGGCCTTCAGGGAAAGCATGAAAAAAACGACACATAACATAAACAAAAATCTGACAGAAATAAAGAATGCTGTATCTGATATCAAGAATACACTGGAAGGAATTAAAAGCAGGCTCAATGAACCAGAGGATAGAATAAGTGACTTAAAAGAAAAGGTAGAAAAATCACTCAATCAGAGCAGCAAAAAGAAAAAAAGACTTAAAAAGCATGTGGAAAGTCTAAGGGAGCTACTGGACAACATGAAGGGAAACAACATTCACATTATAGGAGTGCCAGAGGGGGAGGAAAGAGAGCAAGGAATAGAGAACTTGGTGGAGGAAATAATGATAGAAAACTTCCCTAGGCTGGCAAAGGAGAAAGCCACACAAGTTCAGGAAGCACAGAGAGTTTGAAACAAGAGGGACCCAAAGAGACCCACTCCAAGACACATCATAATTAAAATGGCAAATGTCAAAAACAAAGAGACAATATTAACAGCTGCAAGAGAGAGACAAACAGTGACCTGCAAGGGAACCCGCATAAGGCTAACAGCTGATTTCTCAACAGATCTCTTTAGTCCAGAAGGGAGTGGCACGAAATTCTCCAAGTAATGAAAAACAAGAACATGCAACCAAGATTGATTTATCCAGCAAGGCTGTCATTTAAAATTGAAGGTGAAATAAAGAGCTTCCCAGACACACAAAAGAAAACGTTAAAGGAGTTCAGTACCACCAAACCAGCATTACAAGAAATGCTAAAAGGACTGCTTTAAGAAAAAGAAGGAATAGTGAGAGAAAGGTACATCAGCATAAAGGGGGAAAATGGCATGAAATCAGTTGATAGCAATAGTAACATTAAATGTAAACAAAATAAATGGTCCAATCAAAAGACATAGGGTAGCTGAATGAATAAGAAAACAGGACCCAAATATATGCTGTCTACAAGAGACCTACCTGAGAGCAAAAGACTTACACAGGTTAAAAGTGAAGGGATGGAGTAAAATATTCCATGCAAATGGAAAGGAAAAGAAAAGTTGGAGTAGAAATTCTGATTTCTGACAAAACAGACTTCAAAATGAAGACCATAATAAAACACAAATATGGTCACTACATAATACTAAAGGGATCAATCCAACAAAAAGAAATAACCCCTATAAACATTTATGCACCCACTATATGAGCACCTAAATATATAAAAATTTCTTGGGGAATTTTAAGGGGGAGATTGACAGCAACACAATCATAGTAGGGGATTTTAACACCCCATTGTCAGCATTGGACAGGTCATCAAGACAAAAAATCAACAGGGAAACACAGATCTTAAATGACTCACTAGACCTAATGGATTTAATTGACATTTACAGAACATTTCACCTCAAAGCAGCAGAATACACATTACTCTCAAGTGGACATGGAACATTCTCAAAAATAGACCACATGTTAGGGCACAAGGCAAGTCTCTACAAATTTAAAAGGATTGAAATCATATCAAACATCTCAGATCACAATGCCATGAAACTAGAAATCAATGAGTATAAAAAAACTCAAAAATATTCAAACACAGGGAGGCTAAATAGCATGTTATTAAACAGTGAATGGGTTACCAAGGAGATCAAGGAAGAAATCAAACACTTCATGGAAAGCAACGAAAATGAAAAGTCAACAATCCAAAATCTATGGGACATGGCGAAAGCAGTCCTGAGAGGAAAATTCATAGCATGACAGGCCTATCTCAACAAACAAGAAAACGATATAATGAACCATCTAACACAACAACTAAAAGAACTAGAATGAGAACAGCAAGAAAAGCCCTGAAGAAGTAGAAGGAAGGAAATAATGAAAATGAGAGCATAAATTAATGACATAGAGACTAAAAAAACAATACAAAATATCAATGAAACCAAGAGTTGGTTCTTTGAAAAGATAAATAAGATTGATGCACCTTTAGCCAGACTCACTAAGAAACAAAGAGAGAGGACCCAAATAAGTGAAATCAGAAATGAAAGAGGCGATATAACAACTAACCGAACAGAATTACAAAGGATTGTAAGAAAATATTATGAGCAACTATATGCGAACAAATTGGACATCATGGGGTAAATAGACAAATTCCTAGAAGCATACAACCTTCCAAAGCTGAATCAAGAAGAGGCAGAAAACCTGAATAGGACAATAACAACTAATGAAATTGAAGCAGTAATCAAAAAACTCCCAGCAAACAAAAGTCCTGGACCAGATGGATTTACAGGCGAGTTTTACAAACATTCAAAGAAGAATTAACACCTATTCTATTCAAACTATTCCAGAAATTTCAAAGGAAGGAAAAACCCAAACTCTTTTTATGAGACCAGCATCATCCTAATCCCAAAACCAGATAAAGACACTACAAAGAAAGAAAATTCCAGGCCAATATACCTGATGAACATAGATGCTAAAATCCTCACTAAAATACTAGCAAACCGGATAAAGGAATACATTAAAAAGATCAAGCATCATGAGCAAGTGGGATTTATTCCGGGGGTGCAAGGTTGGTACAACATCCGCAAGTCAATAAATGTGATACATCACATAAACAAAATGAAGGACAAAAATCCTATGATCATATCAATAGATGCAGAAAAAGCAGTTAACAAAATCAAGCACCCACTTCTGATAAAAAATCTCAGCCAAGTGGGAATGGAGGGATCATACCTCAACATAATAAAGGCCATATATGACAGACCTACAGCCAACATCATACTCAATGGGCAAAAACTAAAACCATTTCCATTTAAAACCAGAACAAGACAGGGGTGTCCACTTTCACCACTCTTATTCAACATAGTTCTGGAAGTTCTAGCCATAGCCATCAGACAGGAAGAAAACATAAAAGGTATCCAAATTGGAAAGGAGGAAGTAAAGCTGTCATTATTTGCAGATGACATGATATTGTACATAGAAAACCCTAAAGACTCCGTCAAAGTTCTACTAGATTTAATAAACGAATTTGGCAAGGTAGCTGGATACAATATCAACATCCAGAAATCAATGACATTCTTATACACCACCAATGAACTTTCAGAGAGAGAAATTAAAAAAACAATGCCATTTACCATTGTAACTAAAAAAATAAGATACCTAGGAGTAAACTTAACCAGGATGTAAAAGACCTGTACTCAGAAAACTACATGACACTGAAAAAAGAAATAGAGGAAGATTCAAACAAGTGGAAGAATATACCATGCTCATGGATTGGAAGAATTAATATCATTATAATGTCTATACTACCCAAAGCAATTTATAAATTCAATGCAATTCCTATTAAAATACCAAGAGCATATTTTACAGACCTAGAACAAATATTTCGAAAATTTATATGGAACCAAAAAAGACCCCAAATAGCTGCATCCATCTTGAGAAAAAAGAACAAAGTGGGAGGGATCACATTACCAGATTTCAAACTCTATTACAAAGCCACTGTAATCAAAATGGCCTGGTATTGGTACAACAACAGACATATAGATCAATGGAACAGAACAGAGACACCAGAAATAGACCCAAGCCATTATGGTCAGTTAATATTTGACAAAGGAGGCAAGAGTATCCAATGGAGTGAAGACAGCCTCTTTAATAAGTGGTGCTGGGAAAATTGGACAGCTACATGCAAAAAAATGAAGCTAGATCACCAACTTTCACCATACACAAAAATAAACTAAAAATGGATAAAAGACCAAAATGTAAGTCACGAAACCATAACAATCCTGGAAGAAAACATAGGCAGTAAAGTCACAGACATCCCACATAGTGGAATTTTCACAGATACATCTCCTAAGGACAGAGAAACAAAAGAAAAAATAAACATATGGGACTACATCAAAGTAAAAAGCTTCTGCACAGCAAAAGAAATCAGCCTCAAAATACAAAGGAACCCCACGGTCTGGGAAAACATATTTGCCAAGGATGTATCTGATAAGCGGCTGTTTTCCAAAGTGTATAAAGAACTCGCATTACTCAGGAAGAGGAAGACAAACAACCCAATTAAGAAATGGGCAAAGGACTTGAATAGACACTTCTCCAAAGAGGACATACAGATGAGAAAATGCTCAACGTCGCTAATCATCAGAGAGATTCAAATTAAAACCACAATGAGGTATCACTTCACACCTGTAAGAATGGCTACCATCAACAAATCAACAAATGACGTGCTGGCGAGGATGTGGAGAAAAGGGAACCCTAGTACACTGCTGGTGGGAATGCAGACTGGTGCAATCACTATGGAAAACAGTATGGAGGTTCCTCAAAAAATAAAAAATGGAGCTGCCTTTTCACCCATTGATTCCACTCCTAGGAATGTATCCTAAGAATCCTGAAATTCTAATCAGAAAGAATACACGTACCCCGTTGTTCACAGCAGCACAGTTTACAATAGCTAAGATCTGGAAACAGCCCAAGTGTCCATCAGTAGATGAGTGGATAAAAAAGCTGTGGGACATATACACCATGGAATACTATGCAGCTGTAAAGAAGAAGAATCTCATACCCTTTGGGACAGTATGTATGGACCTGGAGAATATTATGTTAAGTGAAATAAGCCAGGCAGAGAAAGACAAACATCACTTGATCTTGCTTATACGTGGAATCTAAAGAACTTTATAAACTGATGAACAGAGTAGATTCAATGACATGGAAGCATAGATCAGACTAACGAATGCCAGAGGGATGGAGGAGGGCAGGTGGGTGGAGGGGGGGAGAGTAACCAAAGTATTTATATCCATATATGCAAAACCCAAGGACATGGAGAATGGTGGGGAGAGGGACTAGGGAGGTGGATGGGACAGGGTGGAACAGGTCATTGGGGAGAAAAAAGGAAATCTGTAATATTTTAAACAAAAATGAAATTTAAAAAAAAAAAAAAGCAGGCTAAATTAAAAAAAAAAAGAAATGAAAGAGAAATAACCATTGACACCAAAGAAATACAAATAATAGTAAGAAAAGTATTATGAACAATTATATACCAACAAATTGTACATTCTGGAAGAAATTGATAAATTCCTAGAAACATACCATTTTCCAAAACTGTATCAGGAAAAATTAGAGAATCTGAATGGACAGATTACAACTAGTGAAGTTTAAGCAGTAATCAAATAACTTCCAACAAGTAAAAGTTCTGAACTGGATGGCCTCACAGGTGAATTTTAACAAACATTCAAAGAAAAATGAACACCTATCCTGCTCAAACTATTCCAAAAAATCCAAGAGAGGGAAAACTCCCAAGCTCATTTTACAAGGCCAGCATTATCCAAATTCCAAAACTAGATAAAGACACAACAAAGAAAGAAAATTACAGGCCACTATCATGGACATAGATGCTGAAATCCTCAACAAAATATTAGCAAACTGGATCCAGCAACACATTAAAAAGATCATACACCATGATCTAGTAGGATTTATTCCAGGGATGCAAAGTTGGTACAATATCCACAAATCAATAAATGTGATACACCACATAAACAAAATGAAAGACAGAAATCACATGATTATATCAATAGATGTAGAAAAAGCATTTGATAAAGTCTAGCATCCATTTATGATAAAATTACTCAGCAAAGTGGGAATAGAGGTAACATTCCCCAACATAATAAAGGCCATATATGACAAACCCACAGGCAACATCATACTCTATGGGCAAAAACTAAAAGTGTTTCTCATAAGATGAGGAACAAGACTGGGATGTCTGCTTTCAGCACTCTTGTTCAACATAGAACTGGAAGTCCTAGCCACAGCAGTCATGCAAAAAGAAGAGATAAAAGTCATCCAAATTGGAAAGGAAGAAGTAAAATTGTCATTATTTGCATATGACATAATAATGTACATAGAAAACCCTAAAGACTGTACCAAAAATCTACTAGATCTAATAAGTGAATTAGGCAAAATAGCAAGATACAAAATTAATGTCCAGAAATCAGTGGCATTTCTATACACCAGTAATGAACTCTTCAAAAAAGAAATTTTAAAAAAATCCAATTTAGTATTGAATCAACAAAAAATAAGATACCTAAGAATAAATTTTACCAAGGAGGTAAAAGGCCTGTACTTAGAAAACTATAGGACATAGAAGAAAAAAATAGAGGAAGATATAAACAAGTGGAAGAATATAACATGTTCATAGTTAGAAGAATTAACATCATTAAAATGTCCATACTACCCAAAGCAATCTACAGAGTCAACACAATTCCTATTAAAATACCAACAAAATATTTCACAAAGCTAGAAGAATTTTCCAAAAATGTATATGGAACTAAAAAAGACCCTGAATAGCTGCAGCAATCTTGAGAAAGGAGAACAAAGCTGGAGATATCACAATACCTGATATCAAACTATACTACAAGGCCATTGTAATCAAAACACCCTGATACTGGCATAAGAATCAGCATATAAACCAATGGGAACAGAGAGCCCAGAAATAAACCCACACCTATATTGTGAATTGATATTTGACAAAGGAGGCAGGAGCATACAGTGGATTAAAGACAGTCTCTTCAATAAATGGTGTTGGGAAAATTGGACAGTACCAGCAAAAAAAATGAAACTAGACCACCAACTTACACCATGCACAAGAATAAACTCAAAATGGATGAAAGACTTAAATATAAGTTACAAAACCATAATTTCAGACATCTCTTGTAGCAATATTTTTGCCAATATGTCTTCTAGGGCAAGGGAAATGAAACAAGTAAACAAATGGGGCTACATCAAACGAAAAAGCTTCTGCACAGCAAAAGAAACCATCAACAAAATGAAAAGGGAACCCACTGTATGGGAGAACATATTTGTCAACGATACATGTGATAAGGGGTTAATTTCCAAAATATATAAAGAACTTATACAACTCAACACCAGGATGACAAACAATCCAATTAAAAAATGGACAAAGGATTTGAATAGATACTTTTCCAAAGAGGACATACAGATGGCCAACAGACATATGAAAAGATGTTCAGTGCCACTAACAATCTGAGAGATGCAAATTAAAACCACAATGAGGTATCACCTCACACCTGCCAGAATGGCTGCCATCAAGAAATCAACAAGTGACAAGTGCTGATGAGGATGTGGAGAAAAGGAAACCCTAGCACACTGCTGGTGGGAATGAAGACTGGTGCAGCCACTATGGAAAACAGTGTGGAGTTTCCTCAAAAATTGAAAATGGAACTGCCATTTGACCCAGTGATCCCACTTTTAGGAATATATCCTAAGAAATCCAAAACACCAATCAGAAAGAATATATGCACCCCTGTGTTCATAGCAGCACAGTTTACAATAGCTAAGATCTGGAAACAGCCCAAGTGCCCATCAGTAGATGAGTGGATTAAAAAGCTGTGGGACATTTACACCATGGAATACTATGTAGCTATAAAAAGGAAGGATCTCTTACCCTTTGAGACAGCATGGAGGGACCTGGAGAGTGAAATAAGCCAGGGTAAGGCAAGTATCACATGATCTCACTAATATGTGTAATGTAATGATCAAAATAAACTCAACAAAATAGATCCAGAGGTATTGAAGCATGGAACAGGCTGACGAATCTGTAATACTTTCTTTCTTTTCTTTTTTTAATTTTAATTTATCTTTATTGTTGAAAGTATTACACTCTCCCATGTAGCTTCCACTTATTCTGCCGCCATCTTGGAATCTCTTGACATCTGTAATACTGTCAACAGTAAAGATAAACAAACAAACAAAACAAAACAGAAAAAGCAATTAAATTAATTGTAATGACTCCAAAAAAAAAGTTGTAGTACATTTACACAATAGAATAATACACAGCTGTAAAAAAGAAGGAAATCTTGACTTTTGAGACAGCGTGGATGAATCTGGAGATTAGTATGCTAAGTGAAATAAGCCAGTCAGAAAAATAGAAATACCATATGATCTCTCTTATATGTGAAATCAAATGAACAAAATAAACTGATGAACAAAATAGAAACAGAGTTATGGATGCATGGAACAGAGTGTCAGATGTCAGGGGAGTGGGGAGAGGGGCACTGGATGAAAGAAGGTGAAGGGATTTTCCAAAGTACATGTATGCATGGACACAGACAACAATGTTGTGATGGTGAGAGGGAGGGGGGCAGGGGCTGGGTGGAGTCAGGCAAAGTGGGGGAAAATGGGGACATGTGTAGAGGTATCAACAATAAAAATTAAGAAAAAAGAGCTATGAAAGTAATGCGAAATTAATGGACACTCCCCAGATGGATTTTTATGAAAAACCAAATCCTTAAATTAGCAACAAGTTTTTTTAAAAAAAGAAAAGAGAAAAAATGTGCTTGTCTTCTGAAGGGGATCTGCTGCCTTTACACTGACGTTGGCCCCAGCTAAGGTTCTTTTTCTCCAGACATAGCAACAGAGTTGCAACTTCTCAGGCAGCACCCTTCTGTCTGCACCCACAACCCCAGTGCCCTCTGGGAATTGGGGTAATGATTCCTATGTCACAGCTTGGTTGAGAGGAGACTAAGCACCTGGTGCAGCCCCTAGCACACCGGCACTGTTAGCACGACCCTTGACCAGAAAGAGGGCACAAGTGTATGTGAAATCCGCAGGTTGAGATGAGGACAGGCAAATAAAGGAAAGGTGAAGTCAGTGGCCAGGAAACGCCAGGAGGAGGGATGGAGAATGGGTCACACCTGGTGTAGGTCTAGCTGCTTAAAAAAGCCACACCAGGCCAACCTCTGATCACCTGGAGCTGCCTGTGGCTATAGCTCAGGGCTTACAAATGAAGAGAGTGCTGGGGACTTTGAGCTGCTCACACACAGGCACATTCCAGTTGACTATGGCCTCTACACACCAAAACCTGCCTGCTGCAATGGCTTTCCCCACTCCCTCCACTCCATCCTATCCCATCCTATGCTCACACTGCTCAGGCTTTGCACCCACCAAACCATTTATTATCTCATTCTTTTTCATTCACCAAATAATGCAAAGCAGCTTTTTAAGGACAGCCCTTAAGGCCACAGAGCACCCAAGACATCTCCCTGCTCCCCTTTCCTGGAGGTGACAGTAAAAAAAGTCAATTACCACACAGTGGCAGCAGTGCTGTGACAAAGGAGGCACAGGGGCTGGGATAGCCCTGAGAAGGGATCACCTGACTCAGCTTGGAGGTGTGGGACAGGGACTGAGCTGGGCTTAGTGACACAAACAGTTCCACACTTCTGGGTAAAAAGCAGGAACCTAGGCTTGAGCCAAAAGGCACATGACATTTTCTTCTGTGATAGTCACTGATCCAAGGGTGAGCCTGTGAACTAAGAGGGCCCATCAAGATCTCTAGAGGCTTTCTTGCCCAGTGGATGCCAACAAGAAATCAGCAGCCAAAATTGTTATCTGCGGTCATATTAGGGCCAGAAGGGGAACTGGCCTTTGGGTGAGTGCTATGGATGACAGCAAGGAGAAGCAGAAAAACATCTGAGTACTTGATGATACTGTGGAGCCTGCCCTATCTTTGGACTTCCTGTTATGAGTTAATAACTTTCCTTATTGTTTAAAATTTAAAAAGTGGGCATAAAGACATTGCAAGCTGAGACCATGGATAAAGGCCAAGAAACCATGGTCAGAGGAGGGTTCCACAGTGCTGAGTAGTTAGCAGTGTGACAAGGCTTGAGTGGTAACTTTATGATCTGACAAAGCAAAAGCCAGGAGGCCAGTACCCAGCCCACAGAAGGCAGCTCAGGACAGACCTGGAGTACATCTGCTCTGGCTTCAGTCACTGGGCCTATTGTCCTGGGGCCCGGGCCATGTCTCTACATAGCTGGCAGCCTCTCCCAGAAGTCTCATGCTTCCCTGGCCCCTCCAGCCTCCAGCACCTGGCTTGCCAAGGCCCAATCCCTGCTCCCCCACTCCAGATCTGCAAGCTCTGGTTGGAACTCTACCAAGCTCCTGTTTGGGGGGTGGTAGAAGAGAGGAGTTGGGAGAGTCAAGCAAGTAGCTGGAGATGAGGCTAGAGCCAGCAGGATAAACCTGGGATCTATAGATGTTCTGAAATGAGGGCTACAGAGCTTGCATTTGATCCCAAAGACAATGGGGAGGCCTAGGAGAGTTTTAAGCTGGGAATAGACATGTTGAGATCTATGCTTTAGAAAGATCTCCCCGGCATCAGGAAGTATGATTGAAAGCTATGTTAATTAATGCCTGAATTAGACCTATGTGCTTTGAAACTGATTTCAAGGTCAGAGTTCCAGATTCAAAGCAGACCTGAGCTGAGAGGGCCCCTATTGGCCTGAGCAAGTTGAAAGGATTAGCCTGGCCTTGGGAGATTTCAGCTCAGGGTTGACCTAAGAACTTGGCTAGGCTCTGGCTCCTAATGAAGGTGGCCTTTTGAGGCCTGCAGCAGATGAATGCCCTGGGAAGAGAGGATGGCCGCTGAAAAGTTAATTTCTATTTTTGAGGTCTTTACAGGTTTTCAGAACTTCAGAAAATCTTAGGGAGAAGCAGGGCCTAGCTCAGTGGCACCACTCATCTGAATACTTGCCCACTAGTCAAGGCCATGCTCCTGGATTATTCTACATGCTATGAGCCTGAAGCAGAGATTACCCTATGAAGTTACTATGTCCACCTCCCAGAAGAAGCTGTATTTTTCTATTTTCCATTGCCAAATTAAGTGTGAGCCTTTCCACACTTTGGCTATGTGCCAGTCCCAGAAAGCTCCTGGGGGTTCTCTGAATGTGAAAACTATAGGAGTCTCCTATCATGTATTCTCTGGACACTGGCTCACAAGGGTACAAACAATAGGTGTTGATTTGGTTACTTCTCTCAGGAATGAAAACGCCAAGGAAAGTTATAGGAACAGGGCAGTAGACCTTCCTTCTGTGCACTGTGTGGATACATGCCAATGCCCAATGATTCCTGGCATGTAGCTGCCTACCATTTTCTTGTGTTTGCCTGAAACTGAAGCCTGAAGACTAGCAATCCTGAGGCCTAAAGGGGTATTAGGTAGAGAAAGCTGCTTTTAAAAAAATAGAGGTGAAATTCACTTAACATGAAAATGAACAATTTAAAGTGGACAATTCAGTGGCATTTAGTATATTCACAATGCTGTGCAACCAACATCTCTGCCTATTTCTAAAACATTTCCATCACACCAAAAGGAAATCATGTGCCCATTAAGCCATTAGTGCCCATCTCACCCCAGCCCCTGGCAGCGAGTAATCTGCTTTCTGTCTTTGTGTATTTGCATGTTCTAAATATTTCATATAAATGGAATCATACAATATGTGGACTTTTGTATCTGATTTCTTTCACTTAGGGTAATACTTTCAAGGTTTATCCATGTGGTAGTATATATCAGTACTTTATTGTTTTTTCAAATTTAGATATAATTGACATATAATATTACATTAGTTTTGGGTATACAACAATGATTTGATACTTCATTTCTTTTTATAGTTGAACAGGATTCTGTTGTATGGCAATATCACATTTTAGGCATTCATCCATTGATGGACATTTGGGTTGTTTGCACCTTTCGGTTATTGTGAATAATGATTCTATCAACATTTGTGTACAAGTTTTTGTTTGAACATGTTTTCAATTATTTTGGGTATATATTTAGGAATGGAATTGCTGGGTTACATGGTAACTCTATGTGTTTAATTTTTAGAGAAATGACCAAAGTTTTCCCTAAGGGCTGCCTTTAGTAAAACCCATGGAATGCCTTTGCATGTTGCTGTGTCAGGAAAAAAAGCCTTGGCATCTATGGGCTGTGTAGAACCCAAGCCACTCATGATCTGCAGCCTGCAAGCTTCACCATGCCCCATTTAGAGCCAGGCAGGTTAGAAGAAACCCCAGCACCACCAGCTCCCCCTAAGCTATCTCCTTTCCCCACCAGGCAGTGGGAGGAGACCCCACCCCTGTGGTTGCAACTGTGGGACAATTAACAAGAGCTGCACCTGAAGAGGTTCAGTTCCACAGGCCACTAACCCAGAGCTTGGTCTCTAAATCCCAAAGGGGCAACATGAGTTGGGGAGGCAAGGATAGAAGGAACTTTCCAAAGGACTGCTACAGGAGGAGTTACAAAGAAGATTGCAAAGGAACAATTGGCTTGTGGACCAGTGCTCCTGGGGTTCCTCAGCCTTGTTCGCTCACCTCCCTCCATACCCCCACTTTGAGTAGGTGTCCTTGTCATGGGCTGAGCCCCACTCCAGTTCCTGCTTCATTACTCCAGATCCCATTGAGGCACTCCAGCTGCTTGTGTCTAGCCCTTTGGGTGATCCTAAAAGCCTCTTCCCCTGGGGGCCAGACCACATCCCAGGGCCATTGGGTCAGAACATGCAACACACAGCCACTATAGGCCTTCTCTGAGCCAGTTCCTCAGCTGTGAGCCCAGGATTCAGTGAGAACAAATTCATTCATGCATTTCCTCAACCTCCATGGGTTGAGAACCCACCATGTGCCAGGGGTAGGTGATGGATATAGCAAAGAACAGGCCAGACATGTCCCCTTGGCCTAAAGGAACTCACTTTTGGGAAGGAAGGACAAGAAGAAATAAAATACAAATACCACAACCAAATTATACTTGACATCCACTAGGATGGCTATAATCAAAATGACCAAAATAAGTGTTGGCAAGGATGTGGAAAAATTGGAACCCTTGTGCATTTCTGGTAGTAATAAGAAAGAATGCTGCCACTTTGTAAAACAGTTTGGCAGTTATTCAAATAGTTAAACATCGAGTCATCTCTTGACCCTGCCATTCCACTCAAGGTATATGCCTAAGATAATTGAAAACAGACGTTCACTCAAAAACTTGTGCAGCAATGTTTATAGCTGCACCATTCACAATAGCTAAAAGCTGAAAACAACCTGAATGTCCATCAATTGATGAATGGACAAACAAAATGTGGCCTACCCATACAATGGAATGTTATTTGGCCATGGAAAAGAATGAAGCACTGGTCCATTCTACAACTTG
This sequence comes from Miniopterus natalensis, assembly GCF_054644295.1. Lineage (NCBI taxonomy): Eukaryota > Metazoa > Chordata > Mammalia > Chiroptera > Miniopteridae > Miniopterus > Miniopterus natalensis. The sequence goes on from NC_142103.1 coordinate 65,086,359, forward strand.
GATGAACCATGAAAACATTATGCAAAGTGAAATAAGGCAGTCACAAAAGGCCACATATTATATTATTCAATTTATATGTAATGTCCAGAAGACGCAAATCCATACAGACACAAAGCAAATTAGTGGTCGCCAGGAGTGGGGAGAAGGAGGAATCAGGTGACTGCTAATGGGTATGAGGTTTCTTTTTGGGGTAATTAAAATATTTTAGAACTAGATAGAGGTTATTGTTGAACAACATTGTGAATATACTAAATCCCAATGAATTGTACACTTTAAAATGGTTAATTTTACATTATGTGCATTTCACCTAAAAGAAGAACAAGTATATGACTTGATTCCAGCAGTGATTAGTGCTACGAAGACACTGAAAGAGAATAACCAGGGTCGGTTGGGGTGGGTTTTAGCCAGGGACGTCAATAAATGCTTCTTTGAGGAGGTGACATTTAAACTGAGACTTGAAAGTAATGAGCCCACCACACAAAGAGCTGGGAGAAGACCACTTCAGGACAAGGTCTTCTCCATCTTCACAGCCCAGTGTGGAAGACATATGCTGAAAGACAATGAAATCAGCACTCCAAGACTATTGTGGGAACCCATAGGAGGGCACTAACTATCTGGGTGAGCAGATAGAGGAGAGGATTCCTGAACTGGGCCTTGAATAACACGCAAGATTTAGCCAGAGAAAGGAGAAAGGGAAGGTATGAACGCCTAAAACCGTGATTCCACCCCTACTCAGAAAAAGCAACACTTTCTGGTTCCCAGCTTGGCCCAAGCCAGCTCTAGTCATGGCATTGCTGAGTTGCTGATGAGCAGGTGCTTGGTGGCATCTATGAAGAGTTTTGGCTGGTTTCTGCATTCGAGCATGTCTGGAAGAGCAGGGCAGAGCAAGTCTTTCAGACCTGTGCTTTCCTCTGTTCTCATGTCTGGGGGAGTGTGGGATCCAGGTGGAGAGGCCAAGCCCATGCTTCATAACTTACAAGTAGAGCTGACTGTGCTGCGAGAGGGGCTTGGTGGCACAGGCAGCATAGAAGGGGCCCTTTGTGTGGTTTTTCATCCAGCAAGCTGTACATCTGCTCCACATTGGGGACAAAGATGGACTGTGAGTGAGAACAGTGCAGCTGTTCAGCATTTGCCAGGAGGTGCAGCTTCACAGATGAAGTATTAGGTACAGAGCAGCCCTCAGAAAAACTTGTGCCCCTTCCATCTTCAGAGGGAGCAGAGTGTCTCAACAAGGCTTTCTGAGGACTGATCTCAGAGGTCAAAGAACTTTTGAACCAGAAATTTGGAACTGCCATGCATTTTCCCTGGATGTCTGAGTCCTGATGAGACAAGAGTGGGGAGCAGGAGGTCTTCCACTCGATAAGGAGATGCCTGGTGAGACTGAAGGAAGATGAAGGATGCTGAGGGTATGAGTGGGTGAGTGTGTGTGTGGAGGGGAGTGTGTGTGTGGGTATGAGTGTGGGGAACATCTGTCAGTCAGTGTGGGAGATCCCTGGGGGTACGAGAACTCATGGCAGAGGAGTTGCCAGCTCAGCTGGGCACTACTCTTTGATTGAGAGTAGAGAGTAAGCCATTTTGGAGGCTCTCCAGGTCCTCCTCAGAAGGCAGCTGTGGGGAGCAGCCCAACCCAGTGTCCCAAGGGAGGTGGTGTTAGCGATGGGCACACCACCTCCCTAACCAAGCTCCCACAGCCGGGCAGCGCCTGGCCTACCTGCCTCCGTGACAGGATCGTGCCTCCCTGACACAGAGCCAAGGGCTGGCCTACTTGACTGCCACCTTGAGCGGTGGCACTGCGAGCCTGTCTGCCCTCTTGCCTGCCTCCATGAAGGGGTCCCACGGTTGGCCTGACTGCTTGCCTGCCTGCCTGCCTGCCTCCTTGACAGGGTCACATGGCTGGCCTACAACCTCCCTGCCAGTGGTGCCCATGGCCAACTTGACTGCCAACTTGAGGGAGTCACACTTCTGGCCTGCCTGCTTGCCTGCCTCCATGATGGGGTTGCACAGTTGGACTGTCTGCTTCCCTGACAGGAGCACCTCCCTGACAGGGTGCCTACAGCCAGCCAGCCTGCCTGCCTTCCTGCCTACCTCCCTAACAGGTACACACAGCCGTCTACCTGCCTCCTTCACGAGGGTGCACAGCCAACTTGACTGCCTGCCCTCCTGCCTGGCCTACCTCCTTAACGGGGTGCACCCTGCCTGCCTGCCTGCCTGTCTGCTTGCCTACCTGCCTGCTGTGCCTCCTTGATGTGGTTGGGGCCAGGCTTGCCTGCCTGCCGGTCTGGCCCACCCTCTTAATGGGGCACTCATAGCTTGCCTGCTGGCCTGCCTACCCGCCATGCCTCCTTGACGTGATGTGCACAGCCTCCCTGCCTGCCTGCTTGCCTCACCTCCTTGACACGACACTCCAGGCCTTTTTGCCAGCCTTCCTGACTCCTTGATGCAGAGCAACAGGCCTGCCTGCCTGGCTACCTGGCCTACAGCCTTGATGTACTGCACTTGTCCCTGCCATCGTGACACAATGCCTCCCAAACACATAGGCCTGCCATCAGAGCCTCACTGACAGATCTGGGGGCCTGGGAATACCAGAAATGAGGCCCTGTTCATGCCCTGCAGCCTTGACCTGGTACCCCCGGACAACCGGCATAATAAACTGAGGAGACAAAGAACACCCAAATGAAAGAAAAGGAGAAATCATCAGAAAAAGAACTAGATGAAATGGAAGCAAGCAAGTTATCAGATATAGAGTTCAAAATAATGGTTATAAGGATGCTCAAGCAACTTAATAAGAATCTATTGAAAATGAAGAATGACATAACTGAAATAAAGAATACACTAGAAGGAGCCAACAGTAGATTAGAAGAAGCTGAGGATCGAATCAGCAAATTAGAAGACAATGTAAAGAAAACACCCAATAAGACCAGCAATTAGAAAAAAAATTAAAAAGCAGGAGGGCAGTTTAAGGGAGCTTTGGGACAACATGAAACGTAACAATAGCCACATCACACAGGTATCAGGAGGAGAAGAATCCAAGCAAGGATTAGAAGACTTTTTTGAAGAAATAATGACAGAAAACTTCCCTAACCTGGTGAAGGAAAAAGTCACACAGGTTCAGGAAACACAGAGAGTCCCAATCAAAATGAACCCCAAAAGACCCACACCCAGACACATCATAATTAAAATGGCAAACATTAAAGATAAGAAAAGAATCTTAAAAGCAGCAAGAGAGAGACAGAAATTTACCTACAAAGGAGCACCTGTTAGACTGACAGCTGATTTCTCAATAGAAACACTTCCGGCCAGAAGGAAGTGGCATGAAGTACTCAAAGTAATGAAAAATAAGGGGTTGAACCCAAGGTTACTCTATCCAGCAAGGCTATCATTCAAAATTGAAGGTGAAATAAAGAGCTTTGTAAACAAAATAAAAGGCTAAAGGAGTTTATTACTACCAAACCAGCACTACAAGAAATGCTAAAGGGGCTGGTGTAAGAAGAACAAGAACTGTAGAGAAAGAGAGGAACACAGACATAAAGAAAGGATGGCAACAAATAAGTACCTATCAATAATAACCTTAAATGTAAATGGCTTAAATGCTCCAATCAAAAGACATAAAGTAGCTGAATGAATTAAAAAACATGACCCATACATATGCTGTCTACAAGAGATCAACCTCAGAACAAATGACTCACACAGGATAAAAGTGAAGGGATGGAAAAAAATTTCCACATAAATGAAAATGAAAGAACAGCAGGGGTGGCAACTCATATCTGACAAAATAGACTTCAAAATGAAGACCATAATGAGAGACAAGAAAGGTCACTACATAATACTAAAGGGATCTATCCAAAAAGAGGATATAACTTTGATAAACATATATGTACCCAATATAGGAGCACCTAAATTTATAAAAAAAATACTTCTGGAGGACTTTAAGGGAGATATTGACAGCAATACAATCATAGTAGGAGACTTTAAAACACCCCACTGACATCACCGGATAGATCTTCTAGACAAAAAATCAACAAGGACCCGGGGATCCTAAATGACACACTAGATCAGATGAAATAAATTGACATTTACAGAACATTCCATCCCAAAGATACAGAATATACATTCTTCTCAAGCACACAAGGGACATTCTCAAAGATAGAATGCATGTTAGGACAAAAAGCAACTCTCTACAAGCTCAAGAAGACTGAAATCATATCAAGCATCTTCTCAGATCACAATGGCATGAAATTAGAAATCAACTACAAAAAAAAAACCAAAAAAAAAACAACCCACTAAAAACATTGAAACACATGAAGGCTAAATAACATGTTATTAAACAATGAATAGGTTATCAAAAAGATCAAGGAAGAAATCAAAATCTTCTTGGAAAAAATGAAAATGAACATATAACCACCCAAAATCTATGGGAAATAATTTATAAGCAGGTTACATGTAGTTTTGGCACTTAGCTAACCCTACTGCCCCATTCCTGTTTAGGCCTGGAGACCAAAGGTTTTGTGTAGCAGCAGGTCACCTGCACAGAAAATACTGTGAGCCCTTGACCTTCAGTAGGTATATACAGCCACCAGGCCCATGCTATGCAAGACTGGCAGCCCACTAGTTGCTGACCAAGCATTGCAATATAAATGTTGGCCAGTTGTTTTGTTCTGGGGCAAAGAATAATATCTCAGAAGTCTCTGTGCCTGCAACAGGTGCATACATGAAAATAGTGAGTGAATTCATGTGTTTGGTGATCTCTATGAAAAGAGAATCACTGAAGAGATCTCAGGGATAACTTGTCTATCCCCCCTAATTTAACAAATGGAAAAACTGAGGTCTGGAACAGGGATTGATCAAGCTGGTAGGCACAAGGTTTCACAGAGAAGATCAGGGGAAGAGTTAAGGCGCTGGATTCAGAGAGAATAAAGTATGAACTACAGCCTCACCACTCACTTGCTGTATGACACCACACAAAATATCTTCCCTGTGTGCACCTCAGTTTTCCCATCTGTAAAATGGGAATAATAACATGGCCTCTCAGGGTTGTGAGGATTAGAGGTTGTATAAAATAAAGGGCCCTGCCCTGGCTTAGTGGCTCGGTTGGAGCATCATCCGGTACACCAAAAGGTTATGGGCTCAATTCCCAGTCAGGACACGTACCTAGGTTTAGGGTTCGATCCCATCAGGGTACACAGTAGGGACACAGTGGAGAGCATACAGGAGGCAACTGATCAATGTTCCTCTCTTATATCAATGTCTCTCTCTCCCTCTCTCCCTTCCCCTCTCTCTAAAAATCAATAAAAACATGTCTTCAGGTGAGGATTAAAAATAAATAAATAAATAAATAAATAAATAAATAAATAGCCCAGCACTTCAGAAATGCTGGGGAAACTGAATTACAGTGGTACCTCGGTTTTCGAACGTCTCCGTCCATGAACATTTCGGTTTATGAACACTGTAAACCCGGACGTAAATGCTTCAGTTTTCAAATGCCTTGGAAGTCGAACATGCCACACAGCTTCCACTGAGTACAAGATCCTGAGGCCTAGCTGTTGGCTGTTAAGTCCTCGGTTTTCGAACGTTGGAGAACTCGAGTGGTCTTCTGGAACAGATTACATTCTAAAACCAAGGTACCACTGCATTCTTTTTTCACATGTAGTATCTGTGGCTCAGGCCACTTAACTAAGTGGTCTTTGTACTTGGAGTGTCTGAGCAGTCCAGGAGAACAGGGACCTCTGGAGAGGCAAAAGGCCACTACGCATCCCATTTTGAGTGTATTACAAATGGGACCCTAGGGTAGTGGGCACCAACCATTAGAAGTGTTGCAGGGAAAAATGAAAGAGCCAGTTGTCAAACAGTCAATGTCCCTTTCAGAATCTAGGCATGTTCTGGGTCAACATCAATAGAGCAAGGCAGGGAGCTGAAATTCATCATACTGTTTTCTTTTGAGTGACATGAAATGCTTTTTTTCCATGCAAAGAAAGACAGAACAACCCATGCCATTGTTCTTACATTAATTCAAAGTGCCTTCGGTGGGAGCAGTTCCCACCCACTCCACCCTGCAAGGTTGATTCCTTTCCAATTCCCAGCAGCTGGATAAGCTCCAGCTAGATTTGCCAAGGAAATCACAGGGATTCCAGTTACATGGGATTTTCAGATATACAACAAATAATTGCATAGTGTAAGTTGTCCCAGAGATTGCATGAAACATATTTAAACTACAAAACTATTTGTTGTATATCTGAAGTTTAAATTTAAGTGGGCATCCTATATTTTTATTTGCTAAAACTGGAAACCTTGCTCCAGCCAAATCAGGTGGGAGTTAGACCAGTGCCTGGGCACAAATCTGGGTCACTGGGCAAATTGCAGCAGGGGATAAAGCCTGCCTGAGCACCAGCCTCATGGCCCAGACCCCCAGAGGCAGCCATCTTGTGGATGGCACCAAAAGAAGGAGGCAGCCAAGCATGCTGATTCCTTTCTGTGCTGGGCTGCAGAGGAAACTGAAAGGAGTTGATTCCTCTGGACACCCAATTTTAAAAGCAGTTGGTTTTGGTGGCCAGTACATTCCGAACTGCTACCCTGAGACTGGTTGGCCCCTGCCTCCTTTCTCCAGCCCCAGCAATAGCCTGCAAGTTCAGCCCTGCCCATTTTGGGAACCACTCCCGGCCAAGCAAGGCAGTGCAGCAACAGCTCAATCAACACATTTTCCTGGAGTGCCTACTCACAGGGACTGTCTGTAAGTCATTAGAGTAAAGAAGCTACAGTTCTACCCTTCAGAAGCCCAAAGACTGCCATTTGCCAAGAACCACTTCTGTGTCAGATGCTTTATATGAGTCATTGCATTCACAACGATGCTAGTGCTGCTATGATCATCCTGTTTTATAGATGCAGGTAAAGTGACTCAAAGACATAAGCTAGAAAGTGGAGGTACCAGGATTTCAATCCAGGTTTCTCAGACTCCAGGAGAGGGGACATTTCCAAAAGTGGAACCACAACACAGTTTGCAGGAGACAGATGTCAGGGGTGGGGGAAAGGTCCATTGTCTTTGATGGAAGGAGGCAGGAGCCTTCCTAAAGGAGGAGGCAAGTGAAGCTGGCTTGGCAGAACTGGAGGACTTCGAAGGTATGGAGGAAGGCAGGCTCTCTGAGTGGAGAGTCCCGCAGCCCTGCTAGAGGACAGTGATGCTGGAAGGACTGGACATCAGGACAAGAAGGAACTTTGTTTTATCACATTGTTCAGACTTATTATGTTCCCCCAAAGTGGACACTGCAGTTATTTGGCTTGAGTTCACCCCTCTTTGGCACCAGAGAACAACAGTGTCCTCTTCCATGGCCCTGTTTTAAAAGGCACATAGCACTGGAGAATTGTCACAGCCCCTCAGGTCGAGACACCCACAGTCAGGAGGCATTCCCCAAGGGGCCAGTCCTCAACCTTGGCAACAATCACAAGTTTTCATTCATTCATTCATTAGTTTCTTCAGCAATGTACACTCTTGCAACACCTACTAGGTGTGAGGTCCCATGTTAGGTATGGGTGAATGGTCTAGCCCTTGCTTTGTTAGTAGTGAAAGACAGTGGGGCTCCCTCACAAACCATCCACTAGGGTTTGGGTACCTCTCCTGCCACTCTTTCAGGCTCCAGGTATGTGGAACAGGGCAAGCGGTTTCTCAGAAGCTGCACCTGGCACAGCAGAAGACTGAGCTTTGGAGCTTGTGGCCATTAGGGGCCAGCCCAGAGGGAAAGTAGGCAGGCCTCCATCCCGGAGCTCCCCAGGCAGGCAGGCCTTCCCCTCTACCAACCGAACAGGGAGTGTCCTGTTCCCTCTGGACTTGGTTCCAGGAGGAGTCCCACCGGGATTCCTGGCAGTCACTCCCGGTCCAGATCCCACCCACACAGCAACCAACGGAAAGCTGTCCTCCAGGCTGGGGCGGGTGCCCAGGGGCCAGGCGGCGGGACAGGCCCTGGTGCTTCTCCCAAGGTGGGAACCCTGTCACCCGCACCGAGGGCTGGAGGTCTCTACAGCCTCAGCCAGTTCTCGCGGTGCACTAGGCTCCGCGCTACCGGTACCCTTGACCTCGCTGCCTCCCCATTGGCCAGAAGGGTCATGTGCTCGCCGCTCATCTCAGCTGGCGACAGAACAGCCCCCAGAGCCGGGTTCTCGCAAATCCCCACTGTCCTGCTGCCAGGGCTGGCGCAAAGCCGCCGGCGTTCCCTTTCCCAGCTCAGACTGCCGGGAAAGCCAGCCTGAGGCTGCCCAGCACCGCTGCCTTCCCTGCAGACTCTCCAGCAGCCCCTGGTCCGCCTCTCCGGACCTAGCTCTGCTCTATCTCCCATTCCCCCTAGTACAGTCACTGCTTGCCTCCCTCCTGCCTCCTTTCCCTCAGCCAGGCCAGTGGCCTCCTCCAGCTGAGGGAGCAAAACTCCCACCTGATACTTTCTGGCCCTTCTCACCACTCCGCCTCTTACTCCCCTAGAGGTAGTCACTGTCAACTCATTCTTCCCTGGGAGATGCTTACCAGGCACCTCTGAAGTGTTAATGGAGGTAGGCAGGAACCACAAACACAACTTCTGATTCATGCAACAGTGTGTTTACTGAGAATCTGCTGGGTATTGACCACCTGCTAGGTGCTTGGGGATAGGGTAAGGATTGAAAGAGGTAAGGTTCCCTCCCATAGGGACCCACCATTCTATTGGATAAAGCAGAACACACCAGGCCTTAACATTCACAAGTCAGCCCATTTGTATTTAGATGCAATCAGAGGCATTGGCTCATTCATCCATGGGTGTGTTCTATAAAGTCTCCCCATCCTGGGTCCCAAATCCTGCTGGGCATCTTATGAAGGGGGCAGAGAGTTGGAGATGAGCCAAGATTAATGAGCCCCAGCTCTAAGCCCAGTGGAGAATAAGACATGAAAACCCATAATTATATTGGAAGCCAGTAAGTACTGTGCCCAAGGCATGACTCTATGGGCACAGAGAATGATGAACAGGCCAGGCTTTCTGCGGAGAGTGACAGCTGAGCCATTTACTGAGAAGGGTGGGAAAGTTCAAACTATTTACAAACACCACAGTCCTTTCATTCTCCAGTGCAGGCTGGGAGCCTGACTTGCTGCCTTGTGCCAATACCAGTGGAGGTGTGAATCATTGGGCTGCCTGGTGGGGTGTCAGATTAAACACAGGATACCCAGTTACATTTGAATTACAGATAAGGGAACAAACAAATGGAGAAAATCATTTTTATATAAGTAACGCAAGAGATATACTAAAAAAAATCGTTGTTTACATGAAATTCAAATGCAACTGGATGACCTATATTTTTATTTTCTAAGTCTGGGAACTTCAGGGAGTGAGGTATGGGAATACCCCAAAGGCACCTCATCTGGGAAGAGCAGGGGCCCTATTAACTAGAGTCCCAAGAGTGGTGCTCCCCTCAGATAAAAATGCCTCCGTGGTGTCTTGAAGCCCTGAAGCAAGTGGCAATTGTCCAGCCTATCATTCCCTCAAACCTGTGTGATAAAGAAGAAGCCTTCAGAGGGAAGGGGAGGAATAGAGGAGGTAGGAGGAGTCCCACCCAAGGAATAAAAGCCTGAAGGCTAGAGGCTACCTGGAGATGATTTCTAAAAGGGGTCTGAACCTCCATACCAGGCACCATGCCCCAAGACGCCCAAAAGGCTGTGGAATTCATCAATTGTCTCAAAGCGGGAAGGTGCTGGCTGCCAGTGTGCTTACTCCTGGGTGTGAAGGACAAAAAAGGGAGAGAGCCAGTAAGGGTAGTGCTACAGTGGGTTGGGGGTCCAGACGGGGAGGAAAATATGACAGCAACTCAGGGCTCCTTGTCAGAGTGCAGGCATGGCCTCCAGGAACTGCAGCAGCCCCTGAGGAGGATGTCAGAGGCAGTCCCATTTGACACCATAAGCCCCTGCCCCTGGGTCATATTCATTCAGTCCTTGTGCCTCTTCCCCCTCCTTTCTCTCCAAGACTACCTTCAGAAAACCTAGCATGCTTTAGCTCTGAGCTTTCCCCTTGCTGGTGGCAGAGCAGACTGAGAGTCCATGTCTCAAAGACAGCTGCCTACACATTTCTCATATTGGGACTTCCTGACTGAGGGTCTGACATCAGAGAACCATAGCGATGACCACCACATACCCAGCATAGTAGCTACCTACACCTTGAGAATTACTGAGAATGGAGGAAAGGGGTTTGGGGATTTGTCAGTGGGGGCCAGTGTTCTCTGGACATGAGTTATTCAAAGCCCAGGCCACACAAAGTGTACACAATTCATATAAAACCAGAACTTAATTTGGCCTAAAATAAATATGCTAGCCACTGTAAACAGGAAGAAATATCAAACTAGCAATGATTTTGTTTGCTTTTTCACAAGTTACAGGCATTTGGGAGACATTTTTTTTAAAGAACCAAAACAAGCAGCCCTCAAGGATGCTTGAAGCAATGCCTTCTTTTTAGCTTCCATAAATTTACTATAGGAGTTGGGAGCCTTGGGAAGCTTGTTAAAATAACAACAAATAAACAAATAATGGCAGCAGCTCAATGGAGGTTGGCAGTGTGGCTGCAGCTGAATCTCACCCTTTACAAAGCACATCTAAAAATGAGGTTGCAGTGGGCAAAGTGCCAACACCTGGGCCCTGGACCTGATTAGCCCTGGGTGCCACTTAAGAGCCATATCACCTTAGGAAAGTCCCCAAAACCTCTCTGAACTTCTGTTTTCTCATCTCTAAAATGAGTATAGTAGTCATCCTGACTTTGTGGGGCAGTTGTGAGGATTTAATAAGCTACCATATGGGGATGTAGGTTCATGTCTCACATTTTATTGAGCCAGATTTCTCAAAAGGAATTTCCCAACAACAGCTCTCACAGTTAGAACCCAAACCTGCCTGGTATGGGCTTGACTGCACCCCCCCCTTCCTGTTGGCCTATTGGACCCTGTGATATAGAGAGTGCAGAACAGATGGCATGCAGTGGGGAAAGAGGAGAGTGGGGCTGCTTTGGTTAAAGTTTGTCACCAATGTTGCACTGGCAGTCTGGGTTGGTTACGCTGAGGTACGCAAAGAAGGGCCAGACCTGCTGCGGAATCACTGTGTGTGAGACATGTTTTCCTTGAGAAATGAGGTTGAGGGGGAGCAGAAATGACCCAGAGTTGCCTCATTCCCTTGTATAGATGTCTCCCAGTTGTGTTCTGGAGTAGAGGGACCCTCAGTACTCATGGACAGCCCTTACTGAATAGGTGAGAAAAAGGATGAGGAAGTGAGAAAGCAGCCAGTTTCTCTGCTCCAGCAGGTCTAATGGCTAGAATATGTCACGAAGTGTTTGGAAACTGCTGTGCTTTGTCCTTCCTCTTCTGAGAGAAAGCTAAATAAAGGGTCTGGAAAGCCTTGATAGAAGGCCTTTCTAGAGCTGCTAGAACAAATTACCATAAGCTGGGTGGCTCAAAACCAAAATTTTTTGTCTAAGTTCTAGAGTGTAGAAGTTCAAAATCAAAGTGACGGCAAGTTTGTACTGTCTCTAAAGGTTCTAGAGGAGGATCCTTCCTTGTCTCTTCCAGTTTCTGGTAGCCTCAGGCGTTCTTTGCCTTTTGACCATATCACTCCAACCTCTGCCTCCACCTTACAGGGCTTTCTTCTCTCTTGTGTCTCTCTGGTCCTTTCCCATTCTTATAAAAACACCAGTCATTGCATGATTTCAGGATCTCACCTCAAAGCCCTTAACTAATTACACCTGCTAAGAACCTATTTCCAAATAAGGTCACATTCTGGGGTTCTGGATGGACATGAATTTGGGGGAGACACTTTTAATCCACTATATGCTTCTAAATGAATTTTGTGCCAATGTGGGCATATCAGAGTTGGTCTTTATTAGATATTATTTATGGTGATATTGTTGATTGAGAAAAATGTGGTTCAAAGTGGCTTACATTATCACCAAAATTCCTTCTGAAGGGTTAACCACAGAAACACACCCTGTCCACTGCTGCATGCCAGTCTCCAGAACATTGCCAGGTGTATAGGAGATGCTTAATAAATACTTGCTAGATGAATAAATATAATGAAATCCATTCAGTTGCCAAATAGACTTGCTCTTCAGCTGAGAGAAGGGGGCCATGAGCACCAAGTCCTGGGATTCCCCAGCTTTTAACAAAAGTGCAAGGCATTTTTCAGACAAATCTGACCAGTATAAAAGCAGTCCATTTTGAGCCCCTCTGGTCAGCCCTGTCCACCCTTTGGGCAGTCCCCAAGGTACTTCCTGGGGCACCAGGAGCCATGTGGAAACCCCTGTTGTAAGTCAAGAATCAAAGGTAAATGAGAGTTTTAAGTGCTGGTGATACATCACACACAACACCAAGGCATTGACATCCACCCCTAAAATTCTGTCCATAAAAATAAGCAGCTTTTTATTCTACCTCACAAGTATTTACTGAGAGTCACCCTACAGTGTGTATTCTAATAGAGAGCACAATTGTTATCTTGCAAGCTGGGGTGGTGAAAATGGTTTGAGAGTGAGGAAATACCCTTTCTATTAAAGGATCTCATTGTTTTTAGGATACTTATTTTGCTTTCTTTGATTTTCAAAGGGAAGTGCAATATGAAAAAAGGCATTTTTGTAACTGTGAGGAGGAAAAAAAAACAAAAAACAAACAAACAAACAAAAAAACACCCTACATTGTCAATCTCGAATTGGACTAAATTGGTAAACTGGTAGTTTTTCCTCATGACCTTGAGGAAAGTCTAGACTCTTCAGTGTGACATTTTTTCTCAGTTGTCACCATCTTCTGCCTCACTTTTAAGGACTGAATTTTGTCCTTCCAAAAGATGTTGAGGTCACAGCACCCTGTACCTATGAATGTGACCTTATTTGGAAATACGGTCTTTTTCAGATGATTAAGTTAGGAAGAGGTCTTTAGGGTTGTTCCTAATCTAATATTACTGGTGCTCTCATAAAAAGGAGACATTTAGCCCTGCTGGTTGAGCATCAACCTATGAACCAAGAGGTCACCGGTTCGATTCCTGGTCAGGGCATGTGCCTGCGTTGCAAGCTCGATCCCCGGCATGCAGGAGGCAGTGAATAGATGTTTCTCTCTCATTGATGTTTCTATCTTTCTATCCCTCTTCATTCCTCTCTCTCTAAAATCAATAAAAACATTTTTTTTTAAAAAAAGAAATAGACATTTGAACACAGAGACCGATGCACATAGGGAAAATGTCATGTGAAGCATTTGGAGTGATGCTGCCACAAGCCAAGCAACTACCAGACAGTAGGAGAAAGGCTTGGAACAGATCCTTGCCTAGCACCTTCAGAGGGCGTATGGCCATGCAAACAGCTTGATATCAGACTTATAATTTGTTATGGTAGCCTTAGCAAACTAATACATTCGCCTTCTGTTCCAAATCCTCTCTTCACCCCCAATCCTGCACTCTAACTACTCTGTTCTCTTAATGCTCCCTGTGCACTTTCCATAGTGTGTTTTGGCTAGGGGGAATCTCCCATATGTATTTACCAGGGACAGTCTCATCTTATGCCTGTTGTACCAGCATGATAATCAATAGTGCCCCCTTTCAAATAGTGGCCACCCAAGAATTTGTCTGTGCTAACTCCAGCTTCAAGTGGTCCTCCTCTCCTTTTCTACCTGGTAAACTTCTACTCATTGGTCAAAGCCCATACATTATTGCTTCTGTGAAACATACCCTACCTCAGCCAAGATTTCATCAGTTCATCCTCTGGGTTCACAGAGCAGTTTACACATCTCCATCCCACAGTGCTTGTCCTTACATCATTTAGTTCAAATGTGCCCTTCCCAGAGATGAACCCCTGATGTCCTGATTGGCCCAGGGCCCTGGCCACTACTCTCATAGCTCCCTGGACTCCCATCCCTTTATGGCCTGTAGCCTGGCTATAATGAGCTATTTGGGGGAGTTTGTATCCATTACTGTAATCCATTACTTGCTCCTAACCAGTGGTGGCAGGGGCCATGTCTGTGTTCCGGCACACAGTTTAAATGAAATAACATGACAGGAATTTCTTTAAGTGCTTGTCCTCCCTTTAAAGCTGTCATCTCTTGTCTGTCTTGGTTCCCTCTTAATCTTCTCTGTCCCCTTTAGTGCCCACTACTGTGTCTAGAACATCAGAGATGCTCAGTGCTTTTTTATTGAGATAGTGTTTAATATAAAAACATAACTCAATGGCCAAACAATGACCATGAGTTAAAAGAAGATATTGTATCTACTTCCATCCTAAAGGAATACCATGTGTTATTGGGGTCTTCCTGGACAATAAACACAACTGGGACAGCCATAGGACTCAGAGTTCCTTTTGTACTTGGACAGAGGAAAAGTGATATAGTTACAGTAGTCCACTGTCCAACAAAAGCTACAGTGTGGGGAAAGTGTGGGAAATGTCCCATTTCAACCTTTGATCCAGATGATATCAGGTGAGAGCTGTTGTAGAAACACAGACTAATAACTCCTCAGGTGTGTTTAGCTCTTGAGAGTTTCTAGAAGGTTTTCAGTTATATGAGCTACATTGGGTCTCACAACACCTCTATGAACTAACTAGGGAAGGGAAACAAACTCTGGGAGCTGCCTTTATTTAAAAGGGTCAAATGCATGTCTTTAAAGTCATGCCTTTCAAAGAAAAGTGTGCTACCCAGGAGAGAGCTTGAGTTTATAGTAGAAAACTAAGGTTATGGCCCCAGTTCTGCCACCTTCCAGCACAGTTACCTTGAGCTACCCACAGTCTCTCTGAGCTATGCTTTCCTCATCTGTAAAGGAGGGATGATCACCTTATTTAATAAAAGGAGTTGATCATTAGCTTCTTCTTAAAGAAAACCAAAATAAACTGACAAAACAAAATAGACCCAGAGACACTGAAGCATTCAACAGGCTGACATATTTCAGAGGGAAAGGGGGTGGAAAGAGATTAACCAAAGAACTTATATGCATATATGCATAACCCATGGACACAGGCATAGACAATAGTGCAGTGAAAGACTGGGGAAAGGGTGAAAGCAAGGTGGAGGGGGTCAAAGGGCGGGGGGGGAAACAGGAACATTTGTAATATGTTTTCCATAAATGTCTACCAAAAAAGGGGGGATTGAAAGGGCTTGGGAAACTTGAAAGCACTGGATATATTTGGGACTATCCAAGGTGAACTTCCCAATGAACAGGGAGAGAAAAGAGAAAGAAAGAAGTGTGGTATTAGGAGAGACATATGGATTGATGGAATAAAATTGAGAGTCCAGATATAAACCCATACACATATAGTCATTTATTTTCAACTAGGGTACAAAGACCATTCAGTGGGAAAGAAATCTTTTCAATAAACGGTACTGAAGCAACTGTATATCCACATGCAAAAGTATGAAGTTGGACCCCTACCTCACATCATAAACAAAAATTAACTCAAAGTGGATCATAGACCTACATGTTAGAAGAAAACATAGTGCTAAGTCTTCATGATCTTGGATTTGACAATGATTTCTTAGGTACAAAACTGAAATCACAAGTGATAAAAGAAAAATAATAGATAAATTAGACATCATAAAAATAAAAAATTAAAAAAACATTTGTTTTTCAACAGAAACTATCTAGAAAGTGAAAATATGAGCCTCAGAATGGGCAAAAATTTTTGTAAATCCTATATCTGATAATGGATTTGTATCCAGAATATGTAAAGAATTCTTACAACTAGTCATAGAAAGACAAGTAACTCAGTTTTTTAATATGGTCAAAATACCTGAATGAACATTTCTCCATAAATGATATGCAAATAGCCAGTGAGCAAATGAAAATATGGACATTAGTCATCAGGAAATGCAAATAAGAACCCCTTGAGGTACCATTTCACACCCACTGGAATGCCTAGGGTAAAACAAAGATGGACAATAAGTTTTGGTGAGGATGTGGAAACACTGGAACACTGACACATTACTTGCGGGAATGTAAAATGGTGCAGCCACTTTGGGAAACAGTCTGGCAGTTCTTTCAAATGTTAAGCATAGAGTTACCATAGGACCCAGGAATTCCAATCCTTGGTTTATCTCTAAGAGAAATGAAAATGTAGGTCCATACAAAAAAATTTACACAAGTGCTCGTAACAGCATTATTCAAAGAACCAAAAGGTGGGGGAAAAAACAAATGTTCACTCATGGATGAATGTACAAACATTCCATAGTATCATGCTCCCTTCATGGTATCATGAAGTCAAGCTCAGACTTCTCCCCAGTATTAGGAAACATTCTGGGAAAGGGTGTCTCTTCATGACTTTCAGGAGTTTTTGGCAGTGACACAAAGAATAAGTGTTAGTAATTTTTTTCCCTTTTTTCTTTTTTTTAAAATATATCTTTATTGATTTCAGAGAGAGGAAAGGAGAAGGAGAGAGAGAGATAGAAACATCAGTGATGAGAGTGTCATTGATAGAGTCCGCAACCGGGCATACGCCCTGACCAGGAATCGAACCCCGATCGCCTGGATCCCAGGTTGACGCTCAACCGCTAAGCCATGCCCGGCCGGGCAAGTGTTAGTATTTCTTTTGGAAATGACCCATGCTCTTGCTTCTCTCATTCTTATAGTTGCCTAGGATTTGGGCTTTTGGTTAATTCTGGCCTCCTATGGGAGGCTTTGTTTCTGAAGCAGGACACAGGACCACTTACAGGGTACAATCACATCTTAGATGAACTACTGAAGACCTTGTCAAGGAGTCTGGGTTCTTGGTACTCTTAAATCAGGCTACTGTGGAGGCTTAATTAATTTTTTAATTGTTGTAAAATACACATCAAATTTACCATCTTAACCATTATTAAGTGTACAGTTCAGTAGTGTTAAGTACATTGACATTGTGTGCAACCAATCTCCAGAACTCTTTTCATCTTGCAAAACTGAAACTCTGTTCCCATTAAACAATAACTCCCCATTCCCCTCCCCTGAGCCCCTGATAATCACCATTCAACTCTCTGTCTCTATGAATTTGACTACTCTAAGTACCTCATATAAATGGAATCATACTATTCTTCTCCTTTTGTGCCTGCCTTACTTTACTCAGTGTTATGTCTTCAAGGTTCATCCATGCTGTAGCAAGTGTCAGAATTTGCTTTCTTTCTTTCTTTGTTTTTTTAATCTTTACCCAAGGATGCTTTTTCCATTGCTTTTTCAGAGAGAGTGGAAGGGGGGAGAGAGACAGAGAGAGAGAGAGAGAGAGAGAGAGAGAGAGAGAGAGAGAAACATTGATGTGAGAGAGACACATGGATTGGTTGCAACCTGCATGTGCCCCGACAGGGGCTGGGATCGAGCCTGCAACTGAGGTATGTGCCCTTGGCTGGAATCGAACCCGGGACCCTTTAGTCCGTGGACTCTAATCACTGAGCCAAACTAGCTAAGGTGAATTTGCTTTCTTTTTCAGGCTGAAGAACATTCCATTTTATGGATGGACCACTTTTTGCTTATTCATTCATCATTCAATGAGCATTTGAG
The DNA here is from genome assembly GCF_054644295.1 of Miniopterus natalensis. Classification (NCBI taxonomy): domain Eukaryota; kingdom Metazoa; phylum Chordata; class Mammalia; order Chiroptera; family Miniopteridae; genus Miniopterus; species Miniopterus natalensis. Next base: position 65,103,823 of record NC_142103.1, read on the forward strand.
TTGTTTCCACCTTTTTGCCACTGTGAATAATGTTACTGTGAATATGGGTGTCCAAAATATCTCTCTGTAACCCTGCCTTCAGTTCTTTTGGTATATATCCAGAAGTGGAATTACTGGATCATATAGTAATCTTACGTTTAATTTTTTTGAGGAGCCACCATACTCTTTTTCATAGTGGCTGACCACTTTACATTCCCACCAACTGAAGGTACCAGTTTCTCCAGATCCTTGCCAACACTGGTTATTTTTTAGTTGTTTTTTTTTTTTCTTTCATTTTGGTTTTTGTAGTACATATCCCAATGAGTGTGAAGTAGTATCTTGCTGTGGTTTTGATGTGCATTTCCCTAATGATTAGCGATGCTGAGTATCTTTTTATGTGTTTATTGACCATTTGTATATCTTCTTTGGAGAAATTTTAATTCAAGTCCTTTGCCAATTTTTTATTGGGTTATTTGACTTTTTGTTGTTGAGTTGTAGGAGTTTTTTAATACATTCTGGATAGCAAACTTCAGCATATATGTGATTTGCATACATTTCTTCCATTTCACAGATTGTCTTTTCACTCTGTTGATTGTGTCCTTTGATGTACAAAAGTTTTTAATTTTGGATGTAGCCTAATTGATCTATTTTTACTTTTGTTGCCTGGGTTTTTGGTGTCATATCCAAGAAATATTCCTAAATCCAACGTCAAGAAAACTTTGCTCTGTTTTCTTCTAAGAGGTTTATAATTTTAGCTCTTACATTTAGGTCTTTGATCAATTTTGAGTTAATTTTTATATATCAAGTAAGACAAGAATCCACTTTCATTATTTTGCATGTGGATATCCAGTTTTCCCAGCACCATTTGTCGAAAAGATTGCCCTTTCACTACTGAATGGTCTTAGCACCTTTGTCAAAAATAATTTGACCCTATATGTGAGGGTTTATTTGTGGGCTTTGTAATCTATTCCTTGGTCTATATTTCTCTCTTTATGCCAGTACCACCCTGTTTTGATCACTGTAGCTTTGTAGTATATTTTGAAATCTGTAGGTATAAGACCTCCAACTTTGTTCTACTTTTTCAAGACTGGCTAATCGGGGTCCCTTGCGATTGCAATTCCATATGAATTTTAGAATGGATTTTTCTATTTCTAAAAAACAAACAAACAAACAAACAAACAAACAAACAAAACCATTGGAATTTTGATAAAAGATTGCATTAAGTCCATAGATCACTTTAGGTAGTATTGATATCTTAACAATTTTAAATAATTGAATATATGAACCCAGGAGTCCTTTTAATTTATTTGAGTCTTCAATTTTTGTCAACAAAGTTTTGTAGTTTTCAGTATAGAAGTCTGTCACCTTCTTGGTTAAGTTTATTCCTAAATATTTTATTCTTTTTGATTGAATAATCTCAAGTAATAAAATTTAACTCAGGTTCAGCAAATATTTGCTGACATTTAGGTTTTTCCTTATTCATTTCTTCCTTTCTCATTATATTCTCTTTCAATTTTAATCTCGGGTCTCCAAACCTTTCAGTGTTTGAGAAGTAGCACACTCTTCATGTCAACATGAAGTAGGTCACCCATTTCAAATAAAAAGATAAAGCTCTTTTAAAAAAACTATTTTGAATAAAATACACTTGAGTGTATCATGAAACAGTTCCTCATGGGGTTTACTTCCTTAAAAACTTTTTAGTGTAAGAAACTGAGATTTTTTTTTACAAAACTCATAATTAGGGATAGAGAGAGAGTATCTTGTGAGTTGGCCTTTCTTCTGAGTGATTTAGGTTAGATTTGTGATATGACTGGGGCACAGGGCAGTTTTCTCATCATACTGTTTGTAGACTAAACCTCAAAGCCATCCCTGGACATTCTGTATTTGCCTAACAATGAGGGATACAAACAGGGATGGCCCTTGGAAACATTTTGATGTCATAACAATAATCCCTGAATATTTGGCCCTTGTGGCCAAAAGGCCCTGGGACAAAAAACAAGCTGTTTTCTCTGTGTGTGTGTTTTCATGTCCCATTACTTGGCTCAAACTTCCACCCAGCACCTGGGAAAACAGATCCTGCTGACCAGCGGGGCCTCTCTGAGGAAGTTCCAGCTCAACACTGAGTTACTGAGTTCTATGAGAAAGCGGAAGGGAATCACCGGCAAGAAGCAATAGCACTGTTGTCTGCTTGTGAACACAGAGCCCAGGTTGCCCCCTATGGTGTTCTGGAGACCCACCATGTGTTTGCTCACAGGTCACTGGCAGTTCCCAGAGAGAAGGTAGGGGAAACTTCTGGTCCCTGGTGTCTACAAATCTCATGCTCTGTTGGTCCAGAATCAGTTCCCCAGGCTCCTCCATCCAGGTAAGCACTCTCAGTTCTGCCCCCAGGGGCCTGGGCCACCATCATTTCCTTGTAGTGACTTTCCCCTAACCTCACCCAAGCTCTTGCCTTGTAGCATGCCCTTGTTATGTCTAAGGCAAGCTTCACGACACCCCTTCACAGCCCTGGACTTCTTAAAAACAACCAACTTAGATCTGCAAATCAATTAACATGATACACTACATAAACAAAATGAAAGATAAAAATTATATGATCATATTAACAGATGTAGAGAAAGAATCTGACAAAATCCAGCACCCATTTATGATGAAAACTCTCAGTAAAGTGTGATTATAGAGAACATACCTCAACATAATAAAGGCCATATATGACAAACCCACAGTTAACATCATACTCAACAGGGAAAAACTAAAAGTGTTTCCCTTAAGATCAAGAACAAGACAAGGACGTTTGCTTTCATCACTCTTATTTAACATAGTACTGGAAGTCCTCGCCATAGTGGTAAGACAAGAAAAAGAAATAAAAGGCATACAGACTGGAAAAAAAGAAGTAAAACTGTCATTCACAAATGACATGATACTGTACATAGAGAACCCCAAAGATTCCACCAAAAAACTACTAGAACTGACAAATGAATTCAGTAAAGTAACATGATACAAAATAAATATTCATAAGTTGGTTGCATTTTTATACACCAATGATGAAGCATTGGAAAGGAAAACTAAGAAACAATCCCATTTACAATCGCCTCAAAACAACAACAACAACAACAACAAAAACCTAGGGATAAATTTAACCAAGGGGGTAAAAGGTTTGTATTCAGAAAATTATAAGACACTGAAGAAAGAAATTGAAGAAGATACAAATAAATAGAAGCTTGGGCTGCTTCCAAATTTGGGTATTGTAAATAACTGCAATGAACATAAGGGTGCATATATTCTTTTGAATTATTGTTTCAGATTCCTTTGGATATATTCTCAGAAATGGAATCACTGTGTCATAAGATAGTTCCATTTTTAATTTTTTGAAATAAGTCAAGTGGATAAAAAAAGCTGTGGCTGTGTTATATTTACATCATGGAATACTCCTCAGCTGTAAAAAAAAAAAAAAAAAAAAAGGGAAATCTTACCCTTTGTGACAGTAAGGATGGACCTGGAGAGCATTATGCTAAGTGAAATAAGCCATTCAAAGAAAGACAAGTACCATATGATTTCACTCATACATGGAATCTAATGAAAAAAATAAACCAACAAACAAAACGAAACAGACTCATAGATAAAGAACAGACTGAGAGCTCTCGGTGGGGAGGGTGGTTGTAGGGCTAGGTTGAAAAGGTGAAGGGATTAAGAAGAAAATGAAAACCTCATAGACACAGACAACAGTATGGTGATTACCAGAGGGAGAGGGACTTAGGGGGAGGTAGGCGAGGTTATAGAGGTTATAGAGGTTATAAATGGTGATGAAAGGAGACTGACTTGGGGTGGTGAACACACAGTACAATGTGCAGATGATGTGTTATAGAATTGTACAACTGAAACCTATATAATTTTATTACCCAATGTCACCACAATAAATTCAATAAAATGTTAAAAAAACACATACACAATTAAATGGAAGCATATATCGTGCTCATGGATAGGAAGAATTTACATCATTACAATGACCATACTACTCAAAGAAATCTATAGATTCAACACAATTCCTACCAAAACACCAATGGTATTTTTCACAGAACTAGAGAAAATACTCTAAAAATTTATAGAGAACCACAAAAGACCCTGAATATCAGCAGCAATCTTGAGAAAGAAGAACAAAGTTGGAGGAATCACACTACCTGATATCAAACTATAAGGCCATAGTAATCAAAACAGCATGGTACTGGCATAAAAACAGACATATATATATGGAACAGAATAGAGAGCCCAGAAAAACCCCACCCTTCTATGGTCCATTAATATTTGACAAAGGAAGCAAGAGCATATATTGGGGTAGAGATAGTCTCATCAACAAATGGTGTTGAAAGATACATGCAGAAAAATGAAACTAGACCAACTTCTTACACCACATACAAGAATAAATTAAAAATATTTGATTAAAGACTTAAATGTAAGACTCAAACAATAAAACTCCTAGAAGAAAACGTGGATAGCAAACTCTCTGACATTTCTCTTAGCAATACTTTTTGATATATCTCCTCAGGCAAGGGAAACAAAAGAAAACAAACAAACAAATGAGACTACATCAAACTAAGAAGCTCTGCACAGCAAAAGAAAACATCAACAAAACCTACTGAATGGAAGAACATATTCGCTAATGGTACATCCCATAAGGGGTCAATATCCAAAATTTGTAAAGAACTCATACTACTCAACATAAAAAAACACACACACGCCAAACAAACAAAAAAACTCAACCCAATTAAAAAAGGGTAGAGGACCTGAATAGACACTTCTCCAAAGAGGATATACAGATGGCCAATAGACATATGGAAAGATGCTTAATATCATTAATCCTCAGAGACATGCAAATTAAAACCCAATGAGATATCACCTCACACCTGTCAGAATCGCTACCATCAACATATCAACAAATGACAAGTGCTGGCGAGGATGCAGAGAAAAGGGAACCCTAGTGCACTGTTGGTGGGAATGCAGATTGGTGCAGCCACTATGGAAAACAGTATGGAGGTTCCTCAAAAAATTAAAAATGAACCTGCTTTATTACCCAGTAATTCCACTTCTGGGTATATATATGAAGAAACCCAAAACATTAATTTGAAAGAATATATGCACCCCAGTGTTCATTGCAGTATTGTTTACAATAGCCAAGATATGGATGCAACCAAGTGTTCATCAATAGACAAATGGATAAAAAAGTAGTGGTACATATATATGATGGAATATTACTCTTAGAATTATGCTTAAAGACAAACACAATTATGTTTAAAGACAGACACAAAAAGACAAACACCATATGATTTCACGTACACATGGAATCTAAAAAACAATATAAACAAACAAAACAGAAACAGACTCATGGATACAGAGAACAAACTGATAGTTGCCAGAAGGGTGGGGGTTTGGAGGGCTGAGTGAAAAAGGTGAAAGGATTGAGGACTACAAATTGGTACTCACAAAATGGTCCTGAGGATGTAGAGTACAACATAGGGAATGTAGTCAATAATTTTGTAATAACTATGTATGGTGCCGGGTGGGTGCTTGAAATACCAGGGAAACCACTTTGTAGTGTATATAATTGTCTAGCTACTATGATATACATCTGAAACTAATCCAAAACAATATTGAATATAAACTGTAATTGAAAAATAAAATTGAAAAAAAATATATGAGCAAGACTTGAAAAAAAAGCAACAACTAGCCCACCAACCAAACCAAAACAGGTTGACAATTGTAGGCAACCTCAGAAACCTTAAGTGAAGATACCCCTCCTCCCTTTAATAAAGGCAGCTTTATAAAAATATAATTTATCTGCAATGAAATTCACTCATTATTTTTAGAGTTTAATGAGATAGGCAATTGTATACAGTTGCATAATCATCATTACAATCAAAGCATAGAACATTTCCATCAGCCCTAAAACTTCCTTCTTTGCCCCTTTGCAGTCCACCTGCTTCCCACACCTCTGGCTCCAGTCAGCCACAAATCTGCTTTCTATCACTATAGTTTTGCCTTTCCCCAAATGTACTATAAATAGAATGATACAGAATGTAATATTTTGTGTATTGTTTATTTTACATAGCAAAATATTTTTGCTATGAAATTCATTTATGTCATAGCATGTATAAATCTTTTTTATCACTGAGTAGTATTCCACTGTGTGGACATATCGCCATTTAGCCATTCACCAGTTGATAGGGATTTGAGTTGTTTACCTTTTTGACTACTATTTTGAAAAGACTGCTATGATTATTTGAATACAATTTTTTAAAAATATTTTTTTAAATCCTCACCAGAGGATATTTTTTCCATTGCTTTTTAGAGAGAGTTGAAAGGAGAGAGAGAGAGGGAGAAACATCTATGTGAGAGAGACACATGGATTGGTTGCCTCCTGCAAGTGCCCCAACCAGGGCTGGAGATTGAGCCTGCAACCGAGGTACGTGCCCTTGATTGGAATTGAACTCAGAACCCTTCAGTCCATGGGCTGACGCTCTAACCGCTGAGCCAAACCAGCTAGGGCTGAATACAATTCTTTTTATAAACATAAGTTTCCATGTCTCTTGGATAAATACCTAGGGGTGGTATTTTGGGCCATGTGTACATCGAACTTTATAAATCACTGCTGAACTATTTTCCAATATGGCTGACCCCTTCTGCTGATACTACTTTTCAAATAAAGGGCGAGGATGGCAGAGTGGTCCTCAGCATTCATGTGTTTATTCTTCACAACAAGATTATAGAGTAGATACTAATATTCTCATTTCATAGATGAGGAATTCAAGGCTTAGAGAGATGTACTTGCTCAAAGTCACACACCTAACAAATGGAAGAGATAGGATTTGAGCCCTGGCCATCAGCCAGCCTGCAGCTTGGCAATGCTGCTGTCTTGTCATTCTATATGCCGTACTCACCTTTGTCCTTGCTGCATTAGGACACAGCAACCCTGGGAGGTAATATTTGACTCCCCATTTTTTTCCCAGAGAAAGCAGCCAATGATAAGAGAGTTGAAGTAACTTTTCCAAGGCCAGCAGCTTGTCTATAGAATTGCTGAGACAGGAATCCAGGTTTCTGATTCCAAGTGCTTTCTGCCAGATGAGAGTGCCCCAGCTACATTTAAAGTGTTCATTTCTGACAACCTCTTTCTTCATCTTTCTCCTTCCTCTGTAAGGATGCCTTTCACTTTCCTCCACCTTCCTCCACCCTGGGCCCAATACAGTGAACCTGGTAGAACCAGGTGGTGGCAGTCCCCAGCCTGGCAGGTGTGAAGACTGGGAGGTAAAAGCGCCATCAGTGGGGCCCATGTGGTGAGTGTGCTAAGGAAGAGAAGGAGGAAACAGTCCATTTCCTTTCTCAGGCCTGCTTCTCACCCAGGAGGCTGGGAGTGGGGGTAAGGGTCCACCTGGCCAGACCTACCTGCTCTACTTCCCCCAACTTAGGAGAAATAGATGGAGACTCAGAGGATAAGAGACACCTGTGCCTTAGCAAAAGCAGGAGGACTCTAAGGAAACAGGTGAAAAATGTCCCACGCTTCTGTTATCAGAAATGTCCTACCCTTCTGTCATCAGAGAAGCAGCCTATGCCACATCTATTGCTCCTCTGTATTGTCCAGGAGCCCCTGGCTGGGAAGCTGGCCACCTCTCCACAGGCCTCCTGCATTTGGGGTGTGTGTGTGTGTTTGTGTGTTTTATGCAGGGAAGGCTGAAGAACCCCCAACATACAGCCTGAGAGAGGGTAGGACTTGGTCAAGAACATAGTGATTTGGCCAACGGCAAGGTGGAAACTCTGTGGTCCTCAGACTTTACAGTTTTCAAAGTACTTTTAACTCTCTTCCTTGCATGATCCTCACACATACACTGTGAGACAGGCAGGGCAGGAGTCTCTGTCTCCATTTCACAGGCCATAGACTGGCCTCTTCTACTGGCCCTTTCTGCTTGGAGCTAGGACTGGACCCAGGTTGGAGGTGCTGGAGAAATCTTCCCCAGTAACTACAGTCTTGGGATGAGAAGTGCCTCTGCTTTCCCCCAATGGAGCAAAGGGCTTCATCCTCATCCTTGAACACAGTGCCTACCTTATGCAAGTTCTCCTACCCAGCTGATGCCCTCCCGCCACCCATCCATTTTCCTCTCTCCCTCCGCTCCAAGATTCAGAGGTCTGGGAATCCAGTTATTCTTTAGCACACCAGGAAGCCTCTCTGGCATGAACACATGCAATCAAGAAGCATTTACTGAGCACTCTTTCAAATCCAGTACAAAGTGAATGTGATTAAAGAAGTTCTGGGAGGGGAGTTGTTAGGGCAAACAAGTAAGCAAATGATGACATGGGTGCTATGAAAGGGCCCTGAGGAGAGCTTTTAATTCTACCTGGCTCAGGAACAAGTGCTATTCTGCCACCTTTCTAGAAGTTTGATTAATCCAGGAGAAGGGAATAAGTGTGAAGGGCTGGAGGGAGGAAAGAACTTGGCGCATCCAGAGAATAGAAAGAAGTTCCCCGTGGTTAGACCAGAACCTGGGATGAGGGGAGAGAAGAGGTGCATTGGCAGGAGTCTTGAAGGGTAGGTGGGGTTGGAATCTGAAGGGCTTGTTACTCATCTGAGAAGTCTGGACTCTTCAACAGGGTTTATGTGTGTATGTGTATATATAATAATATTAGATTATACACACACACATATACTGGTATGTAAATCATCTGCTTTGGGATGCTAGAGTACTAAAACATAAGAGGGAAAATGTCATGTTAAAGCAATCCTATTGACAATCATTTACCTGAACTGCTTATATGTAATTGTCATGCATCACAAAGAACATTTCACACATTCTATGTGTCCAATTTTTTTTTAAATTACATACTGAATTATCTTCCTAAAGTTGTCTTCCTTCTTTCTCTTTTTTCTTTTACTTTCTTTTTACTGAATTATTGTTTGCCTGCTCCAAACCTCAGAAAGTAGAAGGAACTTTGTCCTGAAATATTTCCTTTCACTAAATCTCAAGAGAGTTCTTGCAAAGAATGCGTCAACTTTGAGCTCGGTTTTTGAATTGCAGATGCTGCACAGAAGTTTCACAGAAACAGTGAAACTTCTTTTTCCCTTATAGTATCTCAACTTCACGTAGCTAACCTTATGCACCCAATAATAATAGCTAAATTTAGTGATAGCCGCTAAAGTTTTATCTGGAGAAGTTTTTCCTCTAGTTTCCCCTTTTTGGAGAAAAACAGTGAGACACTAAGAGTTCTGGGACTACGCTTCCCAGCGGCCTCCGCTTGGCGTCTACTCCCAGAGTGGCCCCCAGCATCTTGGCCCCGCCCATTCCCAGCCCCGCTATTTAAAACTACAACTCCCGGTGGCCTCCTCTCGCCCGACCCTTCAAAGAGGGTTTCCCAGCAGCCACCTGGGTGAAGAGCCCCGCCCCTGGGCGAGGCTCCTTAAGCTTCCCGGAGCCCTCCGCCCTCCGGCCCCTGACACATGATGCATCCCCGCCAACCGGCGTGCGGTGGATAGCGGAAGGCGTTCGCCATGGGCGGGGAGGCCGCAGGGGGAGGACCCTGAAGGGGGCGGAGCGGCGCCGGGAGCAGAGCAGCCTGGCTACGGCGGTGGCACAGGGATCCCAAGGTGGGTGCGTGCTTGCTGCTGGCTTGTCTCTGAGCTGGGCGTTGTGGGGGCCCGTGGTATAGGGAATGGGGGGCGGCGAAGAGGAAGTTGGAACTCTCCAGACCGGCAGGTCCCGCGGTACCTCGCAGCGCCCGGGGGGTGGGTGGGTTCGCCCAAATGCCTTAGCACTTCCTGCCTGCCAGGGCTGAGGCCAGAGAGTAGCAGGCAGGTGCCTCGGGTTTCCAGGTTCTCCTCGTCCATCGTCCCAGGCCCGCGGTGGACGGAGGTCGGGTCGGGAATCAGGGCCTGCTGGCTTGGGGTGGGGCGTGGGGGCGTCGTGGCCGCTGCCTGGACTTGGCTTCCCGGTCCTGGGGCGGCGAGTGGGCCGGGCGGCCTCCCTGCCTCCTTGGCGAAGCGCCTCAGCAGGTCCTCGCCGTGGCTCTCCATGTGGGGTGGGTGCCCGCCGCATCCCCCGTGGGTTCTGCGGAGCGGCCCCAGCCGGTCATTTGCGGTGAATCCTGGATCTGCGCTCTTGGCCAGTGCTTGTTTCTGTCACAAACAGGAGGTTTGTCTGTTTTTGCAACAGTTGAAGGGAGATCTGAAAGGGAAAGGTTAGTTCCCTGATACGCTGTCGGAAGTATGCACAGACTGGAGCAAGCGCCCTTTGCCGAGTTGCCTCCCTTAACTGTTTCGCTACGCTCAGGAAGTGAAAACTACTTTTAGTTTTTGCCTAACCAAAGATGAAATGTTCTACTGCAAAAAATTATACTATAAGCTTTTGATACGCATACAAAGTATGTGGCGAAGTGGATCTTAACTGGTTTCGAAACAGACATACTAACCCTTATCAAGAATGGAATCATGGCATATTAGAATTGACTGGGACCTTGAAGTTCATATAGTTCATTTATTTCCCAAATGGGAAAACTGAGGACCAGAGAAGGTAACTAATGTGACACAGGCTGCAAGGCAACTTAATGGTAAAGCCAATGTAAGTCAGGTCTCTGGGGGATATCTTGGTGGCTGTCTAGCCTGGGTACTTATTTTATGTTATTTTTATCATGGCTCAGTTTTTGTTCCTTGTAAACTATCCACCTTAGAGTTTGAAACTGAGCCAGTGATTTTGCTGTAGTTCAAACTGTTGAATTTCCTTCAAAACCAGTTTATCAGCCAAATAAGACAATCAGGCTTGTTAATTTATGGACACATGTTGTTTTAATCCAACATATGTTTTGGGCGTGCTTACTTATTCACCAGATTTGACTCTGAATGACTTTTGGCTATTTCACAAAACCAAATCTACCCTTGAGAGGTTCCACATGATGGAACAGATTCAAACCATTTGTGCTGCCAGGGTATAGCAGTCTCCTGACGTGCTTGAAAGTGAAGAACATTCATTGGGGCTTTTAGATTCTAATATGGTTATTAAACAATTGGTCTCCTTATCTTAAAGTTCTAACACATTTATCAAGTTCTCAGTTGTTTTATTCATTCAACCCAGAGGCCCACGGTCTGCTCGCAGTGTCCTACACACTGGGAAGACAGGCAGCACTGATAATGATGTCCCTGCCTTACAGGGCTAATGTGTGGGGAAGCAGACAACAAATAAAAATAAACAATGCTATATTTTTTAATGGAGATTAACATTATGAAGAAAAATAGAGCTTTGGAACTCTATGATGACTAAACAGGCTGATTGAATGAGAGTGAGTTGGACATTACTTTGAGTTGATAGTTTTTGACTATCAACTGCTGCTCCATTACAGCAAATAAATTGAAACGTAAATCTCTCTGACTCAGAGAGATTCCATGGAGTCCATCATTTCTCTAGCTATTCCCTTTTGGATGATAAGTGCACCACAGCCTCATTTTTAATTGCATTTTCCCCCCTTACATCCAAACAGTAAGTTGTTTCAAACACCTAGAGAGGTGGTCTTAAAGTCCCTTGCTGTCTCTCTCAGTGGTTACCTCACTCTAGCTACAGAAGGTTCTGCTGAGGTCAATGTTGGTTGTTGATGTCATTCCAGTGTCAGGCTACCTTATACAAGGATTTCTCTTCCTGCACACTGGTTTGTACTGAGAACCTACTATCTGAAATGCCTGTCAGTCTTGTGTGGTTTGTAAAGAAACAAGTTCATTTTGAAATTACAGGCATATTTTGGAGAAATTGTAGGTTCAGTTTCAGACCACCCCAGTAAAGTGATTATCACAGTAAAATGAGTAGTCATCTTTTTGCTTGTGGAGAGTCTTGCCTTCAATTTGTAAAAAACACATCTGTGAGGTGCAGTAAAGGGAAGCACAACAAAACGAGGTATGCCTGTAGCTCTAGAGTGAAGAAGCACTCAACTTCTTAAGAACAAGAGTGCCAATAAACTGGCATTAATGATAGCTTACTCTAAAAGTACATCTGAACAAAAATAATAATAAAATAAAAGTTCACCTGCTACGTACCTTTTCAAGTTCTCTCATATTCTGTATGTTCAGTGGCTTCAAAGCAAATGTTTTCATTTGTACAGGTTCTGAAAAATGATTAAAGTTCCATAAACTAATATTCTTTGTTCCAAAGTGAAAGGGAGATTAACAAAATGTAGTTACTTCAAAAACCACTGAAAGAACATGTGGTTCTTGTTCTTATTAAAGTCTCCAAAATAAAGAGAAAAGCAGAGCCTCTTCAAGGCTTAGTAGGCAACATTTTGAGCTGGTGGCCAAAGGGTTTCAAAGGTAGAGTTTCTTGTTATTTCTAAAGGTGTTTTTAAAAAACAATTTATAAAAGAATAAATGATTGTTTTTATTATTCTTTAGTAATTCCCCATCTCTATTTCTAACCTCTTTGAAGTTCTGCTTTCTTTATTTTCTAGTTTCTCAGTTCAGTATTCCTTTCTGGCAGATGGGGTGACAGGGGCTGTCTTTTGCCTATAAACTATTGACTCTGGATTTGAATCCTAGTTCTAATACTACCTGTGTGAATTTAAGCAAGTTACTTAGCTCCATGTCTCAGTTTCCTTATCTGTAAAATGAAAATAATAATAGTACCTTCCTCAAAGGGGTGTTGAGCAGGACTGAGTGATAGTCTATGTTAACATGGAACTCCCTTCTTTTAACTTGGACTACATTCTTTTCTTTTAAAGAAAAATGGCCCGGCCGGGCGTGGCTCAGCGGTTGAGCGTCAACCCAGGATCCAGGCGATCGGGGTTCGATTATCGGTCAGGGCACATGCCTGGGTTGCGGGCTCGATCAATGACTCTCTCATCATTGATGTTTCTCTTTCTCTCTCTCTCCCTCTCCTGTCCTCTCTCTGAAATCAAGAAGGATATATTTTTTTAAAAAAAGAAAAAAATGTTTCCAGATATGTTTTAATAAACTTTTGGAAATCTAGTAAGCCTGATTTTCTAGACATTTCATTTCGTTATTAACTCGATCCTTTAGTTTTAGATGATGTTGCAGTGCTAAGTTCCCTTCACAATTTAGACTCAAATAACTTGAGGCCATATTTTTGTTGTTGTTGTTATTACATACAAGAGTAGAGCAAGAGAATCCTTCAAATTCCTCTGCTGTGAAAGCAAGAGGGTACCGGGAGACCCAGGTGGAGTTAGTCAGGTGAGATCCAGTTGCCATTCTGTAATTGGAGGATGGTTTTGCATGTTAAATGTTGACAGTGTATTTTTCCACAGGAGCACTGGGACAATCCCATCTTTTTGTTTTTAAGAATGTGGCAAGCATTTTAGAAAATTGGCATCTTGCACTACTGCTTTCGTTCTGTTTCTACCTGAGGAGCAAGTAGTGGGAAAGAGCCTTGTGTCTGTGTGACATGGTAGAAATCTTCTTGAGTTTGGATTCCACAAGCCAGGTTCACGTCCCAGTTTTGCATCTCTTATATCTATGACAAGGGACAAGTCATTTTATCTCGCTGATGGCTCTTGCATTTGTAATATAGATCTAAGAAAACCTGCCCTACTGAATTCCCAGAGCTCTTCAGAGAGTCAAATGTGCAACAGCACCCTTTGAAGACAATGTGGCATTATTGTTATTGCAGTCATGTGTTATATAAGCTGTCATTATTTGGAGAACTGGTGTTAGAGGGCAGCATCCTTCCCATTCTTGGCTTATCTCCCCCATAGCTATAGGTGTGGCTTCTGCCTTACTCTCCTTCTGTCAGCATTGAGATGTGCAAGTGTTTTTATTGTCTCTCTCAAATGAACCTGAAGCCATTGGTACACCTTCCAAGCTTCCATTTTCTTTATTCCTAAAATGATAGTACTGTATAACCAATAATCATGGGGCAATAGCAAGGCAATCTCTCCATCATAGAATATTGCCTGCCTTTTTCTGCAGTGTCTCAAAATGGAAGTCTTTTCTTTTTCAAATAAACACCTTACCTTAGCTCCTCAATACAACTTGAGGCACTGCCAAGTTCCTCCACACATACTAGACTGGATGATGGCCCTCTTGGGGTTGGGACAGGAAGAAAAGGACTTGATTGCTCTCCAGGTCCGCACTGCCTTGCTCAAACAGAATCGGTGCTGAGTGCTCTTTGTTACTTGAATTTGTTTCTCAGTATCTTGAAAGGACTCCATAAGTAGCTCTTGGAAATTTCATGTACTTATATTAGTTTAGTATTGTGTTCCTCGACTCTTCATCTTAATATCTAACACCTATGTATTTCTGTATTCATTTTTTCGTCTTCCAAACTTGTAATCAAGACAGCTGAAGTTGGAGACGTTGTTTTGGACAGGTAAAACTTAACATCGCCCTCTTCATCAGCAGACATTTACTAAACATTCTTTGACTTAAACCAGGCAAGGAGGGATAGTTTAGAATTGTTTGGGTGGGTTAATTTCAACAAATTATGTTGTCTGTCTAAGAATTATATTCTCTGACTGCAAAATGAAACAACAGAGCTCAGGCTTGGTCTTTCTTTCCACGGTCAGTTAGCAAATGAATAAAAAAATTCTTTGGGTCCAGCACTGGGAGAGGTCTCACACATTGCTTTCCCACCCTTTTCTTCCCAGCTTCTGGATTTTTGGACTATTGTCACGAACAGTTTCCAATTAGATTTGTGTGGCTTTTTGCTTCAATTGTTGGTATGTTGGGGCTGGGAAGGAGGAAGGGAAATTGAAGGGTAATAATTGAAAGTAAAAAGAAAAGTAACTTGTTTGTAACTCCTCCAGCTTGGGTGCCCTTGCTTGCAGACCTTGACAGTACAGTGATGCCCTTTCTTTAGTTTGTGGTCATTGTTATATGTTGCTATCACATCCTTGAGATTTTTGTGAGAAGGAAACATAGTTTATTTCCCAGAGCCTCTTACAATGGAACAGATCAGGGTGTCCTATTTTCCCCTTTGTGGGAGCTCTGGAGGCAGAGGTGGGTCCTGAAGGGGATTCTTAGCATTAGGTGGTGATGCTTGCAATGCCCTTGTCTGAACTTTAAGTTCCTTTATGGCCCTAAGATGATTTAGATGGGGACTGAGGAGAACTGGGAATGTGTTGTCAGGGTTCATTCCAGCAGGGCTGCAATTGACCTGAGCTCTTTTACTGAAATAATAAATGTCCCTCCACAACAGTGACCCCTTGCCATGACACATCAGTACTTTTTGTGCATCACAGTGAGAAGGAAGACTTACACTTGGTTTCAGTGAGACCCCAGAAGGTTGCTGCTCTTGACACTGAGTACACATACCCAGGCAGGATATAAGAAACCTCAGTCAAGATTCCATTTCAAGCTTCCTAGTCCAGAAGTGCTCCTCGCACACATGGGTGGTTCCCTTCTGAGAGCAAGTTCGAATCCCTACTGCCCTCACAGATAGAAGGAATTGGAGCTGGCCCTCACCTCTTTGTAACCCTCATTGCAAGACAGAATAACTGATTTTTGATAGTTGAGGCTGAGTGTAACCCTGCTGGCCATTTCCTGTTATCAACTCTGAATTGATGTGATCATTCTTCCAGAAGTTCCTATCACTTCATGATGCCAAACAGTTTTTCCTTGTTGATAAAGAGTATCCTGATGCCCCTGCTCCTCCTCAGCTCCAGGGAGTTTAGGGGACATGGAGAATCTTAGCTGCCCCACCCAGACCTGCACAACTAGAATCTGCATTTTAATAAAATCTCCACCCAAGTGATCTGTATGTAAATAAAAGTGAGAAGCTGGGCTAAGTAGCATTTCACGTCCTGGCTTCCCGCACTGTCCATTAGGAAGATAATTCGTTTCATATGTGTAATCCGTTTTCCTAGTAGCTATATTTAAAAAAGTGAAGAAACAGATGGAATTAATTTTTATAATAGATTTTTATTTAACCCAGTATATCCAAAATATCATTTTAACATGTAATCAGTATAATAATTAGTGAGATGTCTTCCCCATTTTCTGTACTAAGTTGTTGAAATCTGGTATGTACTTTCCATTTACTGCACCCCTCAATTTGGACTACTCATATTTCATGTGTTCTGGAGCTACATGGCCTAGTGACAGCACAGTTTGGAGAGATACATTTTGACCTTGATGTGCTGGTGATGTTAGCAGATTTGCTGGCAAGGCCACTACCGCCTCCGTAAAACCTTGTGTTAATGTTCGGTGTAATCTGGGCCAAGCCCTTTGTCCAGTGCTATGACAATATGTCTCATTTGAATCCTCACAACATACCCACTGAGTAACAGAGAGTTCTTTTCTCCGTTTCAGTTTGGTAAGCCGGCTTAAGAAGTCACCATTGGTATACATGTGAAATACATGCATCTTTCTTGGGAGCATCTTCAAAGAACTTGAGGAACTCCTTCTTGGGTTCTTCAGAGAGAGCCCAGGCTGAGCTGGAGAACCTGGTGGTTTGCCATGACGACTGGTCTTTAGCTCACCTAGAGAGCTTTAACAACCTGCTGACCGGGCCCCACCCACAGACCTTCAGGTTTATTTGACCTGGGGAAGATCAGACATCTGCATTTTAAAGTGCTTGGGTGATTCTGGAGTGATGCTCACGAGCAGTCCCCAACCTGACTGCCCTGCTAATCACGTGGATTTCAGGTTGAAATGCAGATTCGGACTCAGTGGGTCTTCAACTGTTGGAGAACCCTTCTCAGTAGCAGTAAGGTCCCAGGTGATGCTCTTGTGCTGCTTTGACTCCCACTTTGACTTTGAGCAGCCAACTTATCAGAATCACCTGAGGGCATGGCCCAAATGACAAGTTCACTAGCAGCCAGGTTGGAGTGTCTGATGCAGTAGGTTTGGGGTGGGGCCCAGGATCTGTATTTGAGAGGACACAATTTTTTCCATATTTCACTAGAAAGTATTATACTTACTTTAGGTTTTGTGTAGGCAAACGTCTAGTACACACATTTTTTTCATAAGTAGATGTTGAATTTTATCAACTCCCTTTTGTGCCTTTATGGAGATATGTTTCACTCCCCTCTTTAAACCTGTTAATGCGTGAGCTGTTAAAAGGGATTTTCTAATATAACTTTGCAGCATTAATCAGGTTTGTATTGCTGGCTTGATCTCAATGGGTTTCTTACTGCTGGATTTGATAGTATTTTCTTCAGGATTTTTACATCTGTATATGTGAGTGAGATTTGGCTTTAATTTTTCTTTTCTGTGCTGTCTTTGTCTGGTTTAGTATTCTTTTGCTAGCCTTGTAAAGTGAGTTGAGAGTACTGGATTCCCTTTGTCTGGTCTCTGGAAGTTTGTATAAGATTGGAGTTACTTGTTACTTGCATGTTTGGTAAGAACAAGCCCCTAGAGCCACCTGGGCCTAGTGTTTTGGTGTGGGAAGATTTTTAAACTACCAGTTAATATCTGCCATATCTGTAGTTACGCCTGTCTTTTCATTCTTAAATCTTAATATTGTTTATTTGTGTCTGCTCTCTTTTTTCTTGATTAGTCTTACCAGAGGTTTGTCAATTGTGGTTATGCAGTATGAGGTTTGTCAGTATATGGAAATAAATTAGCATAATTATATTCTGGTTATTTTGATTAATTTTAGTGAGTAAAAACTTCGTATGACTTTAAAGTCAAATTTATATCAAGGTATATTCTGAGAAGCTTTACTTTTATCCCTGTTTCCTGCCAGGCATACTGTTCACCCCCACCCTTCCCAATCAATATCATTAGTTTTTAATGAATTCTTCTGTGTTTCTTCATTTGCAAATTTGAGCAAGCACGTACACACACATACACATTTGTATTCCCTCCTTTTCTTACACCAAAAAAGCATACTATATACACTATTCACCTTGCTTTTTTCACTTAAAATATCCTGGAAATCACTCTTCATTTTCTCCTCCCTTT
This sequence comes from Miniopterus natalensis, assembly GCF_054644295.1. Taxonomy (NCBI): domain Eukaryota; kingdom Metazoa; phylum Chordata; class Mammalia; order Chiroptera; family Miniopteridae; genus Miniopterus; species Miniopterus natalensis. Next base: position 65,121,671 of record NC_142103.1, read on the forward strand.
TGTCTGGATTTATTCTACTGTTTGGACATTTTAAAATATAGTATTATTATTTATTTCTAGTATAGTCTCACTTCAATTGTGATTATTTCATTCACTTGTGAGTTGTTTAGAAGTCTATTTTTAAATTTTCAAATACATTTTCTAGGTATTTTTATTATTATTTTTTTATCCTCACCCAAGGATATGTTTTTTATTGACTCTAGATAGATAGATAGATAGATAGATAGATAGATAGATAGATAGATAGATATTGACTCTAGATAGATTAGATAGAGAGAGAGAGAGAGAGAGAGAAACATCAATGTGTGAGAGATAAACATCAATTGGTTACCTTCATACGTGCCCCAACCTGGGATTGAACCCACAACCTGGGTATGTGCCTTTAACAGAAATCAAACCCACAACCCTTTGGTACATTGGACAATGCTCTAACCAACTGAGCCACAAAGGCTAGGGCTCTAGGTATTTTTAAAACTGATTTCTAACTTGACTGCATTATGGTCAAAGAATGTGGTCTTGAATACTGGTAGTTCTTTGAGATGTGTTGAGAGTAGGTTTATATAGTATCTTGTGGTTTTCTTCTTTGACTTAGCAGAGTGCTTTTTGTTTCATCCACGTTGTCTCGTTTATCAGCAGTTGGTGACTCTCTGTTGCTGAATAGTATTCTTTGTCCATTTCGATGAACATTTGAGTCGATTCCAGTTTTTGGCCATTATGAATGTAGTGCTATGAATATTTGCTTATAGGTCTTTTATGTGGACTGAAGTATTACATTGCTGAGACATATACTTAGTATATATTTAACTTTATAAGAAACCATCAAACTATTTTCCAAAGTAGCTGTGCCATTTTGCATTTCCACTGTCTAAGTAAAGTCTGAGAGTTCTGCGTGGGCCATATCCTCACCGATACTTGTTATCTGTCTTGTTAAATTGAAGGCATTCCAGTGGTAGTGTAATGGTAACACATTGTGGTTTTAATGTGCATATTCCTATGATTAGTAATGGTGAGTATGCCTTCATGTGCTTATTGGCCATTCATATATCTTTGGTGAAGTGTCTGCTTAAATATTTTGTCTGTTTCTTATTGGGTTGTCTGTTTTATTAAGTTATAAGAGGTCTTCATACATTTTGGATACAGACCTTTATCAGATATATGATTTGCAAGTACTTTCTCGCAAACTGTGATTTATCCTTTCATTTTCTTAACTGTGCCATTGAAAGAGCAAAGATTTTTCATTTTGATAAAAATTTAGTTTAGTTCTGGCCAGTGTGGCTCAGTTGGTTGGGCTTCATCCTGTGCACCAAAGGGTTACCAGTTTGATTTCTGTCAGGGTACATATCCAGGTTTCTGGCTGAATCCCCAGTGGGGGGGGGGGGCGTGCAGGAGGCAGCTGATCCATGTACTCTCAAATCATGTTTCTTTCCCTTCCTCTCACTCTAAAAATCAATAAACTATTTTTTTTTTTTAAATCCAGTTTATCATTTTTCTTCTATGGTTTATTCTTTTTGTGCTCTCAGAAATCTTTGCCTAACCTAAGTTCCCAAAGATTTTCCCCTATGCCTTCCTCTGGGACTTTTGCAGTTTTATCTCTTAGGTTTAGCTCTATCGTGGCAGACAGACCCTAGGTGCCCCCCCCCCCCGATTTTCACCTCCCAGTACTCACACCCTGTGTAATACCCTTCCCTTGAGTTTACAGCATTGTGAGACCTTGAGCGGAGGATCCAGCTAAGCCGTGCTCAGAATCCTGGCCCATGACCCACGGAAACTGAGATAATTAATGCATTGTGTTTAGCTACTGAGTTTGTTATGTAGTATTAAAAAACTAATACTTCTATGCTTCATTTCAAGTTATTTTTGTGTATTGGGTAAAGTAAGGATCAAGATTCACTTATTTTTCCATATGAATATCAAATTATTCCAGCATCATTTGTAGAAAAGACTATCCTTTTCCCATTGAATTACCTTAGTACCTTTGTTTGAAATCAGTTGGCCATTTCTAGGACTTCCAAAAGATGGGCCTGATTTTGGACTCTATTCTGTTCCATTAACTATATACCTATCCTTATGCAAGTACCACAGTATCTTGATTATGGAGGTATTATATATAGTAGGTCTGGAAATTGAATAGTGGAAGTACTCCAACTTTATTCTTTTTTTATCCTTCAAGATTATTTTATCTATTCTTGGTCATTTGTCTTTCCATATACATTTCAGAATCATCCTGTCAGTTTCTACAACAAAGTCCATGTGGATTTGATAGGGACTGCTTTGATGGTGATACATAATGGTGACATCATAACAATATTGAGTCTTCTGATCCTTGAGCATGGTATATATTTCCATGTAGTTAGGTCTTCTTTAATTTCTGTCTCTCAGCAGTGTTTTATACTTTTCAGTGTATGGATCTTGTATATGTTTTGTTACATGTATCCCTAAATATTTCATTTTTATATTATTCAAAAGATATTTTATACTTTAATGCCCGTTTGTTTATTGCTAACAATACAAATACAATTAATTTTTATGTTGACCTTGGGTATCATGCAACCTTACTAAAGTTACTAGTTCTAATAGTTTTCTGTAATATTCTTAGGACTTTTTTTTACATACATGATCATGCCATCTGCAAATACAATTTGCTTCTTCCTTCCAATATATTATGCCTTTTATTTCTTTTTCTTGCCTTATTAAACTTGCTAGGATCTCTGAAAGATACGCAGTTGTTCCTACACTTAATGGGAAAGTATTCCATCTTTCACCATTAAGTATAATGTTAGCTATAGGTTTTTCTTAGGTTCCCGTGACAATTCCTAGTTTGCTGAGAGTTTATTTTTATTATGATTAGATGTTGAATTATGCTTGTAGAGTTATGTATGTCTCAGATGCCATCTTTAGGAAGATAACATACCTCATGAATAGCCCTGTTGGGAATTCTTTTTGTCTATGGAGCAGCATATATTGCTCCTTCAAAAGCCATGGAAATTGTGTTGGATTTGTATGTGTCATCGTTATAGTACTGGAATTTCTTCATCTTTCCTTCCTTTGCCATTCTTTTGACACTGGTTTTGGTTCTTCTTTATCTCCTCGCTTTAAAATATATACACACACACACATATATATATATATATTATTGATTTCAGAGAGAGGAAGGGAAAGGGAGAGAAAGAGAGAGAAACATCAATGATGAGGGAGAGTCATTGATCGGCCACCTCCTGTTGGCTCCCTGCTGGGGATCGAACCTGCAACCCAGGCATGTGTCCTCACAAGGAATCCAACCTCCATCACCTGGATCATAGGTTGATGCTCAACCCCTGAGCCATGCTGGCTGGGCTCCTTGCTTTTTTTATTTCTGCCTTTTAGATTATTTCTTCCACATCTATGAAAACTTCCTCCCTGCTAACAGTGCCAAGCTCTAGTGTGTGTGTGTGTATGTGTATGCACATATGTTCATTTGTTCAGTTCTCTCACTTTCTTCTATAGCAGGGATCGGTGGCCACTTGTATGTATGGCTAGAATAGTGGCAGGAAGATAAACATTGTCCATACTCTGGGTCACTCCAATTCTTTCTTTCTGAATCTCCAAGGCTTCTAATGAAGCCAGTCTTTAGAGATTGCCTTTGGACACTCCTCTGACTACTATGGCAAACTTCCTGTTGGGCAGGCTACTAATCCTGCTGCTGATCTCTGTGAACCTTCAAGGTCAACCTGCTTTTGTAAATTATGGCTAATTAAGATGTATCAAAGAGCACTTCAACAATTAGGAGACCCTAGGTAACATTTGAAAACCTCACTTTATGCTTTTTACTTTTACCCCATGAAGAGAAGGAATAAGAAGCTCCAAATCAAAACCAACCCATTTTTGGAACTCTTCTTTGGAATTGTCTTAAGAGATCATGGCACTTTTAAAAAAATATCCTCAGTGGCATCAAATCTTTGAGTGAGGCCTTGGCTTTTGGATCTAGGCTAAAATAACTTTGAGGCCCATCTATTACATAGAGAGAGTGGGCACTCATGCTGTGGGAAGCATTGTATTTCACTTAAATATTGAGTATGGTAAAATTCATGAGAAGGTGTCTTATGTGGCTTTAAACTCTACAAGCAGCCCTGACTGGTGTGGCTCAGTTGTTTTGAACATCGTCCTGTGCACTGAATGGTCACTGGTTTGATTCCTGATCAGGGCACATACTCAGGTTGCAGGTTTGGTTCTGGTCAGAGTGCATACAGGAGGCCAACTAATGGATGTTTCTCTCTCCCCCCCCCCCCAAAATCAATACAAACATATTTTAAAAAAATTATTTTAAAAACTCTGAAATCAGTTTCAAAAAAGGGATTGGAAGAATGCTTGGAATAGTGACAATGTTGATGGAATAAGTGAACACCATCTAAAGCAGGGGTGGGGAACGTCTGGCCTGTGGGCCGTATCATTTGTCCAGTCCCTGACAAGGCAACTGCAGGCGGGACTCGAAATTCAATAAATGTAGGAGTTTTTTTCATAGCTAATTTTTTTTTTTTTTTTTGGCTTTTACTATTTCTTTTTTTTTTTTTAATTATTATTTTTTAAAATTTATCTTTATTGTTGAAAGTATTACAGGTGTCCCATTTTTCCCCCCAGTTGACCCCCTCCACCTCGCTCCCACCCCCTCCCCAGGCCTTCACCTCATTATTCACTGTGTCCATGGGTTAGCATATATGCATATAACTTCTTTGGTTAATCTCTTCCTGCCCTCCTTCCCTCTTTCCTCTGAAATATGATCCTCTGTTGCCTGCGTCGATGTCTCTGGATCTATTTAGTTCATCAGATTCTTTTGTTCATTAGCTTCTTAAAGAAGACCCTTCAACATTTCGTGTACTGCTAATCTGGTGGTGATGAACTCCTTTAACTATTTCTTATCTGTGAAGCTCTTTATCTGACCTTCAGTTCTAAATGATAGCTTTGCTGGGTAGAGCAATCTTGGTCGTAGTTCCATGTTTTTCATCACTTTGAATATTTCTTGCTACTCCCTTCTGGCCTGCAAAGTTTCTGTTGAGAAATCAGCTGACAGTCGTATGGGTGCTCCCTTGTAGGTAACTAATTGCTTTTCTCTTGCTGCTTTTAAGTTTCTTTCTATGTCTTTAACCTTTGGCATTTTAATTATGATGTGTCTTGCTGTGGGCCTCTTTGAGTACCTCTGTTTGGGACCCTCTGTGCTTCCTGGAGTTGTAAGTCTGTTTCTTTCCCCAGGCAGGGGAAGTTTTCTGTAATTATTTTTTCAAATAGGTTTTCAATTTCTTACTCTCTTTCTTCTCCTTCTGGCACCCCAATAATATGAATGTTGGGCCTCTTGAAGTTGTCCCAGAGGCTCCTTTACTATTTTCATGTTTCTGGATTCTTTCTTCTTTTTGCTCTTCTGGTTGGGTTTTTTTTGTTTCCTTATGTTCCAAATTGCTGATTTGATTCTCAACATCCTGTTGATTCCCTGTAAATTATTCTTCATTTCAGTTCGTGTAGCCTTCATTTCAAATTGGTGCTTTATTATGTCATCGATTTTCTCACTTGTTTTCGTAATACTCTTACTAATATGCTTGAGTATCTTTATAAACAAAATTCTAAACTCTGTATCTGTTAGCTTGCTTGGATCTATTTCATTTAGTTCCTTTTCTAGAGATTTCTTCTGTTCTTTCCTTTGTGACATGTTTCTTTGCCTCCACATTTTGGCTGCTTCCTGGTGTTTGTTTCTATGTATTAGGTAGAGCTGCTATGTCTCCTGGAATTTGTAGAGTGGCTCTGTGTTGTAGTAGGTGTCCTGTAGGATCCAGTGGCTCAGCCTCCCCAGTCACCTGAGCTGGGCCTTCTAAGTGCTCCCCTGTGTGAGCTGTGTGCGCTGTCCTGTTATAGTTTAGCCTTGGTTGCTGTTTGTGTCACTGGGAGGAATTGGCCCCCAGGCCAGTCGGCTGTGAGGACCAGCTGCAACTACAGCCAAAGTGCTGCTGTGCTGGCGACACCCCTATCGAGCAGGATTTACTTCAGTGGAGCTTTGGTGTTCACTAAGTGCGCCCCCTGTGTGTGTCACTCGTGGATGTGGTAGGGTTGTAATCCAGTGTGGTCGAGTTTGACCACCAGGTACACTGTCTCTGGGGCCTCCTGGTAGGTGCAAAGTCAGCCTGTGCCAGTGCCTTGCCCAGGGCCACCCAGCATGAGCTACACAGCAAACTGTAGTTGGCTGCTACTTGTGCTGGGCTTGGCGTTGTCCAGGAGAGGCCAAGCTATGAGGCTGCCACTAGTGCCAGGCCTGGGACCACTTATCAAGCCATATGGGGCACTCTGCTGCTTGTTTGAGAGATTTTAAGAAAGTCCTAAGCGTAAGGCTCAAGAAGCCACTTGCTCAGAAAGCCACTGGAAGTGGTTTGGATGAGCTTGCAGGTGGGAAGGGGTGGGGCCTCTGGGAATCACCAGGGCAGGGCCAAAGGTGTGAGTCAGGTGCTGGTGATTCAAATATGGTACCTGCCTTCCGGCTCTGTCAGGAAGGGCTCGCCACAGGAACAGCGGCCTCTGCCAGCTCTTCTTTCTGGGAGAAAGCTGCCCCTCCACCTCTTGCCCCAATTTCAGGCAGGTTAGTTCCTCCCCAAGTGTTACAGTTTCCTTTCAAGCTGCTGCCTGGCGCTGGGGCTCAGAGGGAGCGCATCTGAATGAATTCCTGCTCAAGCCCTTTTTTTTTAAAAAAAAAATATATGTATCTTTATTGATTTCAGAGAGAGGAAAGGAGCGGGAGAGGGAGAGATAGAAACATCAATGATGAGAGAGTCATTGATCGGCTTCCTACTGCATGCCCCTGGCTGGGGATTGAGCCCGCAAGCTGGGCATGTGTGCAACCCGACTAGGGATCGAACTCCGATCACCTGGATCCTAGGTTGATGCTCAACCCATGAGCCACGCCCAGCCGGGCATGTGCGGGCCCTTTGAGAGGAGCTTCTGGGACTCCCGTAGCCTCCATGACCCTCAGGCTGGTTTTTATAGCCCGAAGTTGTGGGGATTTCTCTTCCTGGCCCTAGAGTCCTGGGCTGAGGGTCCGATGTAGGGCTGGGACCCCTCACTCCTACGGGAAACCTCCACCCTGAGATGTCCCTCCTGGGTTTAAACCGCTGCACCGAGTGTGGGCCTGTGGCTGAGTCTCAGAGATCCACCCCGGATCCGCCCTCATCTCCGCCCCTCCTACCAGTCTCGTTGCTTCTTCAGTTCCCTTGTTGTAGGGCTTCTGTTCAGCTAGATTTCAGGAGGCTGTGAGTGATGGTGGTTCTGTATTTTAGTTGTAATTTTGATGTGGTTGTGGGAGGCAGCGGGTACAGCTGTTGCCTATGCCGCCATCTTGTTTCTCCCTCTCATAGCTAATTTTCAAGTTGATAATTTTGTATGACCCGCGAATGATGTTATCAATATCCAAATGGCCCTTGGCAGAATAAAGGTTCCCCACCCCTGATCTAAAGGGATTACTTTGAAGAATAACTCATCTAGCTACATACACACTGATGGCTGATGGGTAGTTTAACAAAGACCTCACTACATCATAGTTGTGCCTCATGGGGTATTTATTCTATTTTTGTCTACTAGTAATAAAATTTTTCCTCTTTTTTAAATGTAGTTTGCAAAAACTCTTCCATGATACAAAGTAATATTGTAGTAGACAAACAAGATGCAACTAGCTAAGGTCACACTGGACTATGGTGGGCCTTTAATCCAATAGGACTGGTGTCCTTAGAGGAGAACACCATGTAGAGACAAACAGAGAAGGCCATGTGATGACAGACACAGAGATGGAAGTGCTGCTGTTGCAACCACCAGAAGCTGAAAGAGGCAAGAAAGACCCTCCCATCGAGCCTTCAGGGAAGCATGGCCCTGATGACACCCTGATTTCAGGCTTGTAGCCTCCAGAAATGGGAGAGAAGAAATTTCTGTTTTAAGCTATCCAGTTTGTGTCACTTTGTTTCAGCAGCTCCAGGAAACTCAGACATTGCCCATCCATTCTTTTTCCTTTTTTCCCCTTGTTGCTTGAATTAGAGTGTTGACAACACTGGCTTTTATTTTTCATTTAATCACAAATGGTTGATTTGCCTACATTTTCATCCATTAGCCATCTTCTCAATATAGTTTGATTTTATACACACACACACACACACACACACACGCTGCAAGAGAAGACAAAGGTATTGGAAAATCCGGCACAAAAAAGACATTGGAGCTCTTAAACTTGTGCTGGAAGTAGGAAACATTTACAAGATTGTTCATAACAGCACTGTTTGTAATAGGGAAACCTGGAACCAATTCAAATAACTGCTAAGAAGAGAATGGCAAACAAAGTATGGAACAATGGACTACTATGCAGTAGTGAAAATGAGCAGAGCACAACTCCACACATTCACATTTATGGCTCTCACAACAATGCTGCCCAGGAAAAACAAGGGGCAGAAGAATGTGTAACAATTCCAGTTATATATAAAAATTAAAAATCAACATAATATTTAGGGATATATGCTACATATGTGGAAAATTACACAGATATGCAAATGAGTTATAAACACAAAAATCAGCCCTAGAGAGGGAAGCTGGAGTACCTTTAATGGCTGAAGGCTGGTGTCTCCACAGTCATGAAAGTATGAGGGCAATACTGTATTCAGTTATTCATTGACTGTATGAATGCTCAAGCTGCTCTGTGCTGGTGCCACAATGTGAAATAGCCCTTACCCTCAGGAAGCTCAGATCTAACAGAGAAACCCAAAATGTCAATGAATAAACAGTACAGCATGACAAGTGAAATATTAGAAGTTTGTACAGTGTACAGAGAAGTGAGGGTTGTGTGTGTATGCATGTGTATGAGGAGGTCAGGAAAAGCTTTGTGTATCTTGAAGCAGGTAAATAAGAACCCTATGCCAGCAAAATCTCTGCTTCTTCCAAGTGAAAGTGCCTGGAGGAATTGGTCTGAATGGCAGATTATCATCTCCAGTCTTTTGTCTTTTCTTTATTTTTCTAAAAACTGGAAATCTGCTCTTTAGTTCCTTTCTGTTCCTCCCCCTTCACCACTAATTCCAGTTAGAGGAATATTTGTCAGTAATGCTCAGTCTCAGTAGGTCCTTGGAAAGTAGGAGATGCTTTGAATTGGCATCTTCATTACTATTATAGCTATGACTGTTTGCATGTGTTTACTCTTACCATCAAAAATTAGTTAATTTTGCTTAAGGTACTTTTTACTTATAAAGTTAAAGTGTACTTTCTGGGAACAGTTTCTAACAGGGGAAAATAGTTAAACAAAATACAGTTTTGTCATGGAGCAGATCAGCTGGGTTCATGAGTTTGGGAATTGACAGGTGGATGGGGAACTTGATCTTGTTTCTATTTTAAAACTTTGTTTACTGGCAGGTATCTGACGGTTACAAAATCCATTGGCAAATTTAATAAAGACCCATTTAAATGTATGTAATATTACTAGGTAGCCTTTTTGTATTAAAAAAGTTAACCTGTTGGTGGTTGACTTTTTTAATAGTTTATTTAGCATATCAATTTCAAGTTATGAAGCATTTCTTAAGTTACTCTTCTATAGCCACAGCTTATGCCTCTAAAGCCATTCAGCTGTCTTGAAGATATGCCATTAGTTCAGAGGGGACCAAGTAATAGGGTGAATGGATCAGCTCAAATCCATCACTAACCACTGGAAAAAATGATTCAAGATACATTTTTCACTGGGTCTAAGTTATATTTTTTTTAGCCAAAGGTCTTTGGAACATATAATGAAGTAAAAGTAAGTATATTGTGACCTTTAAAATGAATAATAAATATCAAAATGATCCAGAGAGTGAGTTCCTAAATGAAATACTACGTAATATTTCATAATTTCCAAAGGAGAATCATCAAAACAAATCCCCTTCAGCCCTGAGGTTTGATGTTACCAAAACAAATTGAGAAACTCTAATGCATATGTTTTGCATGTGCCTATTTGGACAATAAGCAATTTACTTTGACAGGGGGGTACTATTTTGGAATAAATACAGTTATATTTACTCTAAGATACCTCTAGTGTATTTCTAGATTCTTGAGTTAGAATAGAAGGTAATAAGACGAGGTGTCCATGTTAGGGATCCCATGGAAAGTTTCCCTGGGCTAGGACTCGAGTGTTTAACTTTTTTAATGGAAGTAGGCATGCTTTGAGGATAAGTTGCTTTAAAGCTGTTCAGAGCCTTGCCAAGATTATATGGATCTTCTTAGAAAATGTGTATGTAGAATAGTTAGGCAGTGTTAGATATCATGTATTTTATGAAGAATCCAGCCAAGTATATTAGTTCCAGTTTGAGGAATGACTTAGAGTTCATGAAAACATCTCCTGTAGGAGGAAGGGTCCTGGTATTGCAGTGCCTTGGTTTTGCCATATGCTATGCCAGCACTTTACATGTTCCTCATCGCAACGTCATGAGGTAGGTAGTATCATGTCCATTTCATAGGGAACTACAGTTTGTCCAGGGTTGCAAGACTATTATTATTAATCAGGTGACAAACTGGTCTGAATACAGAATTCCCTCCTTTTGTCAACTACATGGCTCAGTTTTGCAGCTTGTCATAGCACATTTTTACAAGGTATAAGCTATGAATGGTGGGGTTAATAGCTTATATTTTAGTTGAAAAGGGCACAATTATTATTTGCTTTGGCTGAGGGAAGTTCACTTGGAAATAATTTATTTTAATAGTTTAAGGCAGAGGGTGACAGCTTGTTTTTGTAAATAAAGTCTTACTGAAATACAGCCACACACTGTCATTTCTGCATCGCCTATGACCATTTTCATGTTACAACATAGTAGCTGCAACAGAATCTATATGGCTCACAAAGCTTAAACTATTTACTGTCTGCCCCTTACAGAAAAAGTTTACCAACCCCCTGTTCAAAGGAAAATGTGTAGAAATGAAATACATTTCTAGTTTTGCAGATCATCATTTGTTTTCATGTGGGGTGGGCAAATGTAGAAGTTGAATTGATAGTGTACCAATCTGAAAATGGTTGGGATGTGACCATTTCTCTTTTGTGCTGAGAATGGTTTGGGTGTCCTACAGTCAGAGCAACTTTAATGCAAAAGTCAGAATAAGTTGATTTAGTGAATCCTGGGTTTCCGGGTACTCCAGGTACAGAACAGAACTCTCTGCTATTGGTACTCATAGGGGAGAGGTGACACTTCCCTTAGAGGCCACCTTGGAAATGGGGGGAGGTTGTTTTTGTTTTTAGTGTGATGCATTGAAATATACATTATTTAATTATAATTCAGTGTCCTTTTATTTCTCATTTATACTGGAGTTAAGGCATTATGTTATTTTTTGAAATTGTGTTTAGGTTGATAATATCTATGATTTTCATTTCAGGCTAGCAAAGGGGATTTACAGAAATTTATAACAAAAGGAGCATTGGGCCTGCCCTAAGTATTTGGCATTTGTTTTCAAAACAGACTTCCAAGTAAAGAGAGATCCCTTAGAAGAACCTGGAATTCTGGACTCAGAGGCTACTTACTTATGCATAAGTTCTTGCTCACTGATAGGCTTTAGAAGTCCGTTTTCAGACTGGGTAGGTTTCTGTAGCTTTCAGTGGACCCTCCAGAGAAAGACCATCCTTAAGCTTCATTTAAATGCCAACACAATAAGAAAGCACTCTGCGGAAAATCCAGAGATTTTCTGGAAAAGGTCTGCATACCTTTTCTCACTGTTGGTACATGGAAAGTTCAAAAAAACCACTGATTGAGGCCCACTGATCTCAAATCAGGTGACCATGGGCACTAGAGCTCCCATTAGAATTTAGATTTTGCTTGCAAAGGCACTGTGAGGTGGAGGTCAAACTTATTTTCGGACTCTACTGCTTTTAGATTTTTACAATAGGGTAAAAATGGCCTTGTTTGTTTGAAAATGTTTATAGTTATGTCTGCTGCAGGTGTTTTGTGGAATCTTATTTTTTATATTCAACAGAGAGTGAAACAGTTTCTTAGTCTGGAAGAAGGGCATGATGGAAGAGGTTTGGGGGGCTTACTTTGAAATATCTATTTCTTGGGAAGCAGGATGGTAGTGTTCAAGTTCTTTTTTAGCGCAGTTGCTTCAAGGCGGCATACGTTAATGCTGCCATTCTGCTGCCCAGAGCCATCATGCCTTGATTAGCCAAATATTTGTTCTACCATTTTTTAAGCCAGCATGAATTTCTGGCTTAAATGAAACATTTGCCAAACAACAGTTAAGTTCTTTGGCCAGATCTTTATTGCCCAGTTCATTCATTCATTTAACAAATACCTATTAAATACTTACTGGGAGCCAGCTAGTCACTGTTAGAGGTGTTGTAAATGAAGCAGTAAATAAAACAGACCAGAATCCCCATCTGGTGGGTCATTGTATTCTGGTGGGTAGAGGTACATAGTAGTAACAGATATCTGAAAGTTGGTAACTGGTAGGAAGAGGAGATGGAGAGAGGCAGAGAGAAGACAAAGACACAGTGAGGGGGGGAAGAGAGGAGGGTGGGAAACTGGGGGAGACAAGGGGATACCATGAGACCATTGAGGCTATTTGTCTTGAATTTAAAGAAAGACACAATTACAGCCACATTGTGACTTAAAAATTTGATTAATTAAATAATGCCACTTTTATTTGAAGGAGGTTGGGAACCCCAAAGATTTCTTGCCTAGATGAGTTGAGTTTTCTTAACTATGAGTCTTACTCTAAAACTTCTTCTCTGCTGAGCTTGGGACCAGTCACATTTAACAGATTGTTTTATTTATTTTTTTCAAAATAGAGACCATTTGGAATTACTTTTCTCTGGGTGGAAAGTACATTACAGTGTTGGTCAAGAGGCCCAGGCTAGAGCTGGCCCCGCCACTAACTCATGCCAGGGCCTTGTTACACACCCTCTAGGCTTTCCTGGTCATCCGTAATAGGGAAGATTGGGCTTAAATCATCACAAAAGTTGTCTTTAGGATAAAAATGATAGAAGTCTACTTTTGGTTAGAATCTTCTAATTAGCACATATATAGGGAATTAAGTTTCAGTTTTCACTTTAAAGCCAAGGTAGCCCCAATTCAACATTTTTAAAATAAAAAACATTAAAACTTGAGCTTTAGGGGCTTTGGGCAAAATACTCTGTAACCAAAAGGGTAGCTGACTTTTGTAAACTTCACTATAGTTTCTTGAATTATTAATGAACTGCATTTAGACCAACATAGACATTTTATAGATGAAGGTATGGATGAACTTTCCATGCTTAATAAGTTCAAAACAGCCTAGGGCCTGTGCTCATCCATCTAGTACATTTTACACATCACTACACTGCTTCCTCTGGTCCTAATGAGACATTATTTTCATGTACTTTTTTTTTTTTTTTTTTTGATTCTCACCCGAGTATATTTTTTCCATTGATTTTTTAGAGTGGAAGAGGGGGGAAGAGGGAGAGAGACAGAGAGAAAAACATCGATGTGAGAGACATTGATTGGTTGCTTCCCACATGTGCCCCAGATCGAGCCTGCTTCCCACATGTGCCCCAGATTCCATGCCCTTGGCTGGAATCAAACCTGGGACCCTTCAGTCTGCGTGCTGACCCTCTAACCGCTGAGCCAAACCAGCTAGGGCTATTTTCATGTACTTTTTAAGAGAAGTTTTATAACTGGGTCACCACTAGCCATGTACTATCCCAGTAGTCGTTATCTTTCTTCCTAGTATTTATAGGGTCAGGACTAATTTGTAGAAGAATAGGTTATGGTGTGAGCATTCAATAATTATCCTTTCATAATTGAAAATATGATAATTTGTTAACAAATATACCAGGCACTGTTCTAAGACCTTCATATGTATTACTTCATTCATTTGGTTCCCAACTATGCTGCAGTAAAATAAACAATAGCAACCTAAGGCCAGAGAAGTTAAATAACCTGCCCAAGGTCAAATAGTGAATTGCAGAGTCAGAATTTGAATGGAGTCAGCTCCAACATCTGTGCTTTCCAGCATTATACTGTTTCAGCTTCTGTGTATTTCAAAAATAACTGGAACCATTCAACAAAAAGAGTTTCACTGATGAGCTTTTACAGCGAACCTCATCATGAAACTGACCCCTGTTACCTGGCCCCTTGGATTTCTGTTTTGGGGAGTTTGTAGTGTACCTCTAAAAATGAGGGCGTTAAACATAAAGACTACATATTATGTGAATTCATTTATGTAAAATGTCCAGAATGGGCAAATCTATAGAGAGAACAAATTCATTGTAGCTTAGGGGCTGGGAGAATGGGGAGTGATGAGTGACTAATAATGGTATGGGGTTTCTCTTTTGGGGTGGTGAAAATGTTCTAAAGTTGATTGTGGTTATGGTTGCACAACTCCGTTGATATACTAAAAGTCATTAAATTGTACACTTGAAAAAAGTGAGTTGTATAACATGTAAGTTGTGTCTCGATAATGTAGTTAAAAATAAGGGGAAAGTGAGGACTTTCCTCTATTATATTTAGTTCATTTTAAATTGAAATTTTTAAGTGAGGATTGAAGAAAACAGGAAGATTCATCTGTTATGGTTTATAAACAGGAACAGGAAGGTGAAAACTGAGTTGACTGTATAACCTAACATTTTAAATTTCTCCTATTGACTTTATAGTAGTAATTTAACTTTTGTTTATAAACACTGACTTGTTAAATGTTTTAAATATTATAGTATTTGATTACTACAAAGTAATTTTATATCTGTTACTGAAGAAAATCCCCCAATATATAATCTTGTTTAGTCAATAAAATAATTTTAGGGCAAAAACTTGCTCTATCTAATCTGTCTCATCCATTCTACTGTCTCAGAATAAAGGGTTATTTTGCTGGGATTTGAATTTAAGGTTAGAGAGGTTTTTCAAGGCTATTTTGTCTGAATTTAATTCAGTTTAGAGTTATCATTCATTAATCTTTTAAAAATTTATTTCTAATTTTAGGTTGTGCCATGTCTTAGTCATTTTAGGTTTTTGAAGTTTAGTATTGCTTTTTATAAAGAAGTATTGTAATTGTTAATTTTTAAGCCTCAGCAGTAGTTCCCTAGTTCCAGTGTTCTGGGTTTTGGTGAACCAATATACCATCTAACCCCATCATGATGTTTCACAATATTGTGTATTTTGCACATATTCATTCATTTGCCAAATAGTTAGGAGTGTCAACCGTGTGCCAGGATACAGCCATGACCCAGACAGGCCCGAAGCCTTGCCCTTGGAGAGCTGAACTCGGGGGGTGGGGAACCGGCACTAATCTTTTAAGATTGTCCTCACCTGGCCACCTCTCTGTCTTCATCCTGGTGGTTGCCCTTATCTGCATCTTGTCATCTCTCTTGGGCCTTACTTTTTTTTAAAAAAAAATATATCTTTATTGATTTCAGAGAGAGGAAAGGAGAGAGAGAGACAGAAACATCAATGATGAGAGAGTCATTGATCAAGCCCACAACCCGGGCATGTGCCCTGACCGGGAATCGAACCCTGATCGCCTGGATCCTAGGTCAACGCTCAACCACTGAGCTATGCCCGGCTGGGCTCTTGGACCTTACTTGAAGACAGTGACTGACACTGTGAAGCTATCAGATCACTAGGTTTTGTGCTGATATTCTCCATACTGGATTTTGTTAGCAAGTGGTTACTCACTTAATGAGCCTGGGGAAAAGATCCCACAAATAACGACAATCACCTTGTTGACTTGGATGCTTTGTACCTCCCTGTGACTTCAGTGTGTCTTTCTATCATTAAATTTGATAAATAAAGTAACCAAAACATTACTTAGTTTCCTGTTGTTGTTATAATCTTCACAAGAGTAAATCTTGCTTTAAGATACTGTTTATGTTCTGAACATGATGCTTTCATTTATGTCCGAATTGTGATGAATATGCATTATTTAAATGAAGTATGTTTTCCTTAGAAAATACTGATTAAATCAAATCTTACTAATTTGATTTTCATCAAATTCATGCCACTTCAGATTGCCTTAATTTGGAGAAAATAGAATTCTTAAAGGGGAAAATACTGTGAGTTCAATTGTCTACTCTTTTTATTGCTCTGCTGCCTCTAAATAATCTTTAAAAATTAAGAAGTGTGGAAATTTGCACAATTATTAACATTATGTTCTTTTAGATGACAATTTGCTATGAATAAAAAGTCCCAGAATATGTGTGCTATCTTCCGCTGGACTCCCCCATGCATATTTAGCTAGCTGCCCTTTCTTTTTCTTCCTTAGTGCCCTCCACCTTTACCAGAGCCCTGTCCTATGCCCTGTGCTGTGCTTAGTCCTTTGTGTGTGTCAGTCCCATTGGAGACTACAATGGAAATAGGGCCTGTAAAGTGTAGTACTGTTGGTTCTCAATTGCAATATTTAAATATCAGGTGTTACATATGTCTGAAATTGCATACAATTCAGTTGATATTGAATGTCGTCTTTTTTTGATAGAGTTTCCAGTATGGCTTCTGCACCAACTTCTAAATATAATTCACGCTCCTTGGAGAATGAGTCTATTAACAGGGTAAGTTGTGTTTTCAGATTTATTCTGTCTTTTTCTTTGCATTTCTCTTTTTCATATTTGAATATTAGGTGGTCATTTTGAGTTTATTGAATTATTAATTACATTATTCATTCACATAATGTAAATACTTCAATACATGTGGTTTAATTTATTATCCCACCTTGTTCTAGAAGAGACAGACTACTTTATATGTGTTACATGAGTTTGGTTTGTAAATCCTTTCACATAACTTCATTTTTGAGAACCTCTGTGTTGTGAATATTACATTTCAGGTACCAGGCAGTCCCTCACCCCTGAAAGTTTTCTGAAAGAGATATTGGAAAACCAAGGCCTGCTGAGAAGCTTGTTACACCCTCCTAGATACTGGCATTATTTTCCAATTATGATGATAAAATAGTTGCATGACCAAAACAAAAATAACATTAACAGAAAATGGTTCAAAGTACTGAGGAGAAATTTATGTAATTAGAGGGAGATTTTGGAACATATATTGAAAGTAAGTGATGAATTTAAAATAAGCTTTATTCTTGGCCCTTTAAGGCTTTTGATTATCTGCCAGAAAGGTTAATTTACACTCCCAATGGCAGTGTAGGGGGATGCAATCAGAAGGGAGCAAACTGGTGTCTTTTAATTTGTATTTCCCTGATTACTAATGAGGTTGGCCTTTCAAAAAAAGAAGAAAAAGGCATGGTTTTTGTCTATTTGTATTTCTTTTGTGAAGTGACTGTTCATGTGCTTTTCCTGTATGCCTTTGGGATGTTTGGGGGATTTTTTTCTATTGATTTATGTATTCTTTATATATTATAACCAACTCTTTATAATATATATTACAAGTCTTTGCCCTAATTATTTTTTCTTTTTTATTGACTATATTCCTTGAGCTGTACACTATATCTCTGTGGTTTACTTATTTTATAACTTGAAGTTTGTACCTCTTATTCCTCTTCACCTTTTTTACCTATTGTCAGCCTTTCAATTATATTTAATTATATTTAGTATTTAATTATATTTAGTATTTTGTTTAAATATATTTATAATATTTTGTTTTGATTTTGAAAGTCACAGGTTTAAAGTTTTTATGTAGTCACATCTATCAAGCTTTTTCTTTATATTTTCTGCTTTTGGTATCATGTTTACAAGGACCTTTTCCTCACCAAGATTACATAAGTTTTTATTGTATTTTAGTAATGTTATGTTACAAGGTTCAGTTCTAAACACAAAAGTAACTCCAAGAAGGTAATTATAAGTCCTTGTGTAACGTTAAAATAAAGTATATCCTATATTAATTTCATGTTATCCTGTGTTAATCAAACCTTTGTTTTCCTTATTTTGTGGTTGAATTTTGCTTTCTTCTTACCCAGAATTGTGGTATTTAAAAGGCATACCGAATTTTAAATTTGCTTGTTATACTTGTTTTTAGTTAGTGAGAGGCGGTGTTAAAGGATGATGGTAATTTGTTTCCAGTCTTATTATTTATATAAGGTGTGTGGTTTTGCTCCTTATTGAGGAAGGCATTCCTGGCTGGGGGACAACTTTTCCTCCTAGTTAAAAATGCTTAGCTTGCAAGCACTAAAACATACTTAAAATTGGCCAGGAATTTTCATTTTGTGCCTGAATAAAAAAGTATCCCTCTTTGACAGCTTATATTTTACCTACATACACAGTTCACATTTCTCTCATTTGGTAATACTTTACGTTTGCATAGCCCTTGATAATTCACCAAAGTGTGCTTGTGCATTTTGTTTCACTTTAATACATTCACAAAATCCCTTGGGGGAAGTATTAACTAACTTCACACATGAAATGATTGCAGTGTGACTTTGGAAAACAATTTAAAAAACTGAATGAAAAGTAGTGCTGAAAAAAACCCTTTTGCCCAAACAGATTTTAATGATGTGCCTCATACACCCTACAGTGGACACAGGCAGCCCATCATTGTTATGAATCCACTAGGGCAGTTGAACAGATTGAGAGACATCTTACCAGGCATCCAGGTCACAATGGCCAGTTATGGCAAATTAGACTTAGAACTCCCCTGTGGGTTTCAGTGGTTAATACTTGCCTGCCTGAGGGAGCTGCTGTGGCCATTGAATAAGGCACAGGCCTGGGAATACTTCTGAAGCTAGGAGGCCTAGAGACAGTACAGCAATGGGAAGAATTTGTGTAGATGGTACCTAAGGCCCTTGTCAGCTCCAGAGTTCAATGACAGACCCCTTTCCTCTTATCAAGTTACCTATGTGAGGAAATATCTTAGGAAAATAAGAAATCCAATATGTAATCAAGGTTATTATCTGGCACTATATGAAGATTCTGTGATTACTATGGCTCAATTAAGGCCCCATTGAAAGAAGTTTTTATTCCTACCCATAACAAAAAAGATAAATGACTAAATATATAATATAGAAAAAAAAGCTGCCATAGTATACATGTATCTTAGAATACATGTAATATTTACTTTTTATCATTTTTCTGAATGATATTAACAGGGAAGTACTTGGAAGGGGTGTTTAAAAATAACATTATTACAAAGCTTGCTAATATTATTTGCAGAATAAAAGTTATCACAGCTAATGAATTTTGAGGGTAAATTGTATTTTTTAGTTTGAATTTTCTGTGCCAATGTTCTATAATGATAAATGTTTCTCTGATTTTTTTTCCCTTTAAAAAATACATTTCTGGTCAGTTGTGTTCCAGGTTGCTTAAAAACCTGTGAAAATGTCATGTCATTACTTCTGATGCCACTATTTCATTTCCAGACTTCTAGGGATGGCGTCAGTCGGGATCTCAGTGACACTGTTCCTCGACTTCCAGGAGAAACTCGCATTACTGGTAAGGGTCCTATAAAGTTAGGATTTGCATAGATTGATGAGAGATCCAGCAGGATCAGGTGGCTTCAATTCCTCATACTTTTTAGAAGTCAAATTTGGACAAATAGGCTAGCTAAAGTTTTAATATAGAGAGAACTCTGTGCATTAGTTTCTTGATCAAAGAGTTCTTCAAGAACTTTGTGCTCTCCAGGATAATGATATATTTTTCTCTGTACCAAAGACAGAATTATTTTGGAAAAAAATTGGATTATCTCTTAAAAGTTACTTATTGGAGTGAAAGCTCTCATGGTATTAGTTTGTAAGATCAGATGATATTAAGGTTTACTAGTCTATGATGTATGCTTTAAAATGATCAAGTTAAAGGCTTAAAAGTCTCAGTATTCTCTTCTTTGAAATATAGGAGACCATAATGGTTTAAAATATCTTTCATTTGCTAGATAACTGAAGTTAGTAATATTGATGTAACAATTTGATTGTCAACTTATTTTTTCATGATAAATTCATAGTAAGAGGAAGGTATCTACTTTGGAAGAACATATTGTTCTGGTTTAAGAATACAGATGCATCTGACAGCTTCTAAGCAAAGGGCTGATATCGTGGGCTTTCACATTTTAATTAGGGTTGGCATCCTCTCAGATTCCCATATATTTGATGATGATACAGTTACCATTGTTTCAGGGAACCTTTTGTTTTATTGACTAAGATCTTGGCTGTTTAGCTTAAATGGATAAGATATGGTGTTTATTAGATTAAGATCATAGATATGGTGCCTTTGTGAATTACTTAACTATGCACCAGGAGAAACTATTTCATGTCCACACACTTGCAAGCATGATCCTAGTCTTGAAAAGGAAACCATTCCAATTTCTGGATAAGAGCAAAGAGGATAGCTTACTTTTGGTGATCTTCATATATGAAGTTTTGGTGCTCTGTATCAGTGCCAGGACCTTAACTGGTGCATAGTAACTGAATTAGCATGTGGTAGCCTTACTGGGTATCATTTAGCATCTGAGGATAAAGGGATTTCAAACTTGTTTTTAAAAATTAAAAGCCATTAACACGTTCAAGGACATCCAAGAAAGATAAGGGAAAGATACATTTTTATAATAAATTAACCCTCCTAATTTTCTCTTTATGTTTGATTCTACCAAAGATGTACTATTCTCTTGGCCATCTGTTTTATATTATTTAAATCAGGGTTGGGAACATCTGGTCCACGGGCCCTGTATGGTCAGCAAAATCATTTGGTCTGGCTCTGCCAAGGCAACCGCAGGTGGGACTTGAAATTCAATAAATCTAGGAGCTTTTTTCATAGCTAATTTTTAAGTTGATAATTTTGTATGGCCCTCAGATGACGTTATAAATATCCAAATGGCCCTTGGCAGAAAAAAGGTTCCCCACCCCCTATTTAAATGTTTGAGATCAATCTAACTAAACTCTCATCTAGACTATTAAAAGAGAAAGAGTAGACTATAGAAACATCTCTACTGCTGACATTCATTTATTAAAAACATTACAATGTTTGTGTGATTAGAGGTTGGCAAACCTCAAAGCCTATCTGGTGGTTAGTCCATGAGACTGTCCTACAGGAATTGCAATCACCTGGTTGAAGTAGCTCAGCAGTTACCTTTATAACCTCCTGAGGGTAGTAGCAGCAGTACCCTCATTCACTTCTGTTCTGCAGCTATTATCACCTTGCCCCGGGTAGTGACAGTGTGGGGGGCAAGCTCAGGGAAGCACTACTAGTGCCTGGAGGTGACATGTGGCCCCACTAGTTCCCTCATGACTCCACTGGACTTAGCATGGTAATGTAGAAACATTGCCAATGCTTGCTTTTAAACTTTTCAGTGATTTTTTTTATTGTAGTTATTCTTAGCCAAATAGTTTGTATTAAATTAGTGCCATTTGTTGTGTATCTTGGTATATATTTCCATTATTTTAGGGTACTTTTTTTATCTTAATAGACAAAGAAGTTATTTACATATGTCCTTTCAATGGCCCCATTAAGGGAAGAGTTTACATCACAAATTATCGTCTTTATTTAAGAAGTTTGGAAACGGTAAGTAGAATCTAAGACCATAAAGATGACCCTAACTGTTAAAGATAATGCTAAACTGTTTCTCTTCTACGTTGCAAGATTGACTGTGGCTCAGATTAACATGGGGGATACATTTGCTTCTCAACTCTTAATTTTTGGCTTATGTAAAGCTTATTTAACACTAACACTTGTATATGTAGTAATAGAGTGACGCAAAAAAAATAAGTTTTGTCTCTCATAATAGTGGGGAGTGCTTGGTAACTATAGCCATTTGCTAGTTTGGAGAAGTTTGCTAGGTATAGAATAGTGGCTCTTTAGCAGAAGCACAGAGTAATTCCACCTGTGGAGCTTTAAAAACCCTACAGATGCTCTAGATTTATTGCATCAGAACATCCAGGCCTGTGGTCCTGGCACAATTGTAATTTTTAAAACATCACAGTGGAAGATGCTGATGTGAATCCTTTGTTCAGGCCCACTGCTCTAGAACTTTCCAAATGTTTGATTATAAAGCACCAGGTAGCAGTTTAGAACTAGGCTAACTATGGTGTGGCTTAGTGCCACTCTACCTTTTCATTCCACAGCCATGAAATGTTTGCCGCAACATTTCAAGTTACGTTCTACTGGTGGAACAGTGAAATGGAGATGATATGCTCCGGAAGGGAAAGAAGGAGTGAATAGCCACTGTGGCTGTCACAAAAGGACCTATAGTAGATGTGGTGGCTCACCATTGCCCAGGCTGGCCTGAAGGGACAGACTTATTTTGGTGAGATGGACCAAGAGGGAGTAAATAGGTCCAGGGTACATGGAAGAAAGCCCATCAGCAGCTTGTACACAGGAGACATTGAGACTATTGGGGGAACCTCGCTTTTGTTTTATTGCTTTTACCTTGCAGTTTCTTATTTAAAACAGTTCTAATCTAGATTAGTTTGCATCTTTTGATTTTTTTTTTTTATGTTCAGTGTTGTGTCCAAAGTCTGAAAAATGCTGTTTATTACTCATATTGCCTTAGTTGTGGTAGTCCACTTTTATGGTGTTCATAGACCTGTAGGGTTCTGAGATTGGATATTTTATTTATGTAGATCTGTTCAGGCTCCTAAGTAAGACTGGAGCTGAATAAATGTTCCTCATTTTCCAAAATGCAAAAGAAGAATCTCACCCGACTGGCGTGGCTCAGCGGTTGACCTAGGATCTAGGAGATCGAGGTTCAATTCCTAGTCAGGGCCCATGCCCAGGTTGCGGGCTTGATCTCCAGTAGGGGGCGTGCAGGAGGCAGCCGATCAATGACTCTCATCATTGATGTTTCTATCTCTCTCTCCCTCTCCCTTCCTCTCTCTGAAATCAGTAAAGATATATTAAAAAAGAAAAAGAAGAATCTGGAAATTAACAGAGCAGTGAGCTGGATGTCAATCCTTGGCAACAATTGGCAGCAATTCTAGAATTACTCATTTAAGTAGATGACTTTTAAGTACCTAGAAAAAAAAGAAACCATTGGGAGTGTTTTTTGTGCTGTCTTAATTGAATCAAGGCATATGACAGACTCCAACAAAGAAACATGAGCCAAATGGTGGTGGTACACTTAGGTGGAGTTATTGTCTGTGTATTAAAAGCTTGAGGCCAAACAGCAAGGGTGGTCACTCATGTCTTGTAGTGTGGGTCCTTTGTTTCCAGTGTTTCTAATGCAGTACAAATGAACACATAGAAAGCATGCATGTCCAATGTGTGAAAAACGCAAAACTAACCAATGTGGTAGGTGACAGAGTTGGGGTTGGAAACTATCTGAATCAGCCAGGATTTTGGAGTGAAACAAATAATATGCATAAATAATTTAGCATAAATAACATTTACAGTTGTATCAAAAAGGATGGAGGAGGTTTGTCTTAACAGGAGCCCACACTTATTTGATCCAGTAATTGGACATGACTGATTAAAAAGTTAATAGAACTGTAGACTGAATTAAGAAAAGTATAATAACGGCTAGACAAAATGAGGTGGTAGTCTTGTCTGAAGCTGCACATTCAAATCCAGATGCCATACTTTAAGAGGGACAATGACAAACTAGAGACAGTTCATACAAAGGGAACCAGGCTAGTGAAGGGGCTGTAATATGAGCAATGATGGAAATAAATGTTGATCTTTCATGTGAAGAAAGGAAGACAAAGGGAGACATCACAGAGCTATGAAGTGCCTTCTGTGGAAAAGGGGTTAGACTCATTCTATACAGCTCTCAAGGGTCAAATTGGGACAGATTAAGATATCTTATGCTAATATAGGGGAGAATCATAAAAAATTTAGAATTAATGCAAGTGTTATGGTGTCTTCACCTCTGAGACTTTTGTTTTGTTGACCAGCCACTCATATGCCTGATTCCATTTTATCCTGTCATTGATGATGAACTGGGAAAATTATTTAAACTGTGGTGCTGTGACAAGATTGTGTATATTGTGTGATCTCAGTGATGTAAAACAAACAAAAACTACCTGTAGAAAAGAGGCCAGAAGGAAATACACCAAAAGTTCTAGTACTTGGAGTATTTGGAGAGTGGATGGAATTGGAGGGAGCATATATTCCTTTTATAATTGATAGAGTACTTAGCAAGCTTTATTTTGTTTTCATATGGCACTCTAGAAGATGGAGATTAGCGCTGAATGGCTGAATAAAATGCCCATTTGACACTGCCTTCTAACTTTTTCTTCTTCCACTAAGTGTTACATAAGCATTTTGGCTACAACATTTAGTCCAAGTATAAAAGCAAGCAGCTAATGGCAGAAGACATCATATAAAGAAAGGCATTTAAGTGGTTATGTAGAAGCCTAAAAACATAGTCGTCATAGTGTTTCTTAAAGTTCTAAATAAGAGCATTAATTGTGGATTCTGCTGCAAAACGTGAATTTTTTGTGTGTGTTTGACAACGAGCTGTCATCTCACTGGTGTTTTGAAGTGGACACCTGTTTGTTTCAGGTATGTAAACACTGCAGTGGAAGTGCAGTCTGACTTGGAGTCAGCTGTCTAAGCACAGTGGTCATTTCCTTAGATTGTCATGGTGGCCTTCCACCTCGCCCTCCTTCATGGTCTTCCCCCACCACTCTGGCCTGCACGCTACCTCCAGAGTATCCTCCTCAGACCTAGGCTGGCCAGCTTACTTCTCGGTTCCAAAATTCTTGTTGGTACCCTATTGCCCATAGAATAAAATCCATTCTCCTTTATATGGCATAAAAATCCTCCTGACTTCTCTTTCCTTGACTCATACCACATCTCCCATACTCTTCTCAAACTACACAAAACCTCTTCCCTTTTCCCATCATGCAAAGCCCTTTCATACGTCTGTACCCTTGCATGTGCTGTTCTCACTGTACCTGAATGCCCTTTCAGAAGCCACTATTTATCCTTCAGAACCCACCTCAAAAATTGTTTCCTCTATGAAACCTTCTCCAGCTTCCCTTGAAGAAATCACTCTCTATCTAAACCTGTAATACCCCTCCCAACACTTCCTCTCCCTTCCACTATCTCCTATTTTATATATTTCACTGCTTTATCTTGTTCCTTGTCCATCTGAGGACAGGGTTGCTTGTCTATCCTTTCACTGGTGTACCCTCAGCACATAGGACAAAGCCTGGCACATGAAGGTGCTCGATCAGGCTGTGCTGGATGAAGGAATTCTGTCTTGCTTATATGCTGCTTTTTCTGTGGTCATAAGTAATAGTGAGTCCTTGTGGCCCTCTGCCTAGCTATCACAGTGTCTAGTAGACAGGATGTGCTCAGTAAAAGTGTATTCAGTGAGTGAACTTGGGAGGGAACAGGCCTCATTACTGTTATTTGACCACATGTCGAAGACCCATAGCCATCTTTTGATCTTGAGGGTGCTCAGGAATTTGGCTTGAAGTTGACCTTGTCACTCCAGTAGGGGCACTTTAGGTATGTACTGCTTTGTAATCTGGTAGACTATCACTGGGAAGAGTGCTTCCAGATTCCTTTCCAGGAACACTTTGAGTTCAGGTGCTATAGAAGATGAGAAAGACAAATTGACCCTTTGTTTATTCATGTGTTCATATCTTTATTCCAGAAGCTTTCATTGAGCCCTGTGGTGAATCTAACACCATGCTAGGTGAATGATGTGGCATGAATAATTGTGGTTTAACATGGAAAAGACTGCAGTGGTTGCGTAATACTATGAGTTTACAAGGGAGAGGATGATTAAACATGTGATGAGTCATAGAATGCTTTATAGAGGAGGTAGTACTTGAACCAAGCCTTGAAGAATGGTAACAATTTCCTGGACAGGAGGGTAAGTGGGAGGAGCATGTCAGGTAGAGAGTTTCCAAATCACATGTATAACAATATGGAAATATACGATATACTGTGGAAATGGTTGAGTGATCTGTTGGAACTGGAATATAGAAGGTAGAGAGAGGAGTGGAGAATGGGAGGCGATGGGGCTGTATGCATATTACATGGAGAATGTTATGTTAGATGTGTATTTCAGGAAGAGGAGTCAGATTGCAGCATGTATGATGGATTAGGGAGAGAGAGACTAGAGGCAGGAAGTTATTTTAGTTTTCCAGGTAAGCAATAAGGGCCTAATACAGCCCTAGTTGCAACAGAAAGGAGGGAGCAGCCTTGAGAGATCCAGGAGGATTTGTGTGGCCATTGGAGGTGGGAGTTGAAGAAAAGACTGGAGTTGAGAATGATTCCTGTTATTTTTTGGCTTCAATAATTGAAGCTGCTCCCAGTCATCAAAATACACATTATAGCTCTCGCCAGTGTGGCTCAATTGGGTGGGCATCGTCTCATGTACCGAAAGGTTGCCGGTTCAATTCCCACTCAGGGCACAAGCCTGGGTTGTGGGCTCGATCCCCAGTAGGGGGTGTGCAGGAGGCAGCTGATGGAGGTTTCGCTCTCACATCAATGTTTCTATCTTTCTCTCTCCCTCTCCCTTCCTCTCTCTCTAAAAATCAATAAAAAAATATTTTTAAAAATAGACATTACAGGAGAAAGGAATGTGTTGGAGACAAACCCCAGGCCAAATAAGTCTGAATGTGTGGGCTTACAGTGGTATAACTATCAGGTGGAAATAGCTCAGAAGCAGTCGGAAGCATGGCTCTAAAGTTTTGGAAGTTATTAGCATATCATTATTGGTAAAAGCCGTATACATCCGCAAGATTCCTTGGGAAGAGATGTGGGCTGAGGAGAGAACCCTAGGGGATATGAACATTTTTCCATGATGGGGAGAGAAGAGCCACTGGAGAAGAGAAAGAAGAGGTGTAGAAAATCTGAGAGAAGGCTTTGGTGGAAGTTGGTAGAAGAGAAAAATCTCAGGAAGTGAGAGTGGAGCATGGTGTAAAATGTTGCAGGGTTCAGTAAGATAAAGAATGAGCAGGGACCTTGGAGGGTGACCATTAGGAGGCACTGGGAGCTCAGGTAGAACTGACTCTGGTGATGTGAGTCTGATTAATTGGTCTCTCTTGCTTTTCCTTCTACTTCCCAATGGAAGATTTGCCAGCTTCTGGTCCTGAGCACACTTCTATTCAGTCTTTGCCCCTTGGCTTCATCTATTCCCTGACTCCAGTCACTTTTCTACAAATAACACCATATGTTAACAAAGCTCCTTGAATTTACCAAGCCTTTCCCACACATTCTCATCCCATCTGACAACAGCTGACAGGTAAAGCATATGCTACCTGGCCCATTCCCTTAGACCCTCCCCCTACTCGACTTTGTTTTCTAGTGCTGACCTTTCTTCTGACCCCAGTTTCTCATTTCTTACTGCTTGTTGGAGATCCCTTGACTTTCCATCTGACAGCCCAGGTGCATGGCCAAACTGAAATTCTTCAGCTCTTTCTCCCTTCCTGGTTCCTTCTTTTGGCATTCTTGTTTCTCTTGATGGTGCTACTTTTCTTCTAGTCACCCTGGAATCATTTCTCTAACCCCCTCCCCCCTTCTTCTCTGCAGTCTTCTTCAGATTTTCCCGGTTCTTTCTAGTCCTGTTGTCCCACCCTAGTCCAAGTTCTCATCACCAGCACCTATCTCCAAGGCCATTGAAGTAACTTCTCCCACTTTATTCTTGCTGGCTCTGTAAGATGTTCTCACAATCTTATTCCATTGCTCAGAAACTCTCAATGGCTCCTTTCCTCCCTCATTTCAGATTCTTTAGCCAGGTACTTACAGTCCTCTGCAACCCGCCCCTAACTCATCTCCCCTAATCCATCATACATGCTGTAATCTGACTTCCCTTCCTGAAATACACATATGATATGTCATTCTCCAGGTAATGTGGGTACAGCCTCATTGCCGCCCATTCCTCACTCCTCCCTCTACCCTCTATATTTCATGCCCCACCCCCACTCACACTTTGAAAAATTATTTTGAAATATTTAACAAAGTTTATAAAGGATAACGTAACTATCTGTGGATCCAACACCCAGCTAAAGAAATCCCATTTCTCCCCTTCACTTCAGAGGTAATCATCATTCGAAAGTTGGTATTTCTTACTCCTGGTCATTCCACACACCTCTTTTAAAAATAGGATGGAATATAGGGGATGTGTAGGAAGCTAAAGGAATGGAGGCTTTTAAGCTTTCCAAATAAGTAGTTGACCACCCTTGGAAGTATAATTTGGTTCTAGAATTAGGACTGCTGATAAGTGTTGGATATACAGTTTTCATTTTTGGATGGTAACTCAGAAACAATATGTTCTTCCTGGATTAAATTCAAGGACAAACTTATTGTTAGGATTTTCTCTAAAAGCTGGGAACATAGTGATTCAATTCTTCAGGCAGAGTCTCACCCAAAGATTCTTGGATACCATTCAAGACCCTCTATAAAGACAGAACACACATTAACTTTTATTCAGTAAGGGTAGTTCTGTGAGAGACCAGAAGAACAGGTCTGCTTACTTTGCCTTTTGATGGTTTACCAGTGCAGAGGTAGGACTTGGAGAATCAAGATGGCTGGATAGCCTGCATTTCCATCAGACTCTCTCAAATATCTGGTTCTGAAATGAGCTTTGGACAGGTGATAGGTATCATGCCACCAAAAAGCTGGGCATATAACAAGTGTGCTAACACTTAGGTTCCATTATCTCTTTAATTACTGCAATTTCAGCTGTAAGCCTTGGATACCACCCAGAAGGAGGCAAAGTTTATCTTCCATTGAGGACATTTCAAAGCCAGACCTGTATTTTTTTTTCCAGAGGGAAGGCCCAACCAATTCATTATAAGCGGATTCTTGTAGTATTTTTCTTTTCAGGAAAATACATTGGAAACTGATCAAGGCTGTTCTTTCTTTAGGTCCTACTGTCTAGTGGATTTGGTACCTGTTTTCTTTAAAGGAGATGAAAGCATGTTAAAAAGACTAAAATAATAAAGCATCCTAGTGTGTCTGTAGGTAAGAACCTAAGTGGGAACATAGTATCCACACTATAGGTATTCTTTTAAACTTCAGTCTTAAATCATCTTATATTGCTGCTGCAAAATGAGTGCTGTTTTCAGTTTAAAACAATCCCTGCTAATACCCTATATCCCTATGCCCCTTGTTGCCATACCATCCCAACTTGCCAATCCCCAAACTTGAAACTCGGGGAACTATTGAGCCCTGCTGTTGAAGGTCATATTGTGGATTTAATTAATTATTCCCCCTGCAAGTTCAGACACTTTAGGCCTCAGAAAGGGTCTCATCGCTGCTTTGGCAATTCTTTTAACCTCTAATTGAATTCTTGTTTCTCCCCCCATCACATAAGTGACAAACCCTCTATGTTCTTTAGCTGACCTCATCTCTTGCTGTGTTGAAAAGTTAAAAGTCATCTTCTTGAATCTCCTATAAATTCCCCTCTCATCACCTTATGATGTCTGTTTTCACCCATCCATCTTCTTGTCCAAAGCAAATCCCTCTAATTGAGCCTTTCTCAGGAGCCTTAGTGCCCCATTATGCTTCTATGTCTTATGCATGTGGTTTTCATTGGCTCTTCCCCTGCCCCCCACCCCAAAGACCTGCTCCAGTCTCTTTATTTTAAAACACCTTGCATCCCTGTTCCCCCCTGATACTACTATCTTCTTTCTTCTCCTTCTTTGCCAGACTTCTTTTAAAAAATTAGTCCACACATGCTGCTTCCACTTCCTGTCTATTCACTCCTTTACTTCTTGTGGTCTGACTTCTGTTCTCTATTGAAACTATTCTTTCACTGCTCAATTCCAGTGGCCTTGATTGAGCCCTCAACTTTTTAACTTCTCTGCAGCTATGCGGTATTGTTGATTACTCCTTCCTTCCTTGTAACTTTCTCCATGCATTCTTGGCTCTTCCACTTCTTTCTGCCTCTTGCCTTTATTACAGTTTATTTTTATCCTTCCTACTTTCTTATTTCCCCAGAATTACGTATATTTCCCCAGAATTTTGTCCTCGCCCTCTTCTTTCTCAGCTGTCAGTTGCTTTCCAATTCTATAGCTCTGTTCCTGATTTTTCATTTTTCATTCATTGACTGTTTCAGAGCCTGCTGTGTGTCAAGGACTTTGCCAGGTGCTAGGATATAATGGTGCGTACAGCAGACAGTCTCTCCCTCATGAAGCTTTAGTTCTGATGGCATTGACAGACATTAATCAGATAATCACACCAGTTGCATGGGAACAGTACAGGGGTGTGACAGTTTGAGGAGCCCGCAAAATTGTCCTGAAAAATGCTGCTTGACCCATAGTCTGAAGAACAAATAGGAGTTACCTAGATGCTGGGCAGAGGCTGAGTTGAAGAGAATAAGCTGAGAAAACAGCATATGAGAGGCCCTGAGACCAAAGGGATCATGTGAAAAGGTGATAGTGTGGCTGGGTTGGGGGCTAGGAAAGAGGTGAGAGATGAGCAAGAGAGGCAGGTAGTGGCCAGAGGTGTTTAGAGGTGAGCAGTGAGAAGCTGCAGAAGTGGTTTAAGCAGAGGAATGATAATATCAAATTTACTTTTGTGAAAGATCACTCAGGCTGCTGTTTGGAGGGCAGATTGTAAGTGGAGTAGCAGTAGCTACAAAGAGACCGCTGTGCCTATTCCAGTCATCCAGAGAAGGTTCTGGTAGAGTTGGAGAGAGGTTAACAGATTGGAGATTGATTTAAGAGGTAAACATGAGAGATTGGATTAAGGATAATGGAGAAAAGGGATGACAAGGATGACTCCTGGGTTTCCAGCTTTGGTAACTGGATGGATGGAGTGCCAGCCATGGAGATAGGAAGGTATAGTTTGGAGAGAGAAACATCACATGTTTAGTTCTGGACATTTTGAGTTTGAGGGGCCTTTGGGATCTCTTCCAGTTCTGTATTTCCAGCTGCCTCCTGGATATCTGTTCTTGAATAATTTATTATAATCTCAAATCCAGTGTGTCTAAAACTGACAAGGTTAATCTTCCTCCTGAACCTCCTCGTACGTTCTTTACATCTCTTGGTGGTTGTCCCAGACACTTGAGTCTAAGTCTGAGTCATCTTTAATTCTTCCCCAGTGGCTCATCTCCTTTTGCTTTCCACCTCAGTCACTTTCCACTTTCTTTTTTTTTCTTTAAATATGTTTTTATTGATTTCAGAGAGAGGAAGGGAGAGAGAGATAGAAACATCAGTGATTAGAGGGAATCATCGATTGGCTGCCTCCTGCACCCTCCCCCCCCTAGGGACTGAGCCCCCCCAACCCAGGCATGTGCCCTGACCGGGAATCGAACCCTGATCTCCTGGATCCTAGGTCGATGCTCAACCTCTGAGCCACGCCCGGCCGGGCTAACTTTTAATTCTTAATTCTTCTCCTTTTTTTTTTTTTTTTGCATTCTTGCTTCTTTGTTAGAGTATCCAACTTTTATTTAGTGTCTACTCTATGTATTTAGGAATACAGTTGGACAGACACTGATAATCTCACTATAATCTAAGCATAATAACAGACTGCCTGATAGTATGTTTTTAATAATTAGATTGTATTGAGAAATAAACACATTATAGTATACAGCTATGTATGTTCATAGTTACTGAGTAGTGTCTTTTTTCTCCAGGGATTTGGATTTCAGTCATGTAGTGATGTATCTTATCCCATGAACAGCTAAAAAAATACCTCCTTATAGATACAAACAGAAAGACCTGTAGCTGCATGCCAGAGCATATTGAGCCACTATAGTTGCATAGCACAGCTACGTCTTTCAAATAGTAAGGGATTCTTTGCTATAATAATAACTTCCATTGTTTTTTAGCTACCGTGTGACAGTCACCATGCCAGGTAATTTATGGCCATTATCTCTAATCATCCCTACTTTACAGGTAAATGTGGCTGAGAGATACAGTAACTTCTTAAAATCATCCAGCTAATAAATGTCAAAACTCAGATTTGAACCATTTTTGTCCAACTTAATAGCTTGTGCTCTTTTCTCTACATCATAATAACCATACTCTTACACTTTTTAAACTTTTTATTTTGACATAATTATGAACTCTCAAGAACTTTGAAAAATGATACAGAGAGGTCCAGTGTATACATCATCCAACTTCTGCAATAGCTGTATTGCTTTATCAAAACCAGGAAATTAATTGGCACAATACAGTTACATCAGTTTTTTCATGCCCTCATTTTTTTTCCATGTTTTTCCATACAATTCTATCATATTTTATCCCATGTATAAATTTATGTAAGTATCACCAACAGTCAAGATATGCAACTGTTCTGTCAATGCTAACCAACTCCCTCATCCTGCCCCTCTATAGCCACACCCTCCTTCCCCTCAACCCCTGACAACTACTTCTCTCTTCTCAGTTTCTACAATTTTGTCATTTCAAGAATATTATAAATGGAATTATACAGCACATGACCTTTTGAGATTGGCTTTATTCACTCAGCACAATGCCCTTAAGATTCTTCCAGGTTATTGCATGTATCCATAGTTCACTCATCTTTGTAGTTGAGTAGCATTCCATGTCATGGATGCACCACAGTCTTATACTTTTTGAATTTCTGGAATACCCATGAACTATATTATATTTTATGAAGAAATGCTTAATTTTTATATTGTGTTTTAAGGGGAATGATTTAAAGTAAGAGAAAAAACTTCATTCGTATCCCCAAAAAGACATCTTTTAAAGAACAAAAATTCAATAAGCACCTTAAAATTTTTTTTTATCAAAGTCATCTAACACAGTCATCTTCCTGTCTTTGTCCATATAAATATATATTTTGCATTGTTGTAGTCACAGTGTATTTTGTATGCTTTTTTCCATTTAAACTTATTTTTCCATGTACCATAATTATTTTAGTAGCTGCATGCTAATTCAATTGAGTGGGCTAACTGTAATTTTCTACACCCTGATTTTCACCTCTGGCTCCCTTGAGCATTTTCATGCATACTGCTTTTCCTTCTGATGCATGATAGTTGTAATATAAGTTCTTAGGAGTGCAGTTATGGAGTCAAAGTGTAGGACCATTTTTATCGCTCTTTTGATATGTGTTCCCAGACCTCATCTTGAATCTCAACCCTTCCTCGTATTTTCTAAGCAAGTTACTAAAAGTTTTTAAAGCCTTGGTTGCCACAACCAGAAATGGGAATACTTCACCTATATCCAGAATGGTTGTGAGGATAAAATGAAATGATGCATGCCAAGCCCCTGTTGTGCTACCTGACACAGATGAGGAATTCTGTGTGTGGCAGCTGTAGTTACCTTGTTGCAAGGATTACAGAATGACTTTGCTAATGTGATTTCATCATGCCAGCAGTCTTATGGAATCCTTGTAGCCAGCATTGAATAAGAAATGATGGAGAAGCATTGCTATACATTCAGGTCCTTCCGATTTGAGAAATGTACTCATGCCTAAGATCGGCATGACTTCCAGGTGCTTGGCTTCTAGTGGGGGAATACAGACATAGAAGTTCATGGTAACAAGATAGAGTGAAGCAAGTGGTGTAACAGCAGTCTGAATCAAGTGTAGAACTTCAGAAGAGAAAGTGGACAATACTGTGTGATCTAATTGGAAAGCAAGGCTTCGTGAGACGTGAGATGCGTGCTGAGCCTAGACTGAAGCCACAGGAAGAATTTTGGTAGTTGGGAAAGATAGATCATCTTAGTCAAAGGGAGCACCATGCACAAAGTACATAGGCCTGATTGTAGATGAAATTTTTGAAGAACAGTGAAGGCGTTCATTTAGTTGGAGCACAGAATGTCATGGGATAGAAGCCTGCAGAGACAGGCTGGAAGCAGCATCATGGGCCCTTGAATTGTGTACCTAGGAGTTTAGTCTTCATTTTGTAGGCAGTGCAGAATGGCACATGTTTGGGAATGCAGTTTGGTTGCATAACTGATTATTTTAATGCTTGCTCTTTCATGTGTGATCTATATCATATTTTCGTTTATAAAAAGTGGTAAAAGGGCAAAGATTAAACACCCTGAAAGCATACGGTGGATTTAAATTTATTTTTGACATTTTAATTATACTGACAGAAATATTGACTTTTATATTTTTGTCCATTACAGGATTCTGCTCTAATACTTGATGTTCCTTTGGGAGTGATCTCAAGAATTGAAAAAATGGGAGGCGCGACAAGTAGAGGAGAAAATTCCTATGGTCTAGATATTACTTGTAAAGTAAGAGATTCAGTACTTTCTTACATAAAAAAAAAAAAGGCTCGCTAGTGTTGAATGATAAGTAAAAGTTAATGTGGTTTAAAAAAAATCAAAGACCTCTGTTCTTCCTTCATGATCAGGCTTTCCAAAACCAAACAGGGAAATAGCCCTATAAAAGTGACCTGCTGCTGTGACCAAGTGTGAGGACTTGAACTGGTCATTTTGTTAGCTTGACTGAGTAGGAAGAAAACTTTATAAGTAAAATTTCACACTTTTTAGTTTTTGCCCAGGTCTACTCCTAGTGTCCTTTCATGTGATGTGTTACCAGCTAGATACCTTCACACTGTGAAAGTAAAGAGAAATGCAAGAGATTTTGGCCTCTGTTAACAGGATATGTTCTTATTTCTAACAACCTTTCTAACTCTTTCATAGATAATTTTCAAAGGTAGTAGCCTAACATTTTGTTTTTGCATGGTGAGTGGCCGAGATTTAATGATAACACAGTTTAATCAGTTATAATAGTAATCATCTATTGAGCGTCCAGGTCGGTCCAAACACGTGCTAGGTGGTTTGCATTCAGTCCTTAGGGCAAACCTCTGAGATGGACAGTGACATCCCCATTTTATAGATGGGGAACCTAAGGATAAGAAGAATTAGGTAACTTAGCTAAGATTACCCAAC